>NC_051154.1:299305494-299605494 GCF_013339745.2 Dermacentor silvarum
CCCAGACTAACCACCTGATTAGTTCATCTGCGAGACGCATGTTTTTCCTCCAAAAGCGATGAATATGTGACGCAACTTGTTGCGATATATCGACATGGTAATAACTCATCGTTTGAATGTTGTCACGTAATCATACTGATGAATCGTCATCATCGTCATGCTATGTCAGAACTTGTTTTTTGAGATTATAGGGTCGCCATCTTGTGATTGCAATGGTGATGACGCTGGCTAGGCTGGGTCTGACAGTAGGCATCTGCGAATCCTGTGATGCGGTTTTGTCTTGTGTTTCATATGAGATTGCACCCATGGAGGCAACCTTAGGCCAAATTTTTTGGACAAAAGGTGTGCGATTAAATCTGGTCAGTGCTGTAATAATTCACCGTGAGCTTTCGTTTTCGGCTGAACATCTACATGAGCAGGCCTAAATAGGCGTTTTTGACCGGAAATGGCATGCATCTCATGCATTCACTGTGCCCAAAGTGTGGTCAGGACAGACACTGCAATATTGGATTCATTACTGACGTCATCATTGGGTCATGTGTGTGGATGGTGACCAGCCAAGTTTGAATTACCCAGTGAAAGCCAATTTAGGATCGAAATACCAAAACGTTTGGTCCATAGCTGGATGCTGGCATAGTATGGATGCCGGCTGGGACTTCAGTCTGGATTGAGTTAACCAAAAAATTTAATTAACCGGAGTGGACTTAACGGAATTCTACTGTATCAAACCAAATTTGCTGCAAAACACTACCACTGCGAAATTTGACAAGCCAGCGGTTTTGCAAGAAGAGATGAGCGCAGAGTGCTAGTATATCTGGCGCTGATGTTTAGGCTGCGTTCAGTGCAAACAATAAACAGCAAATAAAGCAAACTAAACATATCTATATAAAGTCAGGCACATTGCAGTAAAAACATGTAGTATTTGATAAAAGTTTAATGTCATCGGCAGTGGGAGAGTGTTAAATCTTCACAGCTTCCAAAAAAAAAGCGATGTCAGATTTGCAGTGAATGTTAAACTGAATAAAAGCAAGTAAATAGGCAAATAGATTTGTACCGCCAACCAATAATCTGTCCGACCAATGAACAAACCAACCTGCTGGAAGATTTGCAAAAATCTTTTGCTGTTCCTGGTATCGCAGACTCGCGTGTAGCGGCAGAATCCAGTCGTTAAACTTCGCTGGAGCTCGCTCGCAAAGCTCTGCTCGCACCGTGTTGATTTCGTTCCACCCGGGCAGGAAACAGAAAATCGCTTCGGAAGGCTTCATCTCCACGATGTGCATGAAAACGTCGGGAACAATCCGGACCGCGTCAGAACCACACTGCAGATGACAAATTGAGAGCTGTGACAATTGCAGTCCAACTTCGGTATAACAAACACAGATATACAATATAACAAGTTGTAAGCTATGAAAAAGTAAACATAGGAACGCTCATCACTAATATCAGCAGGTAACGAATACGTAATCCTCATTAAGTCACACTCTAATATCTTGAAATATCGGTCAAGTGAAAATGTTTTTCCAGCAGTGATGTCAATCCATGTTTTTTTCACCCCTTATCTTCAAAAATTTCTTGCGCAGAACTCCGGATTTCGAGAAAACCAACAAAAATGTCAAGGAAAAGGCGAAAGCGTCGGTAGCGTCACTTGCCTCGCTTATCAAACGGTGGCGGCTTGCTAGCTGAGCGAGATGCTGCACCAGGCCAAACTCTCCCGCATCTCTTTGCCCTTCTTTCTGTCCATTACCGCTCGAGCACACTTGCTCAGCAGGTCGCTGCCACTATATGTTGTGGGCTAACACAGCACCTGTGAGCTGAAATATTTATCTCCCTCTCGTTCAAGATGTTGTCAGTGACTCACCAATGTGGTCACGATATATTAATCGTGACCTTGAACAAGATGATCAGGACTTTTGAGTGAGTGGGATCAGCCCACATGCTACCAAATAGGCACAGTGGTACGAGTCATAGATAGCCAGACTGCTAGATTATGATATGGGAATATCTAACTAGCTCAAACAGGCTGGGTGACTGTTACAACCCTAATTTAAAGGGAATGTCCTTAGAAGTCGTTATTGTCATCACACAGAGGGAAAAGGAGAAGAAGGGGCAATGGCACTATTTTAGTTATTCTAGGTACTGAAGCTATGCATAGCAGACATGAAAGGCGGCAACTGGACGAAGTTGTGCATGGCGCGGCAGTTGAGAATAGACCCAGTAATCGGAAGCGTTTCACACAGCCAGAACTTCTGGACAGCCGTTTGTGCCATTACCTTTCGAAACGCTTGTGCGGTCACTATGTTTTCTGAAACGAGGTCGCCCACAAAGAACTGCGTGACTGGGTATGCCTTGCCCGGAATCACGATGACAGGCGCGTCGTCGAAGTACTCCGAATACATGTCTGTGTTGATTGTCGCACTCGTCAGAATCACCTGCGGCATGAAAAAAAGGACTCAATACATCGCTATAAAATTTTCTTCAACGATGCATTAAAGAACTTAAAGAAGAGAGTGGCTCACAGGGCATTTGACATAAATCCCAGAAGAAAAAAATCACCGCATATCCACGAAGTGAATGATGATGAGTGGGCGAAGCACCGGGGAATCATTCGGGTAAACCACAGCTACGGACGAGAGAGAAAGAGAACGCGCGTTGGGAACGAACGCCCTTGTGCACCGCAGCGCCCATAGCTACGGACGACAGTCAGAGCGCGCGTCGGGAACAAGAGAAAGAGAGCGCGCGTCGGGAACGAACGCCCTTGTGCACCGCAGCGCTCCTAGCTACGAACAAGAGAGAAAAACGCCGGAAGCGTTCTCCGGAAGCCGGACGGTGGCTTCCGGTACCGGAAGCGGAACCGGAAGTGGAACCGGAAGCGGAAGTAGGCTTCCGGTTCCGGCTTCCGGAAGCCGGAGCTTGGCGTACATATACTATACATATACATATATATAAGTATTATGCGTATACATACATAGCGGTCTCCATGCCAACTAGAGCTACGGACTACGAGGGACAAGGCTCGGCCCTAAGGTGCTTCGCCCCTAATACCTGTGTATCATGAGAAAGCGTCCGGTGCCCCTAGATACGACCAACGTATGGCGCGAGGCTCCTTGGACGGTACATGGTGTTGCACTGGGACACGCTGTCCTTGACGCCAACCACGAGCAGGTAGCACTCGGCCCTCGGGAATAGTTTCTTTCGGCGTCCTACGCAGCTGTCGCAGGCGCGTTCGTCGTCCTTGTTCCGCGGCTTGAGCACAAGTTCCCGATTGTCTAGCCGAACGTCGTGAATGGCCAAGTTGATGGACACGTTGGACACGTTGTCTATTGTCCTATCTGGACGCGTGACGAGTGAATCGAGGACGGCTGGGATGCTGACACTTCCGAGAATGTCGATGCGAGGCAGCGAAGAAGACGCTTCACGGTGGTGTCACTGTTCGAACGCGCGAGCAAGGTTTTTTTCTGTGCCACGGGGGCTTCTCGCGCGAGCGCGTGAGAGCGTGGCCTCAGTTCTGTTCTTCTTTTTCCTCTCTTCCATTGTAAACTTAGTGCAGCTACCTGCTCTCTGCTTTCTCCTCGGGTCTTACGCTAAAACACTTTGACGCTAACAGGGCAGCTGGAGAATAAAGCATCACCAAGACAGAGAGAAATGGTCAACTATCACATTAACCAACCGGTGTCTTAGGGCTCAAGTACAGGCCAGATATGGTATAGCAGAGTCACCTGGGATTTTACACGGACTCAAGGATATTAACGCGATAGCATTAAGGGCCCCGTGTCGCAGAAAATCAGGCGTTGGTGTCGGCCTAAGCACCGGTGTCCGTGGCGTAGAAAATCATCCCGTACCACCCCGACCGCGGAATGCACTTTGTACACGCGCGCGCGTCGGGGCGACGCGATCTAGGTGGTTTTTGTCGGGGTAATAGCAAAAAATTATTAAAATAATAAAAAAATTCAGGGCCTCTTTTAATATAACACGTATATTGCTGAAAAAACTTGTCTACTTGTTTTAACTAGTCAAGTTAAGGCCAATCACTCAATAAGGGGATGTGCTACATATCCTCCTTTCAGATAATCAGCCATGTCCCATCAGTATTTGCATGTCAAATCGTCAACAAACTAGTCACGGGGATGTGCAAATCCTCAGGTGAGCTGCCACCGAGTTGCTGGCATTAATGTGAGCAAACTTAAGCGTGTTTTTGATTACGCACATTGCGTGCTCAAATTATTATTTTTCCGGTTTGTTCAAAGCTGCATAGGATTTACTCAAACATGTCTTTTCTGTGACATATGCGCAGAAGCAAACAGCATTTCTTGGTAAAATCTTGATATCTTTTAGCCTTAGGAAAACAATCAACTTTAGAAAAGACGTTATGCATGTTATTGACCAAAATATCTGATATCTAACGGTGGCAGCGAAGGGTGAGAGCATGTTAGTATTGGACGAAACGAGGCAGCTGCTTTTGCACAAAAATGAGGTCTAGAGAGAAAACCAAGACAGTGAGAAAGTTACTTGAATTGAGCCCCCCAGCCACAAGTAAAGAAAAACATACGAGGTTGAAATCTGCGAATTCATGCTGACACTATCAACGATTTTGATCTCAGGGTGTTCAGATCACTCTGGTACCGCCTGGACCCGCGGCAGCGGACGTGGCCAAGTTGATCGCGCAAAATTCCACCAAGGCATTAAATTTTTAAAATGAAATTTTTGATTTGCTTGCCAAAAATTTTGAACTGATCACGAGGCTCGCTATAATCAGGTACTCCGTATAATTTTACCACATGGGATTTTTTACGGGCACCCAATGCATCGCGCGCCAGCAGGTTTGCATTCCACCCCCGTCTAAATTTGGTCCCCGCGGCCAGGATCGCACCGGTGACCCGATCTTGGAATGCCTTTTCTGCTATTTCGTGAGATGCCGCCACATTTGAAGTCGAGAAATACCGGGGAATATTTGAATCAAGGCAGTATGTTCATCGCGAATGTTTTTTTCTTTGTTGCACAAAAAAGGTCTTGAAGTTTTGAACGTTTCAACAATCTCCCAGCCCCGTTACAGTTGGAACATAATTTCGAACGTGTTTTCGACTTCAAAAGTTGTACCTGTTTAGATGTGATGTGGGGCTAGCCTTCTTGGAACTTATTCCTTGGGACATTTTTGAAAGGTAAACTCTATGATTATTTCTTAGATAAAGACGACACTTTCTTATCTTTTGTCATTATTTTTGCATCGTTGTATTGATATTTGTTGCCATAATGGTGATAATAGGCCACGTTTGATGAACGTTCAGACTTGACGAGAGTTTCAGCCGACGCCAATTGACGTTGCTAGAAGAATTTATTGCTTAATTTAATAAGAAGTGGACTTCCTTGCACGGGAATTCTCTTTCAAAATGCAAAATACTCAACCTATTTGATTTCTCTCTGTCTCTGTAGTATGATAATAATGATTAAGAACTGAGATGGCGGAGAACTTGCCGTAGGCGTTGATTGTGGTACGAAAAGAAAGCGCTGTGATGTTGCTTAGTTGTAGTGGCGCATCTTTGTAAAGAGTCACGTTAGGAATTGCTCGTCGTCCCAGATAGCAATACGCATTGAAGATACACCTGGTATATTCATAATGATCATAACAAGCAACATATAATTGCCTTCCAGAATGAAAGGAGTTGCTATTTAAAGAGAAGCTGTTTTGCAGAGGAAGTACAGCCATCCTGAAAAGGAAGTTACGCAAAGAATGACAACATAATTGTACAAGGAACACAATGAGCAGTTAAATTTGCAAGCACTCCCCAAAGAACCATCAAAAATTTAGTATTCGTTCAATTAGATGACTCTGTCATAAGTATTACAAATCATGTAATGCGTAGTACTGTGTCCTTTCGTATTTCTTCACCGAAGGACACAGCGATTTAACTTTCGTCATCTACAGATTACAAGGAAGCTCAAGAACAAGTTCCTTAAAGAGCGTATTTGAATCAAGTGCATTGAAGACAGTGTTGAAACAACAGAATCAAAATAATGACTTAACAAAAATATTCTTTCAAGTTATCACTTTAATAAGTCTAGCCATTGCGAAGACAAGAGCTGAGACGTAGCTATTTTTTTTTCGCACTTTCTGTTCCAAGACGACGAGGACGACGAAAAGAACGTCCCAAAGCGATGAAATTTCTATTACTTAACACTTATATTGCCTCGCATTCCTTCACCTAATCTTATTTTATTTTCTTTTAAATGTACCAGCCGCTTATTGGCCGATCGCCCGTCGTGGCTATGCGCCATATTAAGGAAATAATCATCATCGTGATCGTCGCTGATTCGACAGCGTCATGTCAGAAAATGGTGCCTAATTTCGAAAATTCCAATTAAACTGATTGAACTTTATTACCTTCTACCTTGCTTTCCTTCCAAAAAGCACACGATTCCCTATATGATAAAATAAATACGGCTCTAACATCAGTTAGTTTCATTGAATAATTTCATCCCACCTGTTTAACCGCCGGCTTCTTGGCCAATCCCCCGTGGTGGGTATGCGCCATGGCATAGGAAGAAAGCAAGCAAGCAAGCAAGCAAATGGTGCCGTCACGGACATCATTCCTCTACCAGCGCTTGACCAGGGGCGCCGTTTAAGTTGTCAACTTGGTCAGCCCTCACTGCCGCAGCACCCGAGTAGCAGTATGGACCCAAGCCGTTCTATTCGTGCCTTGGAAGACGGGCCACTGGTACCAGCAGCCATTCGCCTTCGCCAGCGCAGACGTTGCCGCTCAGGAGCAGATCGCTGTTCAGCAGAACGCCAAGGGGAGCCACAGCTTCTGCATGGTGTACGTCTTGCCAGAAGGCTGCGTGCGGATGGTGGGACTGACATCGTCACCCGCATCGGCTGCGAATTCAATGCGAGCGACTACAGCAGCTTCGTCGTCGTCAACGAGTGAGCAGTGACGTCGCAAGTGAGAGCTGCCACTGACTGCGGCTGGGGCGGTCGGCAAATTATGCTCTTCTTCACACCGAAGGGCCACTTGCCCAAGCCGTTAAAGGACAGCATCGCTGGAACCTTGAACCATGTGTCGGTACCGCGTACTGCCTACTCAAGGAGGAACGTATTGTAACCTTGCGTAGTATGCTGAACTCTGAATCTAGCGAGATTAAAGTATTGGTGTTGTCGGCACGAAGCAGCCACATAATTCTGCACTGCTATACTGTTAACTATGTTTTTATTACTGTGTTTCTTTCATTTGATTGTCCGAAGTTGTATTTTTTTGAAGACATAAAACGTGACATTCGATGGAAACAGCATGTCGTTAAGTGGGATCGATTTTCTCTAAATGATATTTTAGCTTCGGTTTCCGCCCGCCTCCGCCTTTAAGGGTGGAAGAAGAGCAGCACACCAAACGTTTGCCTTAGTATAACCTGAACGTGGTCTGCTTTGCGTGCGATGAGTGAGAAAGCACGCAGAGCCGGGCTATCCAAATTTGAGAATGATAACAGTCGGAAAAGCGCTAAAAACGGGAATATGTGGGGTCCTAGGTACATAACGTACCAATTTATTAAAACTGCCGATAATATGTAAAAGTGACTCGAAACAGAATGTTCAATCTACTTAGTCGCGCATAAGCTTTGCCAGGACACTTAGCAAATCATGAGTTTGGGCAGCGCTGGGAGTGGTCTCACTTATCAGAGAGACAGTCTTTGAAGGCGGTACTACAAATGCTATGCTACTGGAGCTTCTGACAGCGGCACATTCTCTGCAGGCACCAGGAAAGCGCTCTTGATGTTCTTGTGGATCAGAAGCCTAAACAAATGTATTTAAATATCTCTCTTGATTCTGTGTGTGTGTTTGTGACGACGTTCTGCTTGTGTATATTTCTAATCACTTTGTATATCATAATTATCACCCAGCACCTGGAGGCCCGATGATCCGCCAGTCTAACATCTCGTGCATATCACTAAATTTTGTATTGCTCTCTCTGTTATCAGACGTATAAATTTCAGTAAAAATTTCCTTACTAACAAAGAAGAAGAAGTAGTAGTAGTAGTAGTAGTAGTAGTAGTAGTAGTCATAGGTCGGCAGTGTGGGAGAATACTTACACTCACTGACCATAATTTTTTCCAGGCCCCGCACTCACCATAGGTCAGCGCACTCACTGATGAGTGCACTCACTCACACTCACTCGCACTAATTTCAAGGGCGTGAGTTCGAGTGCGAGTGAGTGCCAATGAGTGTGAGTGCAGGTGAGTGCGAGTGCGAGTGAGTGCCAGTGAGTGTGAGTGCAGGTGAGTGCGAGTGCGAGTGAGTGCCAGTGAGTGTGAGTGCAGGTGAGTGCGAGTGCGAGTGAGTGCCAGTGAGTGTGAGTGCAGGTGAGTGCGAGTGAGTGCGAGTGAGTGCCAGTGAGTGTGAGTGCAGGTGAGTGCGAGTGCGAGTGAGTGCCAGTGAGTGTGAGTGCAGGTGAGTGCGAGTGCGAGTGAGTGTCAGTGAGTGTGAGTGCCAGTGAGTGCGAGTGGAGGTGAGTGCGAGTGCGAGTGAGTGCGAGTGGAAGTGAGTGCGAGTGCGAGTCAGTGCCATTGACTGTGAGTGGAAGTGAGTGCGAGTGCGCGTGAGTGCCAGTGAGTGTGAGTGGGAGTGCGAGTGAGAGTGAGTGCCAGTGAGTGTGAGTGCGAGTGAGTGCCGGTGAGTGTGAGTGGAGGTGAGTGTGAGTGAGTGCCAGTGAGTGTGAGCGTGAGTGAGTGGAGGTGAGAGCCAATGAGTGTGAGTGGAAGTGAGTGTCAACGTGGTGAGTGCCTGTGAGTGTAAGTGGAGATGAGTGTGAACGTGACTGAGTGCTCTGGGAGTGGAGCTGTGTGTGAACGTGACTGAGGGCTGTGAGTGTGAACGGGGTGAGTGCTTGTGGGTGTGTAGAGGTGAGTGTGAACATGAGTGAGAGGTTGTGAGTGGAAGTGAGTGTGAACGTGGTGAGTGCTTGAACGATAAGCAGAGATGATATCGGTTCACCTTGCTTGCGGAAAAATGGAGGCACGTTGTGTGTACAAGATCACTCGCGGTAATGACTTATCGTACTAGCAGATTGTGCACGCCAAGATAGAAACCACTCACTAAGGTCGTAATAATCTAAGGATCGGGCATGAGTGAGACAATGTATAATGAGATGAGCGCATATATTAGATTGCGATAGCAATTATATGGACACTCCAAGCGAACTTCTGCCGTGCTCGTGGACGTCGTTGTGAGGTTCCGTATAAGGTCCGAACACGCTAAAATCGGCGCAGCATGCCGGCGGTACGCTGCGTGGGCGAGTGCAAGCTTGCGAGGGTTAGCCGACACTTGCTGCTCAATCTTGCGCGTGCGAGGCAAAAGGCGGGGCGGAAGCGCGCTGCTTCTGTCGCGCGTCAGGCATTAGAGGGGGGGGGGGAGGGTAGTCTTGCTCCGGCGGCGGCCGCGTGGGTGTCGTATGTCGAAAGCGATCTGCGACGTGAACTATGTTCAACTAGAGCCGGTGACTTCGTATGCGCCGTGTATTCGACGTTTAGTTTGCTTTTAAGCGAGAGGCGGCACGAAGGTCAATTCACTCGCGGCTATAGCGGCGCCTCCTTACTCCAGCGTTCTGACAGTGAGTTTCCGGGTCATCAAGCGAGATGCGTTCATGTTTACCTGTTCGCGCGTGACACCGTGCTTGTCTAGTTAGTAGGCGAATGTTTACAAGTCTATACGGCCCATTAAACTATTATCCTTGCTTCGTATAGCTCTCTACTAATTTGCTATCGCAATCAAAGCTTCGCCTTTCGGGCGAAACTACGACATTTTCTTTATTACACCAGGGAATATGTATGAGCTGGAGCGCTGATGGCAGACATATCCAAATCATGACCGTCAAATTTTGCCATGACTTCCACTGAGTGAAGACGTTTAATACCGGGTGATTTGCTACAGCTTCGCTGGTCATCTGCCTTCAGAGGGTGGAATGCCTCCTCATTTTCTTCCTGCTTCCCTCTTAAACATACACGTACAGGCTCTTTATATAAACAGGCAGAGCGGAAGAGGGACTAGCCAAGTTAGCACAGAGTAACAGACACGCACGCTCGCATACATGGAGAAAAACTGAAGATGCAATGATAGATACCGCTTTGCTCTCCCTTTTGTGTTTGTTTCGGCGTTAAGTGGTTGACTAAGTATACGGACAGTCAATCTCTCCCATTATTTCCCGCTCTCTTGGCTCAATCCGACCGAAGGGGAGCTTAGCGAGCATGGGCGGCAAGCATGCACACATCTAATGTCAATGACAGAGAGATGGACGCAGAGAGTTTGGGGCTGACGTCAATGTTTATGTCACCATTAATAAATTCAAACGAAAACTTTAGTCGTGCTAGTTTTGCTCTTCTTTGCAGTGTTAATAAACCAGCTCTCTTTAATAATTTAGTCAATGAATCCGTTAATTTGTATTTATTAAAACATAACCTTATTGCCGTCCTCTGCACACCTTCCATTCTTGCATTGAGTTATTTTGTGTACGGAAACCAATAAATATTGGCGTGCTCCAGCACTGTTCCAACAAGCATTTTGTAGGCCAGCAAATTTTATCCGGGGGCGCAAGACGAAGGTGTCTTCTCAGAAAGAAGAGTCGGTTTAGTGCTCAGCACGTACATTGATTTCCACTTGAGGTTATTTTGTTAACATGGCGTTCCCATCGCAGAGCGTATGTTAAAGTGACACCTAAATATTTACAATGAAATGCACAAGTGAAAGGTGTGTCATTAATAACGTGGGTCAACTCGGATATCTGTTTCTTTCTTACTGTTAGCGTTACAGATTTTTGGGCATTTAGAGTCATCGAATAGACAGCGAATAGACGGATGTTAGCATGTAATCGGGAAATCAAACCTTTTATGTATATTAAAATAAACCTGGCTCTAAAACACGGCCTTGGCGCATTCCCGATGCAACAGGTGCTAAATTGGAAGCTTCGTTATGAATATACCTGAATTGTGAGCGGTATAGATCAGCACAGTGACTCATGAGTGCACTCACTCACACTCGCACTCATTTCAAAGGGGTGGATGCGAGTGAGTGCCAGTGAGGGTGAGGGGAGGTGAGTACGAGTGCGAGTGAGTGTCTGTGAGTGTGAGTGGAGGTGAGTGCGAGTGAGTGCTGTGAGTGTGAGTGGAGGTGAGTGTGAACGAAAAAAAACTATGGTGAGTGAGTGTGAGTGAGTATTCTCCCACACTGCCGACCTATGGTTATATTGCACTCTACGTCCATGCCACAGTTGTACTCGTGCCTACGGGTGACTAAATTTCATTTTCAACTTGCCGGCATGTTCTCTATTTGGGTGCCCGGATAACAGCTTTGGCTTTTGGCTCAAGGTCACTTGAAGATCGCCGACAACGGGAGCTAAAAGCATTTCATGCTTAAAAGAGTAGGCAACGTTAGACTTTGACTTAGGTGTTTCTTTTTGGCACTCGCATCCCGGCGTTGGTGTTCTGTGCTTTGGTACGCAGTAATAAGTGATTTCTGGTCAATTATAATTATTCCAGGCACTTCAGTAACTCAACTTGAACTAAGCTTATGCTTTGATATCATGTCTATAAAGAAACCGATGGATTTTGCACTGTACTCCTTTTTTATTTTTTTCCTGATTTATTTTTAATCTCGTCTCAGCTACTTAGGTATAATTCAGCCAGACACTTCAGCAAGTCAGCTTGCAACAAAACTTATGCTTGGATATCGTATCTATAATGAAAGTCACCAATTCTGAACTGAACCATTTTTTTTCTATTTTTCTGATTTACTTGGATTGCGTCCCCGGTCGTCTCAGCTAAATAATTCTAATTATTCCAGACACTTCAGTAACTCAACTTAGAGCTAAATTTATGGTCTGATATCATATCTATAATGAAATTCGTGAATTTTGTTCTGTACTATTTTTTTCAATTTATTTTCACCTCCTAATCATCTCAGGAGGTGAACCGGAAGTACGGTCCAAAGAACAAATGGCACTCGACGCTCCTGCCACTAAAAACTCCCGATACAGCTTTCTATTGCTCAATACATGCAACATAAAAATGATTTTTTTTTCTTTTTCTTTTTTTTTTCCGAGCGTGAAAGAAGCCGGCGAATACACGCAAAATTGCCGCACAACTAGCCGCTCGAGGCACTATGCGTGTATCC
This sequence comes from Dermacentor silvarum, assembly GCF_013339745.2. NCBI lineage: Eukaryota > Metazoa > Arthropoda > Arachnida > Ixodida > Ixodidae > Dermacentor > Dermacentor silvarum. The sequence goes on from NC_051154.1 coordinate 299,317,640, forward strand.
GCGGGCTTCTTTCACGCTCGGAAAAACACTTTTATGTACCACGTATTGGGCAACAGAAAGCTGTATCGGGAGTTTTTCCTATTGCTGTATAATTTTCTGATTGACACTTTTCATCTAAATATAATATCTGAGAAGGTAATTATTTATTATTATTGATTAATTATTATTAATGATAATGATGATCTAATTATTTATCTAATGCAAATATTGAGTATCTGTAAGCGACGGCAAACAACATTACCTTGGTTCTGTCCAGCTACGTGGCATTTGCATATATTTAAGTGTCGGTGCAAGAAAGTTGGGAGACCCTGTGTATACTGGGTGTTCAAAATTATAGGCTTCACGAAAATTTAAAAAATCGCTTGTAGCAGGTAGCATAATTCTTATCGCTTAGCTTGGTTATTCGAAGAAACGAACATTAGTAACACAAGAAATTGAAACTAATATTCTAATAATTAACAAAAGTTGAGTAATGAAATTCTTAGTAATTATTTTACGACACATATTGCAATATATGAATTGTAGCCGGTGAGTTTGCAAGACGCATCCACCTAAAATTAATTTCGAGGATAACACCAGTTTGGCGATATTATTGCCCAAAGTGTGGGACGAAATACATGGGCGTTTTAGTTGCTTTTGTGCTTCAATGTATAAAACAGCATTTTGGTAACAAAGTAAGTGTAACAACAGTGCATTTTTACGGCGAGTTTGATGGCGCATATCTCCAAACTGGTGTCATTCTCGAAATTCATTCCAAGTGGATACGCCTGACAAGCTCACCGGCTCAGATTCGTAAATCGCAATGTGTTGTAAAGTAATAAAATAAGAAGTTTATTAGTGATTTCTTCTTAATTAGTTGAATCTATGTTTCGATTGCTCGTGCTACTAATGTCCGCCTCATCGATTAACCCAGTTCAATGATAAGAGTTATGCTACCTGCCACAGGCGATTTCTAAAAATTCCGTAAGACCTAAAAATGGACCACCCGGTATGTATATATATATATATATATATATATATATATAGTGTGAGAGAGAGAGAGACAAAATTGGTGGACAAGACAAACGACCCGACAAGCAGTGACCAATGACCGATGATTGGGCACCTCCTGGATTCCTATCGGCTTCTATTGTAAGTGGCCAGTGCCCTGTCTGTGTCAGAAAACGGCATTGTCTCCATGTTAAATATGAGCAAGATGGTGGGAAAAGTAGTATGTAAGCATAATAAATAAATATGTTTTTTAAAGAGTGCGTTTCGTTTAGTTGTTAGCCCTTAGCGCACAATAGAATGAAACAAGTTTGGGTGATCTCTGCGACGTGGTGTCCATATTTTACATGAAAGCCTACCGTAAAAACCGGACTATATGTCGAACCGGAATATAGGTCGACCCCCCCCCCCCCCCACCTAACCAATTCTAAAAATGCAAAAAAAAAAATATTTTGCAATGGCAAAAGTAGCGAAAGACACCCTTACCTTTACACAAATGCGACTCAGCCGGTTGCACATTGGTGACAGTATTCATTTAAATGCTGCTCTCCGCCGTGATGATAAGGTGCTGACAAACACGCGGGTCGATGGTCGCATGATACGAAGCCCACGGCAACCTAGCGGGTTGCCGTGGGCTTCTGGGTAGTCAATCGCCTTTTTCTAGAAGGCGACGGTGAATTGCCGTCGGCTCCCGCTCATTTTGAAACAAAATGTGAAAAAGCAGCTTGAATGCGATGGCGAAGGCGGCTGTTTACTTCGTCTGCCCATTGTTGCAAGACTTCCGTAGTTTTTCCGCCAATGTCCGGTATATAAGACGAGGGCCGACTTTTCGCAATCGTTTTTTTGAAAAAAGTTTGACCTATATTCCGGTTTTTACGGTAGGTCTATTCTGTAACACGTAGAGACGGGGGGCTGGCCAGTGTGCTGGGAAACTGCTTGGCCACCACGCACAATCTACGCTGTTATACTTTGCCGGTGGCAAATCGTAGCGCAGAAGCACAGGTACAAATGTTTAATCAATGGGACGGCATGCTGTCTACCGTTTGTCATGATGTTAAACTAACAAGCACGAACAGCGACAATTGTGTACGTTGCTGGTCCGTAGTTAATTTCGCACCGGTTGCTTCACATATTAAAATAAATATTTCTTTTTAATACAAACGATGAAAACTGTGCACGCACAGGGCGCGACATTTGCGATGTTTGAATTTTGCTCTATTTCCCGCGCGCTCCGTACGTGACCGGCCGGCGCACTGCGTTACCGCGATAAAGAAAATAGTTCCTCTAGGAAGCTAAGCAGAAAACTTTCATACTCTTGCAAACCACAGAAATTGTTAAGAAATACCATTATATTACAATATTTGTTAATAAATATTGCAATTCGTTTCCATGAAAGCGTGGATTTGTATGCGCGTTTTCGTGTGAATGCGCGCTTGCGCTGTTGACTCTTTGGCGAAGTGTGTTGACCGCGCCGGCTCGCGCGTGCCCCTTTGGGAGGAAACCGCCAGGCGGCGCTGGCATCGAGGCACCCTACTTATACGTCGGCCGCGACGGCGGCTAGCAGCCGCAGTGCAAGGGCGCTGCGTGGAATGCGATCGGCCACGCGCTAAGCCGAATATGCAATAACAAAAAATGAAAGCTTCGTAATATATATTCTCGCTCGTGCATGGCGGTAAATGGCGATAGAGTAGCTATGCTAGCCCTTTCGTAATTGAAAAGCGCCAAGGTGACAATCCGATGGAGCGCACGTCGATGGTAGAATTTTTGTAGCTTGCTTTAACCGATTTACTCCCGCTGACACCTTATATAACGCAAAGCAAGAAAATTCCCAGTGGTAACTCGGAAGTAAACATTTTATTTTCGACACACTGCTTGCACAAACAACACATTTTTGAAGAGTAGCTGAGAACCCATTTAAACAAATCATTCTCAGTCATCGCTGATGCTTGGCTACACGACGCACCTGAACTGGTGCTATTTTTTCATGAGAACAAAAACCACTTTGTTTAAATAGTTCACAAGCACTTCAAACAGAACGTTGTCAGCCTCTGCTAAGTAACGCGCCTGAGCTTCAGGTGCTTCTTCGTTTCACGGGAAGATTCTCTCTCTTTGTTGAGTGCCTTCGTGTAGAAGTGCAAACGCGTGACCAACAAGAATTTTTTAACCTGGTTGGTGAGGCTGGGGCCATGCTGTGCACATCCTAGTATGACGTCGTTTTTTTGCAGGCAAGAGACAAGCTCTTCCAAGCTGTCACTATGCAGCTCGTTATAACTGAACCACATCGTAAAAGTGGTTTCAAGGGCGTCTACATAAGAGAACAGCTTCTCCGAAGGGTATATGAGGCCTCCATTGTCCCAGAACTTAGTGAACATCGCCAGCTGTTCGTAGGCTTCGTCGGCGGAAACAAGGAGCTCGTCAAAGCATTCCTTGCACGCAGTCTTCAGGATTGTTTTGCGTGCAACATACCCTGCCATGTAGAAGACTAGCCGCGAGTCGCTCATCTTTTCAGGGTACTCATGGTCGGGGAGCATTGTGGACTTTTTTATCATCTCAGAAGCTTCTTCAACCTTGCCACTATCCAGCAGTGCGTTCAGTTCTTGGCTTGCATCCTCACTACTCAGTAGAAATGTTAGATCGCCCCCTTCACAGTTGCCACTGCTGGAAGCTTTGACCAAGTCGTAAAAACTAAGGCAGTTCACGGTGAGCAAAAATTGGGTAGGAGTGGGATGGTCGTTGCAACCAGAAAATTGTCTAATGATACCAAACAATTTCTCGAGGCAGTCTTAGCTCAGCCGGCACGTTAGCAGGTACTTAAAGCGTTGCTTCTCATGAAGGTACTTCACGAGATCAAGCGTGGCCTGAAGGGTGACCCTTAGCCCCTCGGCAGTGCTTGCTGAAAGAAATCCTGCTGGTGAAGTTTCCGCATGAGCCTCCCATCGGTTTAGGTAGTCTAATACATCCTTGATGTGCCGTTCATGTGCAGAGTCAGGTTTCAATCCTTCGGATGGAATCCGTGATGTCATTGCTTTTACTAGCTTCCACATCAGCAGAACAATGGCTTGAGTTGGTGAGGGGTCACCCCAGTGGTCCTTTATTTGCTTCTTGTAGAAGAACAGGCCACGAAGCACCTGCGGACTGAAAAGGTGGAATTCCAGGTTTACCTTCATCTTTTCGAAGATGTTAGGGCTCACGTGCGCTAGAGTTATCTTAGGCATCACTTTAAGGGTAAGTGGACACTGATCGTCTTTGTGTGCTGCTCTAATGAGCTCAATATAAACAGAACCTTCAGGTCTTTTGTACCTTGCTTTAAGAAGGCCATTTCGAACGCATTTTATCAGGTGCGGAAAATCCGAAATGACGAAGAGGCGTCTTCCAGTGTCAACAGGATGTGGTTCAGATGGCTTTATAGACGTCGAGGAGCCAGAAATTCCAAAAATGCGCCACATTGAACGGTTCCATGAAGCTCCGTTCGCCGTGATATAATCCACCTTCAGCCCAGCCTTTTCTGCGAGCAACACGGCTTCTATTAAGATCTTGGACAAAGCGGAGCCTTCACATTTCCACTGGAAGCGAAAACTCCGAGTATAGGTTGCCAGGAACCAGTGAGAGGCTGAAACATGATCATGAGACCATGATCGCAGGGAAGATGTTTGTCGCTTTCCTGTGTGAATTTTCCCAAGTCCACCAGGCCTTCCCCTTTCCCTCCTGCACCAACGTTCACGAACTCTGACAGCTTCATTTCATCCATAATCGGGCCGCCGTGGCATTCGAATTCCTCCATGGATTTTGTTTTTCTTGCAATCCCTGTGATAATAGCAGGGTTCAAGCCAAACCCACTCTTGTATTTCCGCATGTGCACCTTCAAAAAGCTTCTGCCTGGGAGTATGAGTATGGGAGAATGCCTTCCCGCCGGACATGCTCGTAGAGCCTCGGGCTTTTCATTCGAATTATTACGCAATCCAGCAAACAATCCGGATTATACTTCATACCTTTCGTTGATTTACGGCGAGCGGCTTGAAAGCATTCCATAACAGCAAGTTATTGCTTCGGTGGCAGGGCTTTTAACCGGTCTGCAAGGACGCCCTCTTCAAGTTCTGCACTTTGTCTCTTCAGTTTCTGAACAGTGTCAGTGTAAAGGCACAGCTTGGCTTTCAGCCGACGAGTGGCTTGTGCATGTGCTCTTCTACGCTTTGAAATTGCTGCTGCTGCGGTTGGGCTGCGCCGTTTTCTTGACCTTTGGTTAAGAAGAGTTTTCCGTAAATGCTTACACGGAACGCATGGCTTGCCTTCAGTGGAGACGCCCTGGCATTTCTGGATCGATATGGCCGTGTCTGAAAGCACAAGCTTCTTATTGCCAACCACAAATGAAAACTCGTGTGTAGTGCCAGCGCCCGGACAAATGCTCATGGCATCAACTCTTCTGAGAAGCAGTGCAGGGTCGTCACATGCTACATCCTGCTGCTGCACTCCTTTGACGAAGACATCCTGCGCCACAGAGCCCACCCCCTGTGACAACAGAACTAACTTATCTGCACACAAGACGCGCTTATCCTGCACAACCTGACACACACTGTAAGACACAGTCAGGGGCGAAACACTCAGCGTGTGCGTTCCCCATTCAGCTGAAGGTAGGGCCAAGTCCTCAAATAAAATTGAGCACGAGGGGTCTTCGATCTCATTACCTCAGGCAAGCGGTCGTCCCCCACACTTTTCTTGCTGGGTGGAGCTGGGGCTGCACTCCTTGCTGCGCGTTTCCTGCTTGCTGGCAGTTTCTTCGAAATTTAATGCGGAAGATTTGGAAACTGCGTTGGCACAGCTCCCGGAAGCAACAAAGGCCTACCCCTTTCAATGCCGCCAATTTCGTCGTTCACGGTGTGCTTGAAGTGCGGGAGATATATCTTTCGTCGAAATGTAAATCGTACACTGTGCAGTTCCTCTCGAGCGCCTTGTCAGCACGTGGGATCGCTTTCCACCACTGCGCAAACATGGCATCGTCCTTTGGAAAGCCAAACAACGATAGTTTCTTTTTGGAAGACTTATAGCCTGTCGTGCACCCAGGCACAAAACAACGACTCTGGTTTTGCGCCATGAGCATATAGGCGTGCTGCAGCAGAAAAAAACACCGTGCGCGACTTCCCACAGGTCAGGGCGCACGGCGTCACTGACGCAGCCGAGCCGGCACGGCTCGCATCGGGCGACGTATAAAAAGGGTGCCTCGATGCCAGCGCCGCCGTTGAGGGTGGTGGCATCCTTTGACCGCCCCCGCGCTGCCGCTTTCTCGCTGCGACGCCATCTTGAATCACAGCGAGCGGTTGCGATTGCTTGGTGCCGGTGCTTAGTTCGAGACACAGTGCCCGCGGATGCTTCGCTGACGCTTCTACTTGCTGCACAGTGTTCAGCTGCATGAATGACAAGCTTGTCAAGTGCATCGAGTCGACATGACGGGCTGTTGTGTTCCCAAGTGCACCGGATCGACGCGTAAATGGCTTCGTTGTTTACGCTTCCCCCGGGACCCAGAGCGAAGGAAGAGATGGGAAGCCCAAGTAAAGCGGTATCACTGGAAGGCAACGGATAGCTCCTACGTTTGCGAGGTAAGTGTCAAGAAAGCTTAGACTATCGCACCGTGTTTTTCATTTAAATAGGAAAGTATTCTCTGATCCTCGCTCACGTACCTACGTTCGCTCACGAACTAAGCACTGCACCGATGCTGAGTAGCCTATGGTTTGCGAGCACGCGTCGCATAGGCTTTTGCCCTTTTTATCGGCACAGTCTATGCGAGTAGTACCCTTATTTTAAGAACTGACGAAAATGCTTCGTCGCGAAATAGTCTTACATTAGCTACAAATCGTCATGTAAACCACCTATTTTACTTTTTCACGGGAAGCACACATCGTGTGTCTCTTGTTTCTTTTTTTTCTCAGTTTCTTTTTTCGCTACTGGTTATTTGGGACTAAAGAACGCAGTGCTTCTTCTGGGGAGAGCGGCTGTTATGTACGGGGCAAGCGAAGCATTGTGATTTTCTCTGATTTCTCAGCAGATATCTTGCGGATCTCAGGTTTTTACGTTATATAGCTGATTTTTTAGACGAATATATTTGTAGCGTGGTGCTCGTAAGCCGATGGTCATTCGTGCTCATTCCCGATCGTAGTGGGCTCTGTGACGGTCTTTAAATGCCTGTGCACGGTATGCCCAGGTGTAGTAGGGTTAAGGGGCATCATGGGACCAAAATGTTTCGGCGCTTTCTGGCATAGTGTCTGTTGTAGCCTGTGCATTTCTTCGAAACGTGTGAAGCAAGGTAATACAGCATTACTTCTGCGAAAATTTATTTTTAAGCACTGTAATGGGTTCTCTGTATTTACAAGGCAACTTTTCATATCAATAATCACTTTTGTTGTTTTACTTGTACTTAACACTTTGAAGAGGACCAGTACGAGGGAAATCGACAGGATGGGCGCCGTCTGTTAAAGTCAAAAGCCCTACATCATCATGGACTATATTTTCGAAGTGAAAAACATTGCTAATCTGTATTTGACCGTCTTAGTTTCATTTACGGTTTTTGTACGCGATATGTATGCAGTGTGTTTATTTTTTCAATGTAGTGATCAGTGTTCTAATGGTTATTTATAAAATGTTCTGTACTGGCCATCGATGTGTTTGGCTGTTGCGACGTATTCGATGGTAGCTGATGTATTCTGGCTGGATATCTTGATTAATGTTACCCGCGGTTGCGTTTTCTTGTTTGTATGCATGTTTTCGATTTATATTGTGTTTAATAAGGTTGATGTACTCACTTGAACCCCCCCCCCATGTAATGAATAAATTTAAAAAAAACTCTGCCTATCCCGAATTCTGTGTGTCGAGCCTACCTTGCGAATTTTTTTATCTCGTCTTTCAACATAACCTTCAGGCGCCACACAGTACATATGATTTTTCATGTACATATCTCTTTCATGATTGACTGTACTAGACATTACTAAGTAAATGTATTTTGTGCATCGTTTGGTTTCTCGTGTGTACCACGCAAGATTGACACAGACAAGTTACGTTACATTTTTCTCTACAGCACTAAGTAAACCTTATTTTCACATCGCAGTTATTTTCACACCAGCCTAATCCTGTCAGCACACAGTTTTGTGTTAAAAAAAGAAAATTGCGCGTAGATATTGTCAAATAATTGCAACGAACGCGAAGAGCACGCGCAACGCAAGGGAAACTAACCGCCGTGCGCGAGCGGCTGGCTATGGTAAAGGAGGCATGACGTGTAAACCAAAATACAACAGCGAAAAAGAAAAACTTCCACACACAGGGGGTCGCAAACCTTATATAGTAAGCATCGAAGCGCAAAAAAATAGTGCGTATTTCAAACATACACACGGCATAATAAATGTGATTGAATTAGGCAACTTGGGACATGTTCCCGGCGCCATACATTTACGCCTTCGACGAGTTAACGGCTATTGGTTATAAAGATGTGCAGATGCGATACCGATAAAAAAATCCTCATCAAGGCTCATCACTTGGAAGTGCGCCACGAGTAACACTATTTATGCACGCAAGCGTAGCTGAGTCTGATCTAGTGTGATTCAATATGGCGGCACCACCTGAGTTGTCTCCACTCTGAACGGCGGCGTTGGCATCAAGGCACCTTAGGTATAAACGTCAGCGCGCGCCCCCTCGCGGCTCCCTGCCGGCGGCTTCAATGCCGCCCATAGGCGCTGCCTGCAGCTCGGCACACTTCCCGATTCTAGGCACTGTACTTTGGCACGTTCCGGAAGTTAGTGCGTGCGGCGTATGTGTGCGGGTTGCGTGATAAGTTTGCTGCGTTTTATGTGCCCATTTTTTTATTAAGATGTTTCTAGTCACCTGAAAAGCCGAGGTTGGATGGTTCAGACACAAGTACTGTGTTGTGATTAATAATTAATTGCACAAGTGTTGCGCTTTGTATTTTAGTACATTTTTATGTAAATTTTTAATATATTTCTACAAAAGATAGTGTCTCTTGACTATTTTATTTCATTGGTATCTCGGGTCATTTCATGCCAAGACTGTTCCATGACGGCACACCGTTTCAAATTTGTTTGATAAAGTAAAAGTAGGCACAGTGAGAAATTTTACAGAAAATTAGGTTTCATAAATACACCAGAAAGTGGAAACTGTGCTATTGTCAGAGTGGTTCTATTTAAGAAAAACTATATATTAACATATGTTTGTAGTAATGGTTTATTTTGCTATTTCAAAACAGTAACAATCAAGAGGTAAGAGCTTGCTTAAATTCAGAGTGCAACAACAGTTCTCGCGCAAGGCACTCATGTGCTTTGTTTCATGTACGCATGAAATCTCATTTCTTGCAAATTCTTTCATTCGAACTTGTTTTGCGGCACTCAAAAAAAGTTTCCTCATGACAGTTTCATTCAAGTCTTCCAGCAGGTAACTGCTGGAAGACTTAAATGCAGTCTACTTAGATGCAGGCCACTGTCTTAAGTGCAGACTTAAATGCAGGCCACTGTCTATCAGATAAAAATCTTAAGTAGTCAAAGTGAATAAATCGCTTGGTATGTAATGACCTGCCTAGGAACCTAGTAAACATGGCAGAAAACGCAACTGGATCGTGCAACAAGCAATGCAGCACAATAAACTGCTGCCATGGCACAACTTATTGTAATTACCATGTCGTTTCAGAGGTAGATAACGTTTAGTCTCAGTGGGGTCATTCAAATTGTGCCATGATTAGTAAGTTTCTGGCTACCAAATAGAGAAAGCAAGTACATTTGAAATGTTATTTACTGTAATGCTTGTATTTAATTTATTTTCCATTTATTTCAATTTTGAGAAATGTTTTACATTAGGGCCACGCAAACTTTACATCTCCAAGTATTCAATTTCATTATTGTATCAAGCTGCTGGCAGTTTGTAGATTGCGTTAGGAATTTTTTGATCTGAAGGCACACATGGCTGTAGAGCTAACAAATGTTTGGCTTCAATAAACAATTCATCTAGAAAAAATGTTTTTCGTCCGCATCAATTTTGTGCTGTTTATTTTGTGGAGTATTGATTTTGTGTGTTAAGCCAATTCAAAAACTGGCATAATGGTTCTGCTAGCAGCTCTACATTATGTTTTATTACAGGCTATATCTAAAAGTGTGGTTTTGATCCCTGGGTGACCCAGGTCTGCAATACAGAAGTGCCTGCATTTAAGTTTGCCCCTGTCCTCTAGTATGCAAGGACCACATCAATATGGCATCAATGGTAATGCTATGAGACTCAACGTAGCTCAGCGGTATTTAAAGAAAAGTCTAGTGCAGTTTTCAACACTACTCACCGAGCAGCATATTTCAGTGGGCTCTCAAGTGATTTCAGTAGTGATGTTCAACACTGCTCCAATAATATTTAAATGGTGTTGCACTATTGACTAACATTGCACGTTGGGCTTGTTGGTATAACGTAATGGAGGCAAAAGGCGTAGTGCATCAGAAACAGGACACAAGAGGAAGAACACAGACAACACACAAGTTTGGCGCTTAACGTGTGTGTTGTCTGTGTTCTTCCTCTTGTGTCCTGTTTCTGATACGTAGCACCTTTTGCCTCCATCAAGCAATATTGACGTTTAACGCTCATCCAGTAATACTTCAATGGGGTTTCAATATTGATGTTCAACAATGCTTCAATAATATCTCAATGGGGTTTCAATATTGATGTCTAATACCGCTCCAATAGTATTTCAATGGGGTTTCAATATTGACATTTAACACAGTTGCAACATTATGTCAATGGGGTTTCAATATTGGCATTCAACATATTTCAACAATGTCTCAACAGGTTTTCAATATTGACATTCAACACATCTTCAACAGTTCTTCAATGGGCTTTCAATATTGGAATTCAACATGGTTTCGAACAATCCATCCATGACTTCTCAAATTGAAACGACCCAATGATGTTTCACCAAAATGTTGCGGGCCAATTTTCAACACCTGTCAACAATTTCCTCAATAATGGTTCAACAAAGCCTCAATGTGCTTTCAATGCTATTTGTTGACATTGGCCAATGACTTTTCAACAACTTTTCAACAATTTTTTGGGAGGGATATATAAACCACTTTTCTCAGAGTCCCTACGAGTTTAATATGGCTGATTTTGCTATGCGCAGATACTGGTCAGCTTGCGTCTTTTTGTTATTGGTTTACGGATGAAGCCTGACCATCCTGACAAAGTTTACAGGAATTCATGTCATATACTCCGCAGAAGGTTTTAGTCGAGGATAACCAGCTTTTATTTTGTAGTTAGTCTCGCAATAAATTAAGAGCAAATCACCTGATCTGCTAGTGGACACCAGCCAACAAGGCTCTAGATGTGTCAAGCTCTAAATGTGTAACGTGTCTAGCAACAAACCGCAACTATGTAGTACAAAAATTTCATAGCTCATGGCTTTTTCTTGGAGGTAATTGTACATTTTTGCGGTCCGACAATGTACATAAAAGGAAAGTGGACAGCAACATTTTTTAAGTACACCCCACATACTGATTGCAATGAAAGCATGAACTAGCACCTTATTCTCAAATAGTGACAAACGATGTTTGCATTAGCAGAAATGCTGCTGGCACAATATAGTTTGGTAAATTAACGAGAAGGTTCAAAGTAAGTAGTTTATTGCACAAAATAAGTTTGCTGGAAGTGCTGAATGAAAAAAAAAGCGTTTAAGGTTTCAGTTCAAATACTGGTGCAGTCCACGCTGGGGAACCGTAGGATGCCTGAGCTGTGGGGCAGTAAATAAAAGCATACTTTAAATGCCGGCACGTAAAAAATTTTGCGCTGTGTCCCCGCGCTCACTGCACCACAATTCTCTATAATATTGACACTTGAAAACGCCTGAGGTAGAAAAAATATATAATAGCAAAATGTCCCAGTCGGCTTCTATGATCCGATGTTCAAGGCATGACACCTTTTCATCACCCGATGGTTTTGCCGTTGATTTTGTGCTACGACCTGGGTTGATCCCAATGATGTTCTGTAATGAGGAAAACCATAGGCAATGAAACTTTTAGTCAAAGTTCTTGAAGATAGTTCAGCACAATGCGTTGGCAGGGTAGTTGGTGCGAATCTGTAATTACTTTGTTTAATGCCAAACAACGGACGCCTTGTCCTGTTGTCTTTCTTGTGTTCGTTGTTTTGGGGTAAACAAAGTAATTATGAAGTTATTGAGCTTGTGAAACACCGGGTGTTCAAAATTAAGCTTTACGGAATTTATAAAAATCGCCTGTAGGCACGTAGCATTATTCTTATCGTTGAGATGGGTTATTTGAACAGGTGGACATTATTAGCACGAGAAATCGAAACACATATTCAACTAATTAACAAGAATTGACTAAGTAACTTCTGCTCAACACACGATAACCTTTTCACTAGAGGCCATTCTTTGGTACCGTTTGAATCTTCGGCGAACAACATGTTATTAAAGAGCGTTCGGGCCAGCCTTGAATAAAAATGATTTTACATTACTCGCCCTGGAGTGCTGAGAAGGAATGGAACCTCATTGGGGTATGTATTGCGTACGCACTTAGTGCACAGACGATTATCCCAAGGAAAGCTGACCACGCGCACCTTGCATTTTGGTCGTAATTCCCCCGACTCTTGGGAACACATCACTGGTTAGGTATGGAGACGTTAATATTACGCCATTATTAAAATGCAGGGACCTTTCGAATCATGTTAGTAGTAGACGGGCAGTGTCGCGATTTTGAAGAGCACGAGAAATCGCACAAAACTTGATCGAATGAGCGAATAGACTCAGCTAACGCGGGAAGCGACCGCAGACACGTTTCAACGCGCGCAGCTACTCAGCCAATGGGCACTGCGGATAGAAGGATAAGGCTACGGCGTCGCAGCAGCAATTTCAGCGTTTTTTTCTTGACCCTCGACGCTTGCTAAAGCGTCCGCTGGCCCACTCCCCCATTCTAGAAGCACTGCCGAAGCCTTGAGGTACAGTGCCTAGAATATACTTACTTGAGGTGCAAATCAGTGCAAATGATGGAATCGTGATATGGCGGGTGGATATGGTGGGCGCCAAACTTCCGCTGCTCTCCTTGCCTGAGGATGTTTATTTTTAACTTGTCGATCTGGATTGGGTCGCCCCGTGCCGAGTTTTGCTGATTTTGCTGAATTTTGCTGATAATGGATTCAACACCCCGACCTCGATCGACCAGTGCAATTAACCTTAACTATACATGTCTATCTGCCACACGGCATGCCACCTGGGGTAAAATTATGCGAATAAAATGCACAGTGTGCACGTATCGACACCACGCGGCGCACATGTCTCAGCGCGTGTTTGCTCGCGCGCTAGGGCGTGTTCATACGCATTGTCCCGCGTCATGCTAGCAAGCATAAAGTTAGTATACTAACTCTAGAAGAAAAGCTGGGATAAAAAAGTGGGAACCCCATAGGCGCCGCCATGATGCTACGACTCATTTTTGTAGCACTGAAAATCTTCAATATATTATGCAAAAACAAGTACTTACACGTAGCACGTAGGCACGGACAACGTTTGAAGTTCATTCCGTATATTTTTCAGAAAGATCGTGCGGCTTTTTAACAAATTTGAGGCAAAATTAACGGTTTTGAAAGGCTGCGTTTGCAGGCGCTTTAACTAGGTGGCGCTACCCTACTGACGGAGGCTCGGGATTGCGTTGATTGCGTACCGCGTCTGAATCACAACTCGTCATCTGCGCCTGCGCGCCTGCATAAGGTAGCAACATGGCAGCGCCCTTGCGCTTCCTGATTTCAATACATAGGCACTATGGTTAGCTTTTCCTCTAGAGTTGGTATACTAACTCTGATCTAGCAAGCGCTGACGTGGCTCAGTGGTAGAGTAGCTGACTCCCACGCAGCGGGTGCGGATTCGAACCCGGCGGGCACTGGGTACTTATTTTTCTCATTCCCGGCTATAGCTTCTACGGACACCGGCGGCGGCGGACACCATCGCGAACCGAAACAGCGGTTAGAATGAGCCCATCAACAGCGTACGCTGTAAAAGGCGCCAAGCTTTCAGCATCGGATCATAGGAGCCGACTAGGATATTTTGCGATGATATATTTTTTATTCGCAATGCACACAGATGGTCGCGCCGCGTAGTGGCCAGCGAGAGAAATATTTCAAAGAGTATCCGCACAGTCAATGGCACAGTGTTACCGTGTGGCTCTCTATGCGCGGGCGCGTTTCTGTTTTGTTAACAGCTTCTGCATACGCCATGGAAGAAAAAAAAAGTGTTGCGTGCCTCAGTGCACCAACCGAGCGGCGAAAGATGAGATAAGCCTTCGTTTGTTTCCGCTGGACGCGTATCTTAAAAAGAAGTCGGCGGTGAAGCTCCGGATCAGCAAGCCTGTGACTCCGCCAATGAAAGTTTGTAGCGCACTCTTCGTCGCCGAAGACTTCTTCTGGAGCAAAATTGGTTACCAGAATGCTAATCGTTGACATTGTTCACGAAAGCATAAAGATTACGCTTTACGATGTGGTAGTTGTAGCTTACGTGAACGGCACGTTCAATGCGGCACGGAAAGGCAAGGTAACAAATTGGTGCCGATGCTTTACGACGTCCGAACGCTACCGCTACAGTCGAATATTTGCAAATAAGGCTGCCCAAACGCTCTCGCAACAGTTGATTATTTGTAGAGCTATTTAGGCAGCTGGTGTCTGGTTTTCAAGCGTAACTGACGGAGCGTAACTAGGTTCGGAACTTCGCGCCGATCGCTAGCTCTGTGGCATACCTGCTTGCACTGACCTTTTTTGATTGATTTCAAAACAAGATCGGTGGTCATTTTCTGGCTTAAACCGAAAACGCAGCACTCTAGCCGTAGAATTCGTTCTAGATACGCTTCGCGTCGCATACATGCTTCAGTAAAGTTAAGGGCATCATTCGCCGTAGGTGGTGGTGGTGCTGATGTTGAAGCAGGCTGGGTTAGCCTGGCATACATAGCCGGCAATTGTTCCGCCTGATCCTCCTTTGAGTTGAGATAACGGGTGTGTCACCAGGAGTTGATGAGCCCCGTGTCTCGCAGGAAGGCTATCAGCAGTCGTTGCACTCTCTTCCTGATTGCCGCGGGCCCTCCGGAGAAAACGACGTCTTTAAAGGTGCTGTGCGTAAGACCGCTCTTTTGCAGGCTGTCGACGACCATCGCTTTTCTTTCTGTGTCAAACTGCTGGCATAGCCAAATGAAAATATTCGATGTCGCCAATGTCACCAAAGAATGCACAGAATGGGGAAGCGCAAAGCCCAGTCTTGAATAACCAAGCTGGGGTGTACGCGGAGTCGGTTCTGATGCGGTGCAACAGCGTCGCGTCTTCGCGAGTAAATTCATGAGTCAAAAAATAACAAGCACGCATGCACTTCTCCTTATGCACGCTTTTGGTTATGCAGTGGCATTCCGCAGCCGATGAGAATAAAATCTGAAAAATAAGAATACACTCGACGTGCGACGAGAATGATCAGAAAAAGCCTGGCGTGCTACCACACGGGCGCCGCAGTCGCCTATTCTGATACTCTCTCGGTCCACCATCATGGATCGCCTCGAGCGCCATCTGTAGTTCGTGTGCATTGCGAATAGCTCAAGCATGTTCAAGTGTCAGAATTAAAGTGAGTGGTGGCGTAGGAACCGCGTGGGCACAACGCAAAATTGTTTACGCTCCAGCATATATACTCCGATTTCAATTTCTGCCGCACTGCTCAAGCATGCTGCCATTCTTTAGCGTGGACTTCACCAATATTGACATTAAAGCCTCAAATGTCTTTTTTTCTGAAGCCCTGCTAGAAAACCTGTTTTGTGCAATAGACCAATTACATTCTACCTTTTTATTTATTTAGCACAGTAGTTCATGTCAACATAATTTTCAGGATGAGGCTGAACGAGTACTGAAGGAGGCAGAATGAGTACCGATGCATGATTATCAATCAAATTTGTCACAACACTCGGGCTTCATCTTAAAACCAGTAACACAAAGATGCTTGTTGACTTGTATCTTCATGGCAAAATTAGTTAAATTAAACTCGTAGAGACTGCAAGGAAAGCACTTGGATTTCTTCACTATAAGCAAATGTTCTACGTAGCCCCTCTTAAGATGGCAACGGTCCACCTACTTAACTTTTGTGACATAATTTCTACTCCAGCATTTAAAAAAATACACCCTTGGGTGCAACAATTAAGGCCACTTGCTGTTGCAACGCCATATTGTACTGACGTGTCCTACTAAGTGGCTCGTTTGAGAAAGGAAACGTTGGCGCTATCTTC
Source organism: Dermacentor silvarum (assembly GCF_013339745.2). Taxonomy (NCBI): domain Eukaryota; kingdom Metazoa; phylum Arthropoda; class Arachnida; order Ixodida; family Ixodidae; genus Dermacentor; species Dermacentor silvarum. The sequence goes on from NC_051154.1 coordinate 299,333,905, forward strand.
TGCAGCCCTTGATGGAGCACGGCTCAGCGCCAATTCGTGTCCCTATTTGCTCTCAATACGCGGATTCTGAACCATCTGAACACGTGACATGGAGACGGAGGCAGATGAACGAAACCCTTCGTTTGCCATCGTTTGCAAAAGGCGCAGAAAAATGGCCAGCGAACTGCAAGTGTTTGATTCAAAGTGGCTGGGCATTTTCTTATGGCAGCATGCCGTCGAAGAAACCAAAGAAATCACCGAAAACTCCCCCCCCCCTCTCTCCCCATGAAGAAGATATCCGTGGCGATGACGTCAGCATAATCCCGTTATGGTTTTTTTTGGCTTCCTGGCCATACATCAGCAAACACAAGGCCTGTATGGAAATTTCGGTCTGACACAAAGATGAACCTTTGCTTGAGGCCTTGTTGTGCGCCATGTTCATAACCTCCGAGAAGGTTAGCATTGTCATTGCCTCAGAAGGCAAATCCTATATATATCGTGGAACAAGGTGTTAAGCTTTAAATGAATAGACCTCTCCCTTTTTTGCAAACAGCGTGACGTCACTGCGTGGGCCCCTCCCCTCTTCCGCGCTTCCGAAGCGGGCGCTGGTTGGCAAAAAACGTTCATGCGACCTGTTCTCTCTGCATAAGGGCGCTGTTTGTATTTCAACTGCCGCGATCGTAAGTCCGGCCTATTGCGATTTTTTGAAGTGACAGCATTTACGAACTGTGCTTAGGGAGTATAATCGTCCCCGTTTTACCGGTATACAACAACGTAGCGTTGTTGCCGAGTGCATGGTTCCCGTAAGTCAGCCTGTGGCGATTTCGTAAAAGTGCGCCTCTTCCGTAGATCAAACATTCACAAAAATGTATTACTCCTCGAAAACAAACATTTTATCACAGTTGATGCACATTTTCGCGGTGACAAAGTGATACTTCATTTAAACACCAATTTGTATTGCATTGTCGTGAATGCACTGATTTGCGCCCCATTTACTGTAGCTTTAAACGATATACAAGATGAATTTCGTCTAGAACTACACGGCGGCTCAGTGGAGCTGTACCAACCAGCGGCGCCTAAATTCAGATGAGGGAGCAATGCAGAAAAACTTATTGCTCTGCTATAGCAGCATGGTAAGATACCCTAGGTGGACCAAATTTATCCGGAGCATTTCGTTACACTGTTCCCCATAAGCTGCTGTGCAGCTTAGGAATGTTAAACACGATAATTGAATTCTGATCATTAGTCTCGGTCATGTGAATGTACAAAGCAAGATCTTGCATAATTACATAATCCGTTGCGCGGGAACTTCGCTGTGTCTGCTGCCTCCTTTGCTGCTCTCAGCTTTACAACACCCAACTTTTGCATGTTTATGTGCATCATGATGGCACAAAGTTCATGCCATTTATGTGAATACACCAATAATGAAAAAGAAAAGACAGTTCAGTTTTACTTAAGACCCGTGAAATCTGCGGTATACCGCGATAACTTCAGTGGTTTGCCTTTTGGGCATTCCCCGTGGTTAAATGCACACACGCCGCTTCGTTAGTAGTCAAAACATCGGAGGAGCTCATTCGTAGTCATACCTCTCAGTCGATAAATTACGGTCAAACGAAGGTGTTTTTTTTTCATATTTTTTTTCTGCGCACAACGCAGATGGCCGCTAAATACATGCGCTCACTAATCATGGCATCTCATTCATTCTCACCTGTTCAATAATTACGGGTCCTGAAGTTCAATCGGCGCCTGATCACTACTACTGGTTTTATTACACGCAAACCGCGACCACAATGTCGTGAGCGAGATGTATTGCTAATCGCGTAGTACACCGCGCACGCACGGGCACACAAAATGTGGTCCGTTTCTCTACGCAAAGATAAGCCGATATCGTCGCTATTCTCGCCGTACAGTTTACCACAATAAATGTCGCACACTTCCGTGGATAAGCCGATATCCTTCATTGCACAATCCATCACAGGCCACCACCACGTGGTTCACGTTCGCAAGTAAAAAACACCAGCGTCGCCACATTTTCAGCACACTGTTTACCACACGTCGGTGTTCTCCGACACACATTACTGCTATTTTGGCTGGCAAGAGAATTGTGGAGGTTCACGTATGAATAAACAGAAATAAAAGAAATAAATACACGCGTCCACATGGCGCCCACCGACACCAACTACTGCGCGACTGCACCACGCAGAAAGTCGTCGCCGGTGCGGTGTGACGTACCCCAGGAGAGGTCTATTATGAAGCTGTAGGTGACAAACCCACCCCCGTCGAAAAAAAACACCCCCGTCGAAATGTGGCTGCTGCTGTCGGGATGGAAGCCGCGCCCTTGAGCAATGCCATAGCTGTAAAGCTAGGGCTCCGGGCACAGAAGTGATGATTTCACGTGCGACAGCTTCCGTAGTATCGCCTGGACGCTACGCAGCTTTATTGCGGCTTTGCGTCAGCACGGCGTGCGTATTAGCATGGTGTTTATTTTTCAGAAATAGCAGGAACCGTTTCGCACCTTGAAAGCAAATGTATGCAGTTTGTCCGCACGCACTGTCGTGTCTTGTAATAGCGTTTCCTGGACTTCTCACGTTGCCTCTGCCGCCCCCTTCCCGCCCCCCCATGCATGATTATATTGCGAGCGCAGAGTGGCAACGTTGTCGTCCACTCCTTTCGTGTTTGCGTCGGTTCTGTCAACACCACCTAGAACAAGTTAAGGTTCTGAAGTCTGCGACCCTACGTCATCAAATGGAGGCGATCGAAATAACACACCTCACATTGTCCGTACGTCTAGCTTATCCATGGATGCGCCGGCAAGGGAGCAATGTGTTTGCGCGCAATCGCGATCGTGGGTCTATTGTCATGGCTTCTCAAACAGTGCGCAGAGTAGCATTTGTTGAAATACTGTGTGCGTCGAAACGTGCCTGCCGTCGCTTCCCTCGCTAGTTGAGTCAATTCGCTCAGTGAATCAAGCTGTGTGCGATTTCTCGTGCTCTCCAAAATCGCGTCATGGCCCGTCTCCCAATGTAATTTGAAAGGTGCCCGCATTTTAATAATCGCGTGATGTTATTATCGCCATACCTTAAAAAAACTGTTGTGTTCCCAACCATCGGGGGAATTACGACCCAAAATTCAAGGTGCGCGTGTTCAGCTTTCCTTGGGATAATCGTCTGTGCACTAAGTGGATGCGCTATACATACCCCAAGGAGGTTCCATTCCTTCTCAGCACTCCAGAGGGAGTAATGTCAAATACTTTTAATCAGGGTTGGCCTAAACGCTATTAACATGTTGTTCGCAGAACATTTAACGGGTACCCAAGAACGACCTCTAGCGAAAGTGTTTCGTGCCTTGAGCAGAAACATCTTTCGTGTAGGTAGCATTCTTTACACAGGCACACACTGTACCAGACTGAGAAGGAAGATTATTTGAGGAGGAAGCATCGTTTACACGAAATACAGAACTGAAACGTTCTGCAAAAGCATCAGCAGTGCTCGAGACAACCTCACTATTTTCATAAAACAGACAGACATCTTCGACGCTCTTTTTTCAACAGTCAGAGCGCACGTACGTAGCTCCAGAAATATTTAAGATTACCTGTCATGCTGGCTTCAACGCGTTCAATTTGGTTGAAGTGGTCATTGTTACAATAAATGTTGGAAAGACAACGACAACACCTCAATTCAAGCTTCTACTTCTCCAGACCTGTTTTCCCCGCTTTTATGTGTGCACACTCTGTCACATTTATTGTGGATTTTATTTCTTTAGAAATGAGGGAACTTCGTCTTCTTTCAACAATTTTGTAGGTATGAATATTCACGTTCCATCTTCAATGACTTTCGTAAACCACTAAATCAGTTAATCGACATCTGCTGCCCCATATACAAACGACCGCTCAATGTTTTCAGGAGAGTGGTACAAGCTTACGTAGTCTCCGAGAGAAAAGTGCACGCTGAGCTTTGTGTTGTTATTGGAACGGAGGCGGCGTTTCCGTGCTACCAGAGTTCAAGAAACACCTTGAGTAATGAAATTGTAATAATAATAATAATAATAATAATAATAATAATAATAATAATAATAATAATTAATAATAATAATAATAACAATAATAATAATAATAATAATAATAATAAGGAGATTTACTGGCAAGCGGCAGGCGAAAAACCAGTTCAGTCGCCAGAGAGCAACGGTCTCAACGCCAAGAGCTCGTGATCTGCGCTCGCGCCCTACATCTATGAGAGCACCCCACTACTGCTTGCTCCCTGTTCTTCTTCACTACAATAACCCCGGCGGCGAAGGGGAGCCATCCTGGCGACTCAAGGGGACGCAAGGATGAGAGGGTCGTGATGCGGCTTGAGGCGGCTGACGTGGACCGTGTCGCGACCGAGACGGCGCTTGTCCGAGGAGGGGTTGACCGGCTCAATGACATAAGTGACGGGAGACCTGCGCTCGATGACGCGGTATGGCCCGTGGTACTTGGCAGCAAACTTGGGGGTGAGGCCAGGAGAGTTGAAAGGTATGCGGAGCCAGACGAGGGATCCAACGGCAAAACTCAGCACATGCTCATCGGTGTCGCGGCGATCTTTCTGGAGGGCTTGGCTGTCGGACGTGAACGAGCGGGCCAACTGACGACACTCCTCGGCATGCTGGGCGACGTCAGAAATTGCACTGAATTCGGAGGCGTCCGGGCGGTACGGTAAACTTGTGTCAAGCGTGGAGGATGGTTCACGGCCATATAAAAGAAAGAATGGTGAAAAGCCCGTCGTAGACTGTCTCGCGGTGTTATACGCATAAGTCACGAAGGGGAGAACTACGTCCCAATTGGAATGATCGGAATCAATGTACATCGACAGCATGTCACCGAGCGTGCGGTTGAAACGTTCTGTGAGCCCATTCGTTTGAGGATGGTAAGCAGTTGATGTGCGATGAAGAATACGACAAGAGCGGAGCAGCTCTTATATCACGTTGGACAAAAACACATGGCCTCTGTCACTCAGCAGTTCCCGTGGGGCTCCATGACGGAGTATGAAATGGCGCAATATGAAGGAAGCGACGTCACGAGCACCAGCCGCAGGGAGTGGAGCGGTTTCTGCGTATCGCGTCAGATGGTCCACCGCGACAATTATCCAGCGATTGCCAGCAACAGAGCACGGAAGTGGTCCATAAAGGTCGATTCCAATGCGTTCAAAAGGGCGGGCAGGACATGGTAAAGGCTGCAGCTGACCGGGTGTATGGTTAAACGTCTTTCGTTGTTGACATGCGGAACAAGACCGTATATATTTACGGACAAATGTGTACATCCCGCGACAGTAGTAGCATTGGCGGAGCCGTTGATACGTTTTCAGCCCGCCAGCATGGGCATGTTGCGGATCAGCATGGAAGTATGCACACACATCGGCTCGCAAGTGCTTGGGTATGACCAGCAGCCATTTACGTCCGTCCTCCAGGTAGTTGCGGCGGTACAAAAGTGAATCGCGTATTGCGAAATGCTTGGCTTGTCGACGAAGGGCACGGGGTTGGCTAGCGGGTGAAGAGGCGCAGAGAAATTTCAAGAGGGACGCGATCCATGGGTCCTTGCGCTGTTCCGAAGGCATGTCGGTGATGGTCAGAGCGTCCAGGGAAAAGTCTACCGCTAAAGGAGGCCCTGCTTCGGATTTGACGGGTGAACGAGAGAGCGCATCCGCGTCAGAATGCTTGCGCCCGGATTGGTAAACGACGCGAATGTCGAATTCTTGAATACGAAGAGCCCATCGACCGAGACGACCAGAGGGATCTTTGAGGGAAGCCAGCCAGCAGAGGGCATGATGGTCGGTTACAACGTCGAAAGGCCTGCCGTACAAATAGGGGCGGAATTTTCCTAACGCCCATACAATCGCGAGGCACTCTTTTTCGGTGACCGAATAATTCGCTTCCGCCTTGGTGAGGGTGCGGCTTGCATAGGCCACAACATACTCAGGGAAGCCGGGCTTGCGTTGCGCAAGAACTGCACCAAGACTGATACCACTGGCGTCAGTATGTATTTCGGTTGGCGCAGCAGGGTCATAATGGCGTAGCACGGGGGGCGAAGTAAGTAGGCGGCACAGTGTCGCAAATGCGTCGTCGCAGGCCGGTGTCCAGTGGGAAAGGTCGCTGGGGCCGGCGAGGAGCGTCGTAAGCGGTGCGATGATGGAGGCGAAATTTCGGACGAAGCGACGAAATTAGGAGGCCAAGCCGACAAAGCTTCGACGTTCTTTGAGGGTAGAAGGCTTCGGAAACTCGGCAACAGCACGTAGTTCTTCCGGGTCAGGGAGAATGCCATCTTTGGAGACGACGTGGCCGAGGATGGTTAGCCGGCGAGCCCCAAAGTGACATTTCTTCAGGTTGAGTTGAAGGCGTGCGTTTGTAAGGCAGCGGTGAATTGTGCGTAAACGAGAGAGATGTGAAGCGAAATCGGGAGAGAACACGACGACGTCATCCAGATAGCACAGACAAATCTTCCATTTCAGACCGCGTAAAATGCCGTCCATCATCCGTTCGAATGTTGCGGGGGCATTACAAAGTCCGAAAGCCATCACGGTAAATCCATACAGGCCATCCGGTGTGACGAACGCCGTCTTCGGACGATCACACGCCGCCATAGGGACCTGCCAATATCCCGATCGCAAGTCGAGGGAAGAAAAAAATTCGGCACCTTGAAGGCAATCGAGGGCGTCGTCTATTCGAGGAAGAGGATAGACGTCTTTGCGAGTAATCTTGTTGAGGCGTCGGTAGTCCACGCAGAATCTAATAGAGCCATCTTTCTTTTTGACCAGTACAACAGGAGAGGACCAGGGGCTGCAAGAAGGCGTAATGACTCCGCGCTGAAGCAGGTCGTCAACCTGCTCCGTAATGACACGACGTTCCGCAGATGACACACGGTAGGGGCGCTGTCGCAAAGGAGCGTGAGGCCCAGTGTCAATCGTGTGAACAACCGCATTAGTTCGGCCTAGGGACGCTTGCGGTAAGTCAAACGAAGTGCGGAACTCGTGTAGAAGGGCAAGAAGCTGCGTCCGTGCAGCCGGATCGAGGTCGCTGTCGATGGAACGGTGAAAAGATTCCGAGAGCACGGCGTCGGACGCAAGGTGAGGGGTCAGGGCGTTCAGCGGATGCTGAGTCTCAGGCACAGAGGGGTCAAGGGGTACGATAACAGCAGCGTCTACAGGCTGAACGTGGCCAAGCGTTTCATTTCGGTACAAAGTCAGAGGGCCTGAATTGGGGTTGCAAACAAGTAGTCCGGTATTGTACTGATGAAGCGCGAGGATGGCAAAAGGCACTGACGTATTGTGGCGGCGACGAAACAAGTCAGATGGCGTGAATAGAACGGTGGCGTCGGAAAGGGCGGCACAGGAAACGGGAACAATGACGGCACTCTGAGGTGGCAGGTCAATATCGGAGGTGACGACAAGCTTTCTATCCCCAGGACCGGCCACATGGGTGGAAGGCGTCTCGGGAAACACAGCGAACTCTACCTGAGCACGAGCGCAGTCGATAACAGCGTGGTTACGGGACAAAAAATCCCACCCGAGGATCAGGTCATGGGAACACGAGGCCAGCACAAGGAACTCAACGCTGTAGATCACGTCTTGTATGAGCACCCTGGCCGTACATGCTGCAACGGGTTGAATATATTGTGCGCTCGCATTATGGAGAGAAAATCCTGAAAGTGGCGTCGTCACTTTACGGATAGAACGGCAAAACGTATGGCTCATTACAGAAATAGCGGCGCCGGTGTCCACAAGGGCAAGAGTTCGTACACCGTCAACAAACACTTCAATAACATTGGCGGGGGACAAGCGAGGACTTAGGTTGACGACGGCGCAGCTCGTGCCTCAGAAGCTGCGGTAGTCAGTTTTCCGCCTCACCAGTATCGTACCGACGACGCATAGGCGAAAGAGAACGGCGGCGTGGTGAGGGGGACCGACGAGCAGCAAAAGGTTGGGCATCGGAAGTGGGCTGGTGATCACGGGCGCATGTTTCAGGCTCTCGTTCTGGCTGCGTGTGATAGGGAGGTCGGAAGGAGTAGTCTGGATATCTCGGCGTACTCGTGGTCGCCGCGAAGCGTCGGCGACAGAATCGCGCAACATGACCCGGAATTCCGCAAGCATAGCAGATCGGGCGGTTGTCTGCAGTGCGCCAAGGATTTGCGTACTGTGGCTGCGCCCCGAAAAGCACCGTCGCTGGTGGTCGAATTGGTGGTTGAGGGGTTAGTACTGGTTGAGGACGTGGCTTCATGACGGCATCCGCATACGTCAGAGGCGCGACAACAGGAGCCGGAGGAGCAGCAGACGGCACCACAAATGATAGCGGCGCGGTGACACCAGTCGGCTGAAAGGCAGACGGCAAAGCCTCAGTGACCTGCTCCTGTATCACCTGTCGGATGGTCGGAGTCAGCCTAGGCGTAGGCACTTGCGTGGTCGGAAAAAATGAAAGCTGTCGAGCAACTTCCTCACGCACAAGCTCTTTAATTTGTGACAGGAGCACCGTGTGGTCGCCGCCGATGGTCAACGCAGCGAGGGAATCGTCTGTTGACGTCTGCCGCCGAGCTAGGACGCGCTGCTTACGTAGTTCGTCGAAGCTCTGGCACAAGGTCACGAGTTCAGACACGGTGCGTGGGTCCTTGGCCAGCAACATCTGAAAGGCATCGTCGTCTATGCCTTTCATAATGTGCTTTATCCTGTCTTGCTCAATCATAGAAGGATTCACGCACTTGCACAAGTCAATGACGTCTTCAATATAGCTCGTGAAGTTCTCGCCCTGCTGCTGCGCACGTCCGCGTAGACGCTGTTCAGCGCGAAGCTTGCGCACTGCGGGGCGACCGAACACTTCCGCGAAGCTCGTCTTGAAAGCTGTCCAATTGGCGAAGTCGGACTCATGGTTACGAAACCAGAGGTTTGCGATGTGTGTTAGGTAGAACAGCACGCTGCGCAGTTTTGTAGCGTCGTCCCACTTGTGCGCGCTCACCCTTTCAAACGACGTTAGCCAATCTTCTACGTCATAGTCATCGGTGCCGCTAAAGAAAGCGGCATCGCGCTGACGCAGCGCGCTTGACACGATTACCGATGGAGCTTGGGCCGCGTCTTGCTGGGTGGCGTCATCAGGCATTGTCGGAGCAGTGGCGGGCAACGTCCGGCTTCGGAGTTCCAGGTTTGAAGGGGGTACCCAGCACCTCCACCACTTTGATAAGGAGATTTACTGACGGCAAGCGGCAGGCGAAAAACCAGTTCAGTCGCCAGAGAGCAACGGTCTCAATGCCAAGAGCTCGTGATCTGCGCTCGCGCCCTACATCTATGAGAGCGCCCCACTACTGCTTGCTCCCTGTTCTTCTTCTTCACTACAATAATAATAATAATAATAATAATAATAATAATAATAATAATAATAATAACAAATTTTTATCCTCTTCTGCCTTTCTTTCATCATCATCATAACCATTACCCCGTGAGAACTTAGGCCACAAGTCCCACTTAGGTAGGAGCGACGCGAACACATTTCTCTGTATGAGAGGATGTGTTCGTATTTTGTGAATATTTCCCAAAGTCCCCTTCAAAAGGAAGGCTGAATTTTATCAGCTTTAGAAAGATTCCGTTTCGAGCAACATGCGTCCAATTCCAGCTAACTGTATGCTACCGTGGATGAGATTCCCTTTCAGTATATTACAGCCCGAGGACACAAGCAAAACCATTTGTGTGGCTTGGCAAATATGTAACCACGTAGGAATGCCAAGATTACGTTGTAGCTTTCAAACCTAATATTGCCTCAATAACTACCTTTTCCAGCAAGTTATGGAAAAGAAAAAAAAAATGCATCATTACAGTGAGAACGAAATTAGAGTACAGGGCTCAACCACTTTTGCCCATTACCATCGCCCAGAAAATCCATGTTCAAGGAATGAACTCAGCAACACACTTCGATCACAATCAACTGTATTTGGAACACATATGACAATACTACATTAACACATCTATATAGAAATAATTTTAAAAAAATTAAAACAATACCATCGCAGGGGTCACCACTTGGAGGGTAGCTCGTAGAGCATGCCGAGGACTTCCACGACACGCTTTGCCCAAGTAGAGCAGCACTTCAGCGTAGCGGGGCCCTCAAATGGCTCCCATACGCCTAGTGAAAGCATCGTCCCAGCGAAGGAAGTGCCCTAATATGTCGCTGGTGACGTAGCCAACAGCGGCAGCATTGTCAACTCCTCAACGTAGAACAACACAGCTGAGATGACAGTAAGGCCGCCCCCCAGAGCCAGGAACTGTGGTGCCACAATAGCTGGGACAAGGTGCGGCCTAGTAGACGGCATGCGCAAGTGTGGCGCTGCACGAGACGACGACTGCATCCTGCTGCCATTGTGCGAGGTTCCGTGCCTACAGCGGTGTAGTGCCTGCGCCTCTGGGCGGGGTGAACCTGCTCGAAGACAAGAAAGATGCGAGTGTCTGGGAATGAGCCACGAAGGGAATCAATGTTGCTAATTGCATGTGTTACTTCTAGCCCACACAGGAAATGTGGAAATCGTTACAGCAGATGAACGCACAATATGGTAATGAACAACTTATTGATGCATGGTTTGAACGTGTCTGAAACTGCTCATGACGTTCTCTGCACAGTTAATGGAATATACTTCAGAATACCGACCATTCCTTCATTGTCTTTCGAAAGAATGATGCGTAGGTTTATCTTTTAAACTTCTAGGAAAGAGGCTTTTTCTAGGAAGGAGTTCTGCTAAAGTAGTAGTTAAATACTGTCGAAGCTTTGTATAATGTAACTGTAAAAGAAGGGATGAGGCTTGGAATGCGCTATAGCAGCATACGCGAACATGGATGAGCACGTATACTCTTCTAGTTACTTCAAACAATTCCGCATCTAACCATGCAGCGTGAAACAAAACAAATGCTTTCGGCGATCTGTATAACGCATTTGCAATGAATGACAAATAGGCCGGGCAGAACTTTGCGGACACGGCAGATGAGTTGTGCTGAAACTCGCACGGTGGAGGAAGGTTCATGAAAGGAAAAATTCTGATCCACCCAAATGTAGCACGAAGCCACAAAGGAAAACTCTAAAGGTCTATCAGAAGGAAAGCTTCCCATTTGAATAAAAATTCGCCCTGCTGAGGGGAGGTCAATTCCGGTACCAGCGCCTTTCCGGGCTGGTCTTTCTACCTTTTGAGCTAACGAGGAGGAGAGCACATCGCAGCCCGACGTTTTATTATTCGACAACTCCAAGCAGATGGACACTGAACATGGAAAATAAGTTCTGCGGAATTGCTAAAGGTGGAGAAAGGTTCATGAATGAGGAAACTGTCATCCGCTGGAATGAATGTGCTTCAAATTTTCGATTGACTCGTCTTCGGCCTGCGTTCAGCTAGACTCGTGGTCAGCTCAAATCATAGAGAGACCACCGTAGAAAGACTTTGGTCCTGGTTTCCATCAGTGAGCCCGGACGAATTTTTCTTGAATTGCGAAGCTTTCTTTTATATCCAGCATTTCTGAACAAGTAGCCGTTAGTGTCACAAGCGGCTGCGTGATTTTGTTACCAGAAATGCTTTGTGCTGGGGAATTCTAACTAATTCAGTGATTAATAATCATGATTAATCGGTTGATGTGGCATGAGCAAAGACAAGAAAACGGGTATTGATGTACTGCTTCATGCATTACCCCGAGGAACTGCACACGACGGTCGCCACCCTTGTTCGACTATGATTCTTGGCACAACATGCTGTTTTACGAGCTACCTGAGCGTGAAGCTCAGGTGAATTAGGGAAGGTTCACCTTGGATTCGTAGGTCTAGCATGCAGGTGTGGCACGTGAAGGTGATTAAGCACGCGTAAGCACACATCTAGAAACACTTATTTATATAGAAACGTTGCGAGACGAGAAGGTGGCAAAGAGCTCATTTCACTCTCTCTCTCTCTCTCTCTCTATATATATATATATATATATATATATAGAATGTGATAGACGTGTTAGTTGGCGGTGTGCGCATATATGCCCTTGTAGACTCCGGAGCAGCTGTATCAGTAATCGAGGCAAAGCTCTGTCGCTTCCTTCGAAAGGTCACCACGATCTATTATCTCAATTAGCCCTGTCTTGCGCTAGCTTATTCCAACTTGCGCCGGCAAATTTCCTAACTTCACCACCCGAACTAGTTTTCAGCGTCCTCGACTGTGCTTCCCTTCCCTTGGTATCCATTCTGTAACTCTAATTGTCCACCGCTTATCCATCCTACGCATTACATGGCTTGTCCAGCTCCATTTCTTCAGCTTAATGTCAACTAAGCCTAAATTTTTTGCCGTTTTATTTAGAAGCCAACTGCATCAAAACTTCGGGACGTAAAAATGGCCTAGTTTAAAGAAGGCATGCGTAAGAACAACCTTCGTGCAAAATATTGCGCTGTAAACACAAACGGGCGCATTTGTATTTCTATAAAATTGGGCGTTTTCGACACCGAAAGCGATAACAACGCCTCTCGCTCACTGAAATGGCGCACCACTCAAAACACTGAGAAGCAGGTCGCTTGGCGCTTTGGCAAAATGTGAGAGAAAATTAGAAGCCCTTCGCTATGTGAAGATGAAAGACCAGTGAAGCTATTGGTTTGGTTTATTTATATTTAAACTTTTTTAAATTCGGTGGTTACGTTAAATGGTTGAAAAGGCACAACACATAAATTCATTACGTCGCCGCGCGCCGTATGCTGTATGTGCGAGTGAAAGCGAAGGAAAATGGCAGTTCAGAGAAGAACACAGTTTTGGCCAATTAAAATGCAGGATACGTCAATTGTAAAACAACACGGAAAATTAGATTCATAATGGAGTAGCTAAGTTAACCTTAATTTACACAAAAACATTTGTTTTATTTCATTAGTTTACACAGAAGCCATAAGCGACATGTTCGTAGAGCACGTAGTAATCAGTCATGGTCAGGCTGCGCAGCACAAGCTATACCTGCACACGGTGTGCAAATGTGCTTTTATTGTAGTAAGTAGATCCTTCGGTTCCTTATTTATCGTTTTGTTCTCTACGAGAGAAACAATGAGCCAACTACTGCAATAAGTACAGCTAAGCCAAGCAGTAGTCACGTTGCGCAAATCTTGAATATAAAATAGACAACAGGAACGCAAAAAGTAGCGGGAAAGGTTTGTCACAGATTCGTAGTGCACGCTCGCGATAAGGTGCAAAGCTTTATTTGAGGTTCGCTTGCTCTCTGGACTGAAAAGAGCGCGCAGAGTTTGCGCCTTCGCCGAACGAAAATGTGTTAAGGCAGCAAAAATGAAAAAGTGCGCGCCGGGTGCGCATTTATGCGCATGTAAAGTGACAACAGCTGATCGAGCAAGTCGGTGCGCTGCTGCCGGCCATGTTAAACGTGCCAAACTGAGCTAGTTGTAAGTTTTCGGCAATCTTGGCGAGGCCAGCGTGACGTACCCAACTTCGCCGGCCACTGTCTCGCACGCTCGAAACGCCGTAATATCTATGCGTGACTTAACAGTGAATAAAAGCAGCAGAAACGTGCCTGTACTTTTCCAACAGTCCAGCAGTAAACGAGTACTTCGGTTCCACGACCAATGGGTTCAATAATATACCGGTGATTTTCATGAGAATCTCGTGCGGGTCCGCTGTCACGCCAGAGGTTTGCACACACCGAGCGACCACTTTCGCCCCATTACTCACTGTGCCTCTCTCAGCTCGGCTAAATTAAATTAGTCGGCGTAACAGGCATCAGACTGCACTAAATTAATCAAACTACAGTGTACTGTACATCAAGCACAGCGGTTGCGGCGACACGGGGACCTCTGTGCATTCGCCATGTTGCACAGTGTAGCCAGACGCGGCCAGTTTTCGCAGCGCCCCCTGCAGTTCATTTGAGTTGCGAATACAGCTTGACTGTATAAAAATGTCCAGTGTCCTTTTTTTTAATCGCGCGCCGTCTGAGGTTTTCCAAAACCACGCGCCGTTGTGTCCGCTTTGTCCACCTTGTAGTCTGCTTGTCTACTGTTCCGGTTGCTGTGAAGGATACATGAAAATCTAAGAGTCCCCACATTTTGGAATATAAGTTCGTAGTACTGAGGCATTGTTAACATGACACGGAAACTCAATAACGATCGTTATTTTGAAAAGTTCAGTAGTTAAGAAGTTCGTAGTACTTAAATATTTTTACATTGAAACTATAACAAGTCAGCAGGGGATTTCCAAAAAAGTTCGGTAATCAGGAAAGTTAGTTAATGTAGTGTTTCTAGTAACGAGATTTTGCTTATGCTCGGTGGCAGAATAAACTGCTTACTACAATGTTCCCATACTGCGTCATCGGTTACGACTAGAAGTGTGCAAATACCATGTTTACAATTTCGAAGCAAATGCAATAATGAAAACCAAGTGCGAGTCAAATACGAATACTATATTCGTTTTAAATGCGTTTTTTACCAGCCAGAGGTACGAAATAATTATGTAACTTTATTCCCCAGCCAATATTATACCGCAAAATTATACTTTGTGGTCAGCAAAATTATCTAGTACAACACTTTTGCTTGAAAGTACCACAACTTCAATTTAATGTCATGAAGGAAGGATGCCATATTTTTTCGAGTGTAAACCACCCCTAAAATTCGACAAATTTAGCAGTAATGTTGGGGTGCGGATTTTATGCAAGTTTATGCTAAAATTTATTTGAATTATGTAAATGTGCGTGCTAAAACCATATTCAGATTATCAGGCATGCCGTAGTGGTGGAATCCGGATTCATTTTGACAGCCTGGGGTTCTTCAATGTGCTCCTAAATCTAAGTACATGAGCGTTCTTGTATTTCGTCCACGACGAAATGCAGCTGCCGCAGTCGGGATCGAACGCGCGACCTCGAGAAGCGCCATAGTCGTAAAGCTCTGTGGTGGGCACGGAAGTCCTGATTTGATGTGTAGTCGCTTGCGTATTGTCGCCTAGACGCTACGGTACTTTTATGTGTCTTTTCGTCTGCAGACCCTGCGTCAGTTCGCAAGGCAAATTTGCATGGTGTTTATTTTCAGACACAGTACAAACATGCCGTACATTTATCTTAAATTTATCCAGTTTGTCCGCAACCGCTGTCGTTTGTATTAGTAGCGTCTATTTGCCATCTTACGTCGTCTTATCCATCTCCCTACCTCCCCCCCCCCTCCCATATATGTGGGCTGTGACTCAAGGGTAGCAAGGTTGCTATTCACTCATTTCATGAATGCGTCGGTTCTACCCCATGATGCGCTCCCTCTCCCTACCTCTTCTCTCGATTCTATCTTCCTCCCCTTTGGAATGTTACACATTAGTACAAAGGTGAGCACTGCAGATTCTGCAGTGCTTTTGCGGTGGGTAACGGATAATTACACCAGTCAAGAGTCATAGTGGCAATACAGTCTAAGGATTGAAATGAGTTTCTCATGTCGCCTTTCCTCTCTGCCGCGCTCCTACCATGAAGCACCAAACGACGTGGCGCGCAAGACAGCGACAGCAGCAGCAACAGCAGTGGAAAAGTCGAAGGTAGGGGCAAAGAAAGGTTCACATAAATACGTCGTATATTAACCAACCTCTTCGTGCCGCTCGCGAGCCGCCTGCTTTGCCATGGAGATTGCTGCAATTCTCCTTGGCTGGGTGACCACGATATTGCACCTAGAGCCTTGGCCTCCACGAATGTAGTCCTCGAAGATGAACTGGCCAGCCTGCGTGGTCTTCCCAGATCCAGTCTCGCCACAGATCACCACCACATGGTTACGGTTGATGGCACTCACAATGTCCTCCCTGCAGCGTGGAATGTACGTCAAGTGCTTTTCGAGCTATGAAGTTTTCGTAGACTTGACCATGCTCTTTTAAATTCCGATCAAAGTGCAGCTGCACTCTGGTTTAAGAACAATGAAGTCCCATGTTACATAGAAACACCTTCATCATAGAGTTAAACCTTCTAGTAACGAATGTCAATATAATGAAATTCTCAATGTAACGAAGTATACAGCTTTCTTTACATTCTTGTCCATAAAACACCGTGTATTTTGAACCTCAATTTAACGAAATGTTCTTATGCAGTTAAACCTCGTTAGAAATAACTTCAATACGGCTGACTTCTGTTAATTTGACTCCGGTTAATTTCACTTTCGGTTAATTCAATCGTGACCGAAAACCCCGGCTGGCGCCCATACATTTATTATGTCTCTTTCGACAGCAGTCGGGCAAAGAGTTAAGTTATTGAATGAAGCTGCTGCAGGCCTTTGGTGTTATTGCTGGAAAGCAGTTAGTCTTACCTCGCGTGTAGCCTACGGAACACTCGCAGCGGCGACGCTGGCGCTGGTCGTCCACAGCCTCCTTTATGGAGCGCCACTGAGCAAGTATCAGGTGGGTGAATTTGGCCGGTGGCCTGCTTGCACCAGTGGTCCACGTCAGTCGCGAAGACGCTTCGTAAAGGAGGTTGGGGCAGTGCATGACGAAGTGCGCACACGAGGTACAAAATACCGCCTTGAGGCCGTCGTCCAGCACAGCGGTAATGTCTTGGGCGGTCACGCACTCTCGGTGCTTCGAGAAGGTGGTGCGGGCATCGCTGTCCGACATGGGCTTGATGCTGTTGGTCGAGACCAGGAGGAAAGTACATTTGTCGTTGTCCGTCGCTGGTCCACTGCTCTCTACCGGGAGGGCTGCCGAAAACACGGCGGCGCTTGTCGTCAGTTGGCGTAAGTCTTGGTGACGGTGAGGAACTGCGCGCCTTCACGGCCTGCTCTGGAGGTTTCAACATATGACGGAACCGGACTGAATCGAACACCGTGGAGCGAGCCAGCATGCGCGCTCGCTCGCTGGCTCGCGATGACGTGGAAAAGAAAGACGATGAACGAATGCTGGCGAAGGCACGTAATTAGAGATACTAAAAAAGAAAAGAACCTTCCTGAATTTGTAGAATTACGAATTATTCCTAATAGTTCACTTCTGTACGTCAAAATTATTTTATCTCAAAATACCTACTAGTAATTTTCTAATGACTGCTATGTAAATTAAATTTTTATTAAATTTCTGATGAACATACTTGAAATCGCCTGCTTCTTAGCCAACCTCCCGTAGATAAGGTACGTAACACCCGTATACCCCGAGCTTTGGGAAATGGTCCGTGCCTGGATGCTAGCTGGTTATGCGATTAGCATTAATTTTGGGGCATCTAACTACAGCCACATTGCGCTTTGTGTGCTCTCTCACGGGCCTTTTCTGAGTGAAAAAAATACGCAAGTTCCTTAAAAATTAATTTGATGCTGGGCGCGAAAAAATTTATCCCGCGCAACACTGGTTCCTCAAACACGCAGCCCAACACATTCGACGCTTTGCGTGCGGGCAGTCCAAATGCATGCCTCAGTGGTGATGCCCTCTGGATAAACAGATGCTGATTTTAAAGGTTATGCTTTTGCTGGCTGCATGCGGCGGAAGTGATTGAGGGAGCCGGAAACACGTCTTGGACGGCGCGCCACGCATCTCGGAGGACGCACAGGGACTTCGCGGCGCCTCCTTTAGATGACGCCTCATATGTCCAGAGGGAAACACGAGAGAGCAGTCCTGCTACAGGGGACGTACTCTCGGGCAATCACTTTCGGCGATAATGACGGCCTCAGGCAACACCCAATATCCTAAGGAGATTCCAAACAAGTACTATAGTTCCACCTCCAAGATAGGAAGTCATAGGGATGTCCCATGGACTTCAGCGTCGGATAGCCACTGAACGTTCTAGAATAGTACTTGAATGGGCATCTGCATGCATGCATGCAATAGTCACAGGCATATATGCGTATTTCAGTTCTCCTTTATGAAAGGACGCACTATTTCTAGCGTCATTGTTTAAAAGGAATATATTACCAGCCATCCCTGTATACACACCTTCGTCATTTGCGCTAAACTTAAACT
Organism: Dermacentor silvarum; assembly: GCF_013339745.2. NCBI lineage: Eukaryota > Metazoa > Arthropoda > Arachnida > Ixodida > Ixodidae > Dermacentor > Dermacentor silvarum. The sequence continues at coordinate 299,351,786 of NC_051154.1, forward strand.
TGTGTAACCATGAACAAATTACCTGCCTTGCGGAAGAGAGATCCCAAAATGCATATGAATTCTCCTGCACTGCGGGCTTTAGCAATATTACGCAATACGTGTAACAAAATCGCGCGATATGCTACGTTGGTCGTTTCCCACATTTATATATACCTTAATCTTGCGCGCTGCACTGGTTCAACGTATTTAACGCTTCGATCGTATGCTTCTCATTCAAAAGTAACTCGTTTGAATCTGAAAGACAATGACATGTTGCTTGTTATGATCATTATGAATATACCAGGTGTATCTTCAATGCGTATTGCTATCTGGAACGGCGAGGGATTCCGGACGTGATTCCCTGCTAAGCTGCGCCACTACCACAAAGCCCATCACAGTGGTTTCTCGTCTTGCCACAATCGACGCCAACGACAAGTTCTCCGCCGTCTGAGTTCTTAGTCATTATTAGCATACGACAGACAGAGCCAGAGAAATAAAATCGTTTGAGTGTTTTCCACTTCCAAACAGAGTTCCCGTGCAAGAAAGGCCACTTCTCATTAAATTAAGCTATACATTCTTCGGTTTGCAGATGACATTGTCCTATTGAGCAACAATGGAGAGGAATTACAACAAATGAGTGAGGACCTTCATCGAGAAAGTGCAAGAATTGGGTTGAAGATGAATATGCAGAAGACAAAAATAATGTTCAATAGCCTGGCAAGGGAACAAGAATTCAGGATCGCCAGTCAGCCTCTAGAATCTGTAAAGGAATATGTTTATCTAGGTCAATTACTCACAGGGGACCCTGATCATGAGAAAGAAATTTACAGAAGAATAAAATTAGGTTGGAGTGCATACGGCAGGCATTGCCAAATCCTGACTGGGAGCTTACCACTGTCGTTGAAAAGAAAAGTGTACAATCATTGCATTCTACCGGTGCTAACATACGGGGCAGAAACTTGGAGGTTAACAAAGAAGCTCGAGAACAAGTTAAGGACCGCACAAAGAGCAATGGAACGAAAAATCTTAGGAGTAACGTTAAGAGACAGGAAGAGAGCGGTATGGATCAGAGAACAAACGGGGGTAGACGACATTCTAGTTGACATTAAGCGGAAGAAATGGAGCTGGGCAGGCCATGTAATGCGTAGGATGGATAACAGGTGGACCATTAGGGTTAGAGAATGGATACCAAGAGAAGGGAAGCGCAGTCGAGGACGGCAGAAAGTCAGGTGGGATGATGAGGTTAGGAAATTCGCAGGCGCAAGTTGGAATACGCTAGCGCAAGACAGGGGTAATTGGAGATCGCAGGGAGAGGCCTTCCTCCTGCAGTGGACATAAATATAGGCTGATGATGATGATGATGATGATGATGATGATGATACATTCTTCTAGGCAACTCCATCGGCGTTGGCTGAAACTCTCGTCAAATCTGAACGTTCGTCAAACGTGACCCATTGTTACTATTGTGGCAATAAATATCTATACAGCGAAACAAAAATAAATATTGATGCTAAAAAAGGAAGTGTTTTTTCTCGAATAACTAATCGCAAAATTTTAACTTTCAAAAATGTCCCAAGAAAATAAATTCCAAAGGACTAGCCCCAGATCTCATGTAAACGGTAGAACTTTTATAGTCGAAAACACATTCGATATTGCGTTCAACGTTATAAGCGTGGAGGACCATGAAACGTGGAAAATTTGAAAACCTTTTTTTGTGAATAAAAAAAAGATTTGCGAAGAACGTACTGCTTCGATTGATATATTCCCCGGTTATTATCGACTTCAATTGCGGTATCTCACGAAATGGCAGCAAAGTAATTCCAAAATAGCAATTTTTATAACGCAGTAGCGCCGTGGCGTTGCGCAGCTGAGATCGGGGTCGCCGGTGCGATCCTGACCACGGGGTCGAAATTTCGAAAGGAGTGGAACAAACCTGTTGCTGTACGATGCATTGGGTGCGTGTTAAAAAATCACAGGTGGCAAATTAATTCCGGAGTACCCGACTGCAGCGAGCCTCGTAATCAGATCGCGATTTTGGCACGCAAATCCCAAAATATATTATATGAAATTTTATGCCTTGCTGGAATTTTGCGCAATAAACCTGCTCACGTCCGCTGCCGCGGATCGGGGCAATTGCCGAATGTTCTGAGCACCCTGAGATCAAGATTATTCATAATGTCAGCATGAATTCGCATATTTCAACCTAGTATGTTTTTGTTAACTTGTGGCAGGGGGACTCCATTCAGGTAACTTTCTTGCGGTCTTGGTTTTATCTGTATACATCCAGTTTGTACAAATGCAGCTGGCTGGTTTCGTCCAATACTAACATGTTTCCACACTTCGCTGCCCCCGTCAGATATCAGATGGTTTGGTCAATAAAAAGACATAACGTATTTATAAAAGTTGATTGTCTTTCCCAAGTCTAAAGAAGATGATTTTACTAATAAATATTGTTTGCTTCTGCACGTATGTAGCAGAAAAGACGTGTTTGAGTAATTCCTTTGTAGCTTCGAAGAAACCAAAAAATCATTTTAGCACTCCGTGTGCGCATTCAGAAACGTGCATAAGTTTGGTCACATTGATGCCAGCAACTCGGTGGCAGCTTTGTGTCGCTTGTTGATGCTCACCGGAAGGTACTATTATGAGCAATATGAAAGGGAAAACAGGAACGCATAGAAAACACCCTCAGACCCAGCTATTGGTGATACGCAGCGGCCGCCGTCGGAAACAATGTGGAAAGGGGGACGCTGTTCTAACAACTGGTCGCATTCCCGCCGCACCTCTGCAAAGTGCGGAACTTCGCATCATCAGCAAACAGTGATAACACTGTTTTATACGGCGCCACTGACAACTGGCTGCGTCGATTCAAATAAAGAATAAAGAAATATAGGGCAAGCTTGGTGTAAGAGTACTATCAAGTCGTTGCGCGAAGAAAAAATAATGAATGAAAAAAAAATGACTGCGTAAGCCACTGCGACGATTACCGTCTTATCGACTGTCGGAAGATATCATATTATTCGCGAAATGACGTAAATGCTGCTTTGTAAAAATGCCAGCCTGGTGGGAGTGCCAACAGTTAGTGGAAGAGCGCCCTCCTTTCCCCTCTAGTTTTTCGCAGCGCCATCCGCGTATCGCTCCGACTCTCTTTCGAGGCTGTTTGCCACGCGTTCCTGTGTTTCCTTTCATATTGGTCATAACAGTACGTATCACATCCGCTTAATGAGCAATTGGCTCTAAATTGACTAGTTAAGAGAAATAAACAAAGACAAGGTGAACTGACGATTTGGAAGTTGGCAAATATATATGGGATATAAGATAAATGTTCTTTCAGATTGGCATGGCAAATTAGGCTGTTTTGGGTAAGGAATTCAAAGGAGGGGTATAAACCATCCTTCATTGTGCGATTCAACGATTTACTAGCTCGTATGACCCACTAAAATATCCTGATCTCTGTGTAATATGCCAGGTGACTCTGCTCTCCCATATATGGACCGTACTTGAACCGTAAGACGTGGGATGGTAAATGAAATAGTTGCCCATCTCTCTCTGTAACTGAGATACTTTATTCTCCAACTTCCTTGCTAGCGTCAAAGTGTTTTAGCGTAAGACCTCAGGTGACATCAGAGAGCAGGGAGCTGCGCTAAGTTTACAATGGAAGAGAGGAAAAAGAAAAACAGCAATCAGGTCACGCTCTCACGGGCTGGCGCGAGAAGCACCCGTGGCATCGAAAAAAAAAATTTCCTCGCGCGTTCGAATAGTGACACCGCCGTTAAGCGACTCGGCTGCGTATCCACATTCTCGGAAGTACGTCAGATCCCCCCAAAAAGCCTTCCTCGAATCACTCGTCACACGTCCAGAGGGGGCCAAAGACGACGTGTCCTACGTATCCAGCAACATGGCCATTCTCGACGCTCGCCCAGGCAATCGTGACCTTCTGATCAAGCCGCGGAACAAGAACAACGAACGCGCCGGCGACAGCTGCGTAGGACATCGGAAGAGACTTTTCCCAATGGCCGAGTGCGACCTGATCGTTGTGGTGGGCGTCAAGGACAGGGTGTCCCAGTGCAATAGCATGCAAGCACCATGCACCATCCAAGGAGTCCACCACAAGATGGTCGTATCGAGGGGCACCGTACGCTTGCTCATGATACAAAGGTATTTCGTTGAGTTCTATTGTTTAAAGGGAGGGAGGTGGGGGTGGGGATTTTTCCTTGCCGAATCTCACTAGAATTGAAAGTAATTCTGAAGCTTTTCGTGCCAGAACAATGACTTGATTATGAGGCACGCCGTACTGGGGGATACGGAATGATTGTGACCACCAGGGGCTCATTAACGTGCCCTCAATGTACGGGACACGGGCTTTCTTGCTTTTCACCCCCATCGTAGTGCGGCCGCTGCGGCTGGGATTTGATCCCGTGACCTCGTGCATAACAAAGCAACACCATAGCCGCTAAGCCACCGCGGCGGGTAACTGAGTAAAAAGCCCTGAATATTTCAATATTGAAAATCAATTTAACGGCTTGTTTCGTCTCGTGAACAAAAAATAATAGCGTTTAATTTATTGTACAGAGTCCAACGAAGGAGGAATCGTTGTATCAATACAGATGAACAGCCATAAGGAGCACTATTCTGCTTCGTTTGAGTAGTAACACAGTTGATATGGCCGAGCTTCCTCACATCGCATCAGAATTAGCTTGAAAATGTTCTTATTTAAATTACTCTTTCTTCGATGGTTCAATAAAATGTACTTTTATTTATCATTGATGATTATAGCGCTCATTCCCTCATTGAAAATAAAAATAAATGCTTCGGTAACCGTGCACCATTGTGCAGTTGCGTTTATATTTTACTTGAGCGTGATATTCAATACCGACATGATTGTTAAGCCAATTCCTGATGTTGTCCCTTTAAATTAGTATCCCGCATTCTTAGTCGCTGCGTCCATCTGGTCTTTACCAGCCTCTCAAACTCTGCATGCATGATTATAATGTTAGGAGGCAGTATACGCAACTTCCGCGCATGTTGTGATTTTGCCACACCTAGTGCCTTTTAACGTTAACCTTGATGTGCGTCTTGTAGTCGACGCTTTGCTCCTGGTTGAGAGTCATCTACCTCGCCAACTTCACGACGATATGCAGTTGCTTCATGCTACCCAGAGTTATTTGCTTGCAGGTGTCCGCGCTTTGGCTCTGCTGAAATCCCCCGTTTCATAAGAGGATACTTTCACCTCGGAAGATTCTATCTCAATAAATGAGAATGGAAAAATTATTTTGCTTTGTATCTAATGGACGGATTTTATTGCTTGCTGCATATACAATGACAACCTAGAGTGTCCCCACTGGCTTGTAGTGGATTATTGATCTGAGTAATCGATGTTAAATTGCAGAAAATAGCTTACAACTGTAACTGAGAAATAATACCGATAGCGCAACTGTGTAAACTGTAGATATTGAGACACCTAAAGGCGAGAAAATTGATATTTTGTGCACCACTCTGTAAAACACCTCTAATATGCGAGTTTAGTATTGCGAGATCAGCGCAAATATTTGAACTGTTTGCTATTTTCCATAATTTTACAGAGCAATGTTGTCTGTTTTGGATACACGTACGTATAGAAGCACTTTATTTACTTATTTATTTATTTATTTGCCCTGATGGCCGAAGCATGCCGGAGGGCAGTGGGTAGACAATAAGCATAGTGCACAATATTATAACAAAGTATGGTAAGGCATGGTAACTAATAATTATATAATGTTAGGTAAGGCAAATTTAAATAGGGTGTTATCATAAATGGAAACAATGTCCAAAGGAAGGAGATTCCAATGCATGCAAAAGCGAGCTCTCTTTTTGTTGCGGAGTCAAGAATTCGTAAACTCGACCTTAAAGGTTTACATGCAACCATTTCAAGTAGTTCTTAAAGAAGTTTACGCCTCGTATCAACATTGCGGCTCCGTAAAGTGTAGAATTGAGCTATCATCCGTAAAAGCAACAAATTTTCACGACTTGATCCTCACGCCCCAAGGCGGTGCAGGTGGTTATGATTGAGCGGTTCAAGTGAACTTGTGCGCATTCGGTAATGTCTCCTATCGGCACTAGTCTGGTGGAAGGAAGATAAAGCCCGCCGAAAAGGCAGTTATTTTTTGCATTTTACAAAAAGAAAATCCTAGAGAAGGAGAGAAGAAGAACGCGATACGCGCCAAAGAGAACCCGTCCGCAAATTGGGAGGCTTGTATCATCTACGATTCAATATAGCGCCAAGAATATCTATTCGTTTATCCGTGCCTTGTAGTGCTGGTTAAGCATTGACTCCACAGCTCATTTCAAGTCCCATAACAGCTAGAACACATGAGTTTGTTGAATGGTAATGCTTCAGGAAGTGTTCAAACCTGTCCTTTAGAGTTATTGCATGTATATACACCTTCGAGAGCGAGCCGAGGTATAAGTAAAATGCTTACAGAAGTCATAGGAAAATAATAATAATAATAATAATAATTCTATTACTGGAGCAATTCTCGTTCCTTTGAGTATACGATGCCTCTGATTACTGCTGCCATATATATGGTGTAGGAATTAATAAGGCAAACAAACAATTAAGACGGGCATTGAGACTGCTTTTGTCATATTGGGAACCTTTTCCGACGCCGCACTGAGTCACATCGACAACAGCGATGAATCAAAAAATGAATTCCCGGCTTCCGCCCCTTCATAAAAGAATGCCAAAATGGAACACACAACCGAGATGCTGGAAACTGCAGCACGAGAAAGTGGCACAAGAAAGCCGGTAGCTGACGATATAGTGTCCTGGAAACGTATTGCGTTAGGGTACCTTTCCTATTTCTTGTACCTTCCTGTATAAGTAGGAATGAAATCATGCTTGAATGAATAAAACGTTAAAAAATCCTAACGTATACTACCGAACTTTGATCACTTTATGGTCACATTTAACACCAAGTGTCAAAAAGCATGGTAAATAGCAGTTTTTGTCGCGCAGAAAATATCTTTTGGTAAACTATATTCCTTTTCAGTCTCGTTAGGATAAATTACGTTACAACTTGCTAAATGACAGCTGGGTATTTGCAGAACCAAGATTACTGCGTATATTTCGCAAACAACGACAAGACAACGGCAGTATACTTGGGTGGTAAGAAAGCACAAGAATAGAACACCACAACTGGATTGCTAGAATCTATCTCTCGTATTTTCCGAATGGATCATGAAATCGTCATTGTTCTGATTCGGAAGGCGCAGTTTACTTATAATAATGTAGAAAACCTTTCCTCGGAAAAGCTGCAGCGTTCCGCGAAGCCTTGCATGAAGAATGTGCGTTTCAAAAGCAGTGTTAAATATCGTCATGTGTTGTCAACGCAGTTCGGAGAAGCAAAATTCGCCTGGAGCAGAAGCTGCCGCGAGCATGATTCGCCAAGTCGTCAAGTGTGGCACAGCGGCTTCTCCCGAGTACAGCCTCGGCGTCTTGGCCGGCAACCCGCTCATCCACCCGCGTGACACGCTGACGTGTGTGTTGATGATGCTGAACTGCATCAATCCTGAGAGTAACAGCCACAGGCACAGTGTGGTAACTCCAAGGAGCTGCCTTTGGAGGCTACACCCGAGGTAAGACAAACTGCTTTCCAGCAAAAGCACCAAAGGCCTGCAGCAGCTTCATTGAATAACATTACTATTTGTCCAAAAGCTGTCGAAAACTACATTGTAAATGCATGGGCGCCGGCCGGGGCCTTCGTTAATGATTTAATTAACCGGTACATGAAATTAACCAGAGTCGAATTAACAAAATTTTACTGTATTGAAGTTCTTTATATCGAGATTTACATGCATCAACAACTACGTTATATTGACGTTCAAAATGCATGGTGTTCTATGGACAAGAAGTTAAGGAAAGCTGTATACTTCGTTATATTGAGAATTTCATTATATTGAAATTGGTTATATGAAGGTTTAACTGTATAATGAAGGTGTTTCTATGTCACATGGGACTTCATTATTCTTATAACAGAGTTCACCTGCACTTTGATGGGAATTTAAAAGAGCATGGTCATGTTTACGAAAACTTGACCTACATTCCACGCTGTAGGGAGGACATTGTGAGTGTCATCAACCGTAACTGTGTGGTGGTGATCAGTGGCGAGACTGGATCTGGGAAGACCACGCAGGCTGCCGAGTTCATCTTTCAAGACTATATTCGTGAAGGGCAAGGCGCCAGGTGCAATATCGTGGTCACCCAGCCAAGGAGGATTGCAGCATTATCCATTGCAAAGCGGGCGGCTCTCGAGCGGCATAATGAGGTTGGTTAATATATTTAAGTGAACCTTTCTTTGCCTCTTCCTTCGACTTTTGCACTGCTGCTGCTGTCGCTGTCTTGCACGCCACGTCGGTTGGTGCTTTATGGCAGGTGCGCGGCAGAGGGGAAAGGCGACATGAAAAACTCATTGCAACCTTTCAATTGCATTGCCACTATGACTGGCGTAATTATCCGTTACCCCCCGCAAAAGCATTGCGGAATCTGCAGTGCAAACCTTTGTACTAATGTGCAACATTCCAGAAGGGAGGTAGATATAATGGTAGAGAAGAGGTAGGGAGAGGGAGCAGAGCATGGGGTAGAACCAACGCAGTCTTGAAATGAGTGAAAAGCAACCTTGCTATTCTTGGGTAACAGCTCAAATACATAGGGGGAGGGTGGGAGATAGAAAAGGCGACGTAAGAAGGCAAAGAAACGCTACTACTGCACATGACAGCGGTTGCGGAAAAACTGGATAAATTTAAGATAAATGTACGGTACGTTTGTACTGTGTCTGAAAATAAACACCGTGCAAATTTGTCTTGCGAGCAACTGACGCAGGGTGTGCAGACGCAAAGACGCATTTAAGTACCGTAGCGTCTAGGCGACACTACTGAAGCGACTACACATCAAATCAACACTTCTATGCGCACCACGGCAGCTTTGCGGCTAAGGCGTTTCTCCTGGTCGCGGCTTCGATCCCCACTATGGGAGCTGCATTTCGACGGGGACGAAATAGATGAACGGTCGTGTACTTTAATATAGGTGCACATTAAAGAACCCCAGGGGGTCAAAATTAATCCGGTGTCCTCCAGTACGGCATGCCTGATAATCTGGTTATGGTTTTAACATACACATCAACATTAATAAATTAAAGTTTAAAGCTTCGGCCACGATACGATGGCCCCGCTGATTAAGCTATGCTTGAAGACGAAATTTGCATAAAACCCGCACCCCGACTTTACTGCTAAATTTGTTGAATTTATGGTACATGTTATACTTGCATAAAATGGTATCCTTCCTTGATGACAGCATTAAATAACTGCAGTTGTGGTACTGTCAAGCAACAGTGTTGTACTAGACAATTTTGTTGGCCACAAAGTATAATTTTCCTGTAGATCATCTGCTTGACAACACACTGACATTTTTTTTCATATCTCTGGTTGGCTAAAAAGTTGCATTTTGAACCAATAGTATTCATATTCGACTCGCACTTGGTTTTCATTATTTCCATTTGTTTCGAAGCCATCAATACGGAGATATTTTCGGAGTACTTCAACGACGCGCGTGTCATCATGATTCCGGGCAAGGCACACCCGGTCACTCAGTTCTTTCTGTAGGACCTTGTTTCTGAAAACATTGTGACCGCCGAAGCGTTGCAAAAGGTAGTGGCACCAAGGGCTGTACAGAAGTTCTTGAAACGCTTCCGATTTCTGGGTCTGTTCTTAACTTCCACGCCTTGCACAACTTCATCCTGTTACCGTCTTCCATGTCTGCTATGCATAGTTTTAGTCCCTAGAATTACTAAAATGGCGTCATTGCCCCCTTTTCCCCTATTTGCTCTCTGTGATGATAATGACGATTTCTAAGGACATTGCCCTTAAATTGGATCGCAACAATCACTCAGCCTGTGTGAGCTACTTACATGTTCCCATATCATAATCTGGCACTCTGCCTATCTATGCCTCGTACCAATGTGCCTATCTAGCAGCGTGTGGGCTGATCGCACCCACTGAAAAGTGCCGATTAGCTTGCTCAAGGTGACGATTAATACACCATGAGCACAATGATGAGTCACTGACAGCATGCTAAAGGAGAGAGGGAAAAAAGACTCCAGCTCCCAGCTGCTGCTTGAGCCCACAACATAGTGGCAGCAAGCAGCTGTGCAAGTGTGCGGTGACAGAAGGAAGGGGAAAGAGAAATGGGGGAGTGCGGCCTGGTACAGCGTCTGGCTCAGCTAGCAAGACATCAACGTTTGAGAAGCGAGTGCAAGCGACGCTACCGACGCTTTGGCTTTTCCCTGGCATTTTGCAATTTGGGTTTCTCGAAATCCAGAGTTCTGCGCAAGAACTTTTTAATGATAGGGGCTGAAAAAAAGACATGTGTTGATCACTGCTAAAAAAAATCAATACCAAAGTTGAGACTAGCGGAAGCGTTGTAGGCTGCGTTATAGCGTCCAATCCGTGGGTATTTTGACTTTACAGCAAAAGATGCGAGGAGAATGTTAATGCATACATCTCAAGGCACAAATAGAGAAAAGGTCTGGCTAGAAATGTATAAGTGAAAAGAAAAAAAACGCCTAACCTTGGACTCAGACGCGCCACGCTTGAAACAGCGAAGCTGGGCGATCGTAGCCCAGCATTTTCCGGAAGTGCGCGCGAATTTTTCATCTTAATACTCGTAATGATGATAATTTCTTTTCGCGCGTCTAGGACTTACGGCCGCCACTGCGCGTTGCATAGCGCAGCTTGCAACACCGACACCGCGTTCGAATGCCGACACCGCGTTTCAGGAGACCCGCTCCGTGGATGCGTCTCTCCCTTTTTCTCGCTCTCATAGCACGTAAAACCTCTTCACCTCGTAGAGCACGAGCGTACGTACGCGCCAGCTGTGGACGAAGACGACGGCGCGCGAACGCAATCATATGGTTCGCATAAATGCAAGTTCTGCAAGCGTGTCTTTAAAGCCTAGTGATTACGGCGCTCGCTTTGGGACCGGGGGTACGCGGGCTCGAATCCCGCCTCGAGAAGAAGGTTTCTTTTATTTTCTTTCTTGGTAGAGTCTTGATACGCACAGCAAATTACGGCTGGCTTAAGCAGCTTCGCTGTTAAAATGCCGCATCAAGTTCACCACTCTGTAGGTCCAATCCGCGGGTACTTTGACTTTACAGCAAAAGCTGCTAGGAGAATCTACATCTACTGGTACCAAAAGAGAAAACGTCCGGTTTGAAATTTAAAAGATAAAAAGAAAACAAAATGTCATATCAACCATACAACTCTGTAGTGAGTGATACACCAGAAACGACACATTTCTATACTTGCCGATATGAGGCCATATGATGGGGACAGAGACACCGGTAGCTTATCGTAAGTACGATGGCACAAAGGGAATGGCAAAGGGCGTGGGCTTCTTAACGGTTTCACTTTTCTATGGACACCTGATGTACGCAGACATAGAAAATGCACAAAATAACTGGAGTAACACAAGGGAGGGGAAAGATGCTTTAGAATTGCGTGGGTACAGATTAAAGAGCATGAGCAAAGAAAAATAAGATAGGCGCCTAACTGCTATGCCAATATTAAGAACACAATGAAACAAACATGCATTCCAACTTAACAAGCTATAGAGAACCACGTTTGAGACTCTATACAGGTTGTTTTTTTTTAGCTGCACCAAGTTTTTTTAGGTAGAAAAATATAAATCTTGGTCACGTTATGTTTCCCATTCGAGTGTACGGATTGGCGGCCTTAGATACAGCGCAATTTCTGCACTTACGGGCGTAATTAGCGAAGTTATGGTAAATAACTTTTTAATTATCAACAATAGGCGGCTACAGCAAATGAGTACTTTAGGGCCCGTCCTCCTCACTACCTATCCCAACGATCAAATTTTGAATAGCAGAGTTCTTGTGGGAGCTCATCAAATTGGCCGCAAAAAGAGCGTGTGTGTTGTAGATGTGGGGGGCGGCGACATCAACGACAGAGACGCTCTTTTTGCGGCTCGTTTCGGTTTCAAGGAGCCTGCCAAGGGGAACTAATTGCTCGCGTAGCTCCCACCTGAACTCCGCTATTCAAACTTTGTTCGTTGAGGTAGGTAGCGTCGAGGACGTGCCCCAAAGTACTCAATTACTGTAGCCATTTATTGTTGATAATTAAAAAGGTTATTACCATAACTTCGCTATGTACGCACGTAAGTGCGAGAATTGCTCTGTATCTAGAGGCCGCCAATCCGAACACTCGAATTCTAAACATAACGAGACCAAGATATCTATTTTTCTGATTTTAAAAATTTGGTGCAGCTAAAAAAAACACCCTGTATAGCTACTTTGCCTCGCGAGCCCAAAGGCTTGCGTGGCTTGCGTGAGTTCGCTTGAATATACGGGGCTCAAGGATGGTATTATAGAAATAGTTCCACCTTGTGAAAGTTCAAGATTCTGGGATTTTATGGGCCGAAACATTTGTGTGATTATGAGGCAGCCGTTGTGAGGGGCTCTGGATTAATTTTGACCGCATGGGATTTTTTAACCTGCTTCTAAATCGAAGTTTACGATAGTTTTTCTTCTTTTCTTTTTTTCACCTTGTGAAACTTACGAGTCCTAGCCGTACTGTGCAAAGAGCTGTGAAAGAAAGGGGAAATTGTCATCTACCTGACAATAGCCCGAAGTTGCAAAGAAAACCCGCTCGGCATTTTTAATAAGGAAGGCTTAGCGATTGAAAAAAAAAAGCGCGGTCTCGTTCCTGTGCGACAACGACTTGAAATTGATGCAAGCAGATAAGTAAGGTGGTATTGTAGCAGCCAATTCCGGGATGTGCTGACAGTTGGCGCAAAGGACCTTCCACGACAATTTCAATTCGTCCATGAATTTTATCCCAACAAAGGCCAAGAAGCTCGCCATTGAACGTTGCGAAAAAGCAGGACTTACGAAGTTGGAAGTCACGCTCAAGAGCTCAAACGAGCTTTGCCTTTCAGCCTTTTTCACGGCAAAAACTCACGAGAAGGGCACCCCCTTTAGTGTCATCGTTTCCGACGCTGGAACTTCGCAAAGCTGTCTGGGGTCTGACCTCCTAAACTGCTTGCCGTTGTTAGAAGTCAAAGATCCGTTATTGGTCCGCAGCCCGTGAGAGGTTTTTCTGTACTTGGCCAAGTCCTGCCCTCCCGGAATGCTTGCCTTTTCAGTGGAAATAAAGGATATGTTTTATGTCTTCCCCGAAGAGAATCTTGCCACCGTGGTACAGGAGGGCATCCATGAGCGTGGCGTCTTGCGCTTCCAGAAACCCATCGGCGCCATTGTTGCCAAATTTTTTGAAATTTCTGACATTTACTGGTGCTCCACAGTGGATAGGCACAATGAGCAGTTGTTCGTGGAAAAGAATGGAGTCTGCGTAGGCTCCCGTATCGCCCCAATTGTAAGCGACCTTCTCCTCGCACACTATGATAGGTAAAATAGGTACAAGCGCGCTCCCGGCCTGGTGCTCGGCCATTATGGGACCTCAACGCTTGGAAAGGGGTGTTTGACCTCAACCCGAAGGCGCCCCCACCTCAATAGGTGCTTTCGACGCCACATGGGAAATGACCGCCATGGGAGTGGCCCAGACATCACTTGTTGTACGAACCCACAGAAAGGCTTCCTTTCAAACTGCTTTTAGCAGTTAGATAGTACAAATGCCGACGGGGTGGGACACGGCGAATGCGACAGCCACCGACAGGATCACATAGAACACGTTGGACTACTAAAATTGTTCCACTATGACGACGACTTCGTGTTTTTATTCACTGCCAAATCAGAAGTAGTCCTTGTCCAAGTAGATGAAATTGTCAGGGCCTTCCAGTACATTTTCCAAGGCCTCACTTTCACTAAGGAACTGCCGATGGCAGGCGTAATCTGCTTTCTTGACCTGAAGCTCCACCTCCCCCCCCCTTACACCCCCCCCCACACACACACACATCTGCTAGGCATATGCCCTTTGCTCCATGAAGAACCTACTTCCCTACACGTCGGGTTACGTGAGAATTGTTAAGCCTGTCAACGCACTTGGAGCCATCAAGGATGCCATCTATCGCTCCTGCCATCATGAAATTAAACGAGGCTTCAACAGCCAAATCCCGTGCCTTAGAGCCAGCGGCCACCCGGAAGACCTACTTTGTTCAGACACCTTGTCTGAAGTCCTTGCCTTGCCAATAGATCAGAACTCCCAAGGATAAGGCAAGGCCTGAACTCGACCAAACAAAACTAGCAGTTATCCCATACGTGCACGAAATTTCTCACAGAATAAACAAAAAAGCAGCAGAGCGAGCCGGTGTTCGTGGTGTTTTTCGGGCCCCAACAAACTTGGCTCAATATGCAGGAGAGTCAACGCCAGCCACCCCTATAACAGTTCCTGCAGCAAGAATCACACCTCGTGCCCAGTGTAGAGCAGCAAGGAAGTCGTCTACTAGATTCCGACCTCTTGTGGCAGAACGTACATCGGCCCGACCAAACGCTGTGTCAACGAACGATTGCGGGAACATGCGTATAACGTCAAAAACAAGAATGGAAGCAATCTCCTTATCCACTGCACCAATTGCGGGTGCAGGCCGGTGCTTGATGATACTAAGGTACTGCACCGTTATCGAGACAGTAGAGTACGGTAAATTTTTAAATCCTTCACGATGGTGCGCTCATGCCCGTTATGCGTCAGCTCCATTTCACTCGTTCTCACGCACAAGGAATACAGATATCTAGTTGACTAATTATGCTATGATTGTTAGTTTTACCTTCAGACCCAAATGCGACTGGCATCTAAACCCCCCCCCCCCCCAAATGTTTTTTTTTTCTATTTTTGTCTCAAATTTTTCCATTTCAAGTTACATATTCGTGCACGTACAATAGAGCATCCATTTGCAGTCAGCGTCCGTCCTGTGTTCTTCCTGATGTCCGTGTTTTTAACACTGTTCGTTATACCATGAATATACAAACGAGCTCGCCTTCAGACCCTTTCAACATACAAGGTTGTTCGGAGTAACTAGAGGAGTGTAGCAATTTAGTTTGGAGAATTCCTCAAGGTGCTACATACGGGTGGATGTGAATTTTTCCTTTCATGAGCTAGAGGAGTATACGTACTCACTGAGGCTCGCGTATGCTACTGTTGTGTATTGCGAGCCTCATTTCTAACAATAAACTGTTCCTCTGGCAGAACTTCTTAGTAGAAAAACCTGCTTTTCTAGAAGAGTAAAGCATAAATATTATATTTAATTAGTTCACATAATTAGCAGCTTCAGACAATCCAGAACGCTCAAAAAGTAGTTCACTGCCACATAGTGGGTTAGGTCTGCTGAAATTTGTGCCATGTTTCCTGGGTGTGCCACAGGTAAAGATGGAGTTAGCGAAATTGACTCTCTTCGTGGCACAGTCGCACTCATTGCCATTTTTCCTCTTTCTACCAGGTTCGCCCGCCCAGAGTAGCCGGCAGTACGGCGTTCCAAGCACGGAACGGCGCACAATGACGACATAACGCGCCCGTCATCTCGTGCAGCACCGGCTGTCTCCATGGCAGCACAACAGTTCAAGGCTCTGCAGGCGGCCATCTCTCACCTCCACCGTGATTGTCTAAGCGGAGATGCTGACTGTGCGGCCGCTGTTGATCACGGGACCACCGACTTAACGTCACTCACGTCGCTGGTACCATAGGTTCACTAGACGTGTGGAAGCGGATTGAGGGTCTTTGTACGCTGAAGTGCTGGACTGCTGGGGCAAGGCTCGCCGTCGAAGTCCACGGCAAGCTCTACGACCAAGTCTGCGCGCTGCTATGCCTACGACTATTGTCCAGCGACATGGTGGACCCACTTGCGCCGAGCACCAGCGTTTTTATTATGTAATTTTTGGGATTATTTTTGCGTATTTGTTTGAATGGAGCGTTTTCAATGTGTTTTAAATACAGTTAATCGTTATTGAAGCGTGTTGCTGCGTGAGTCGATTCCATGATGAAGGTTATAGCGCGCGACCAAAACGGACAAATTGAAATAAGCCCAGAACTATCAGTTTTTTCTCGCTCTCAATCTGATTCTTTCCTTTAAATTAGTGGTAACAATAGTTATGAGGTCCTAATCCGTCTAAAGGCTACAACGTTATTTTCAGAATACCAAGTCATCACATGTATGCCAGGCCAGACAAATGGTTTTGTTCAAGTATTCGACTCTAAAATACTGAAATTAAATGTAATGCACGTTACCATACCGTCCTCCGGAATATCACTAAGGCGTTCCTCAGAAAGAAGGTCTGCTGAAGCTGTGATGTCAATATTCAGCCTTCCTTACATGTGAAGGATACCTAAAGGGAAAGGGCAGCAAGACACGAAGACATGCTCACATACAGAGAAATGTTTTGGCATCTCTCGTACCTAAGAGAGACTTGTGGACTGTTGTTTGTGACGGGTATCAAAGATGATGGTAGCTGAGGTACGCAATTCCGTGAACATAGTCCGCATATGTCGATGAAAATTGGTGTACAGGAATGCAATGTGCTGTTTCTGTTGCTGTTGCTCTTTTTTATGAGCCGCGACGATATTGCGCATCGTAGCGAGCAGGAAACCGCGCGAGGGGATTTGAACACACCGGGACCTATTTTTCACGCTTCCGCAGATTTACAGGTCACAACCATGGTGCCATGGTAGCAATACGCTTCGCAAAAATTTAATGTATTCATAAAAACTCGCATCAACCGACTTCACACGTGCAGACCAATTGGTCAGAAATTTCGCAGACCAATCAATTGCGCAATGCTAAGGGCAGCAATATCTCGCGAAGCAGAATTTTCTTGGGAATGTGATGAACAAGAAATAAATGAGCCAATGCTGAGGGCAAGAAAATTCAGCTAAGCCGATGCCGCAAATGAATATATATTGGACCGGTAATACGCAACTCACAGTGATAAGAATCACACATTTGCTGTAACAAGAATGAGGTAAAAGCGCTATGCGCGTTTGATACATAACTCAGACCAATGAGAAAACAAATGCAAATTCAACAAAAACCCATTTGAAGCAAAGCTTTATGCAAGCCGTGTGCATTAAATTTAACAGAACTAACGGCGATGCACACAATGACTACTTCCATTTCGTAAACAACGGGATGTCATGGGCCGTGCGCAAATCGAAGTGAGACATATGCAGAAAGCTCGTGGGCAAAACATTTACCTTGCGCCATTGCGCCATAGCTGCCACGTCGTTGAACCTCTTACGCCGCCCGGCGACTGTCGTCGACGTGGACGTGTTGCTCACGTAAACCGCCTCAAGCCGTACTTCGACCCTCTTGTTCCCACCTCTTAGATCGCTAGGATGGCTTCACCTTCCTCGACAGGGGCAATTAAAATGAGCGATGAAGACGATGACATCCTGGGATCAGCGATCATCATCATGATCTGAAGGACCGAGTTCGGCGTTCGAACGCCACCAACTTGTTCTCGCCGAGTACTTTTCGTAGCTACTGCCTGTTTGTTAGACTCGCGCAATAAACCTCTTTACAACAACAACAACAACAACAACAACAACACAACAACAACAATAATAATAATAATAATAATAATAATAATAATAATAATAATAATAATAATAATAACAATAATAATAATAATAATAAATATATGCGGCCATATATAGTTCTCTAGACATTTTTTCTATACCTGGGTTCGCACATCAAGGTATATCAATGTAATAACACCAAATCATAGACTGGAACCCTTCCTGAAGAAATACAATCGAACAAACGGGTGTGGTATAGCTGTCATGAGATTAGAAATCAGCTACGGAGTCAATGGTTATCCAAAACTAAGAAGGCACGAATAGACGAATAAAAGATGATGGGCGGTATATTGACGCGTAGATCATACAAGCCTCCAAATTTTTGAAGATATTCCCCTTGGCGCATATGACATGTTTATTTATTACTAGGATTTTTTTATGTAAAGATAAATGTAAATGGGAGAAGAAACAGCTTGCCGCTTATGGGTGCCGAACCCACACTCTTCGGTGAAGGCGTGTGTTGGGCTGCTGTTGGCTCCTACCTACTCCTACACACCCATTTTTTCACTGTCTCTTGTGATGATGATGATGATCACCACCATCAGCCTATATTTATGTCTACTGTAGGATGAAGTCCTCTCCCTGCGATCTCTAATTACCCCTGTGTTGTGCTAGCTGCTTCCAACTTGCCCCTGCGAATTTCCTAACTTCATCACCCCACATAGTTTTCTGCCAGCCTCGACTGCGCTTCCCTTCTCTTGGTATCTATTCTGTTACCCTAATGGTCCACCGGTTATTCGTTCGGCGTATTACACGGCCTGTTATGACAATAATGCCTAAAAACGGAGGCTGTGGTAAGCTTGCCATTGGCATCGATTTTAGGGCTGCTTGAATACTGGAAACTTTGTAATCACAAATCGAATATTGTCCTATTCCATTGGGTTCTATAATGGAATAGCCACTATTCCGATGGCAGTGGCATTTGATAAGTATAACAGGCGACGATCGCAATGGGCAGATTCTTAGATCTTTACCATTTTGGTTTGTGCCACTGAGTGTGTGCCCATTCTTGGCCAATCGTTCATAATGGGTATGTGCGACTGTGACAAAAAGATGAAGCATCCGTCGAAAAGTATCAACATTGCCTTCGTCCTTGTCACGTCATTGCACAGGCATCTCACACTGTCCATCCGTCTGATGTCGGCGTATATCTTATGAGCCACGCAGTGAATAAACGTAAAAAATTGCACGAAAATAAAGTTCTGATCTTTGTTGTGGATAAACACAAACATTTCATAAGATATAACGTCGCATAATATGAAGGTGTTGACATTAGATCTATCCTGGCCTACATCACGGCGAGTCGATCACGGGATCTTCCAGTACAAGCGATAATGCTCGGTGGGCAAAAAGCACCCCGCACACGCGTTGGCACGCGATGGCAGCTTCTCGTATTGGGGAGTTACTTCCTTTTTGTGCATGTGCTTTGTGCACCTCCGCCGAGCCTGTTTTTCATACCAGCAGGTAACGTAACGCGCACGAAGAAAGGCTGTGGGATCGGCCTTTTCCCTTTCCCAAGAGACGAGAACCAGCTACAAAGATGAGTGCTGGTAATGGGCCGTGAGAAATGGCAGCCGTCAGAACGCCGACAGAAGCTGCAGCGTTCGCTTGCGCTTTTTTCAAAAACTCGAACCAAGCGGCAGCTGCGTTGGCAGTGACCTGCTGCATTGATGCTGGATGAAGTTAATTTAGAGCGTGGAGAAAGGAGGCAACCGCCGGGACAAAGGCATATTGCGTATACGGGACGTGAAGAGCACATGCCCCGTTGATAGCTTTATATGGTACTTGAAGTATTCTGCTGAATTAGTGAGAACTACGTTAACAGCGGTTCTCTACTGTAGCGTATAGAAGCATTTAAAACATCCTTGCACGTCGATTGGTGCCCCTGTCATAGGGGCACTTTAGATAGCGGCAGTGCTTGATCCGGATAGAAATCTCCTTCACTGGCATCTCCGGTCACGGTTTTGCTCGATCCGGATCAGTTCAATCGTGATCGAGCTTCTTGTTCACGATCATAGATGTCAATCATCTGTGTGCTCATGCCAAATGTTCGCACATGTCCTTGCATGGCAATGTCGTAAGCCTTAAGCGAGCGATAGGATTTCATTACTCCCGTAGTGTATGGTCCAAGAGTGTTCACACGGAATATGCACCGGCTGTTTCAATGAACACTTCAAGATATTAATTCCCGAACATTGCGGAGAAAAACATTCGCGTTCCAGTTACTTTTGTGCTTCAATGTATAAAACGACGTTTTCTTATTAAATTAACCGTAACGCCAAGGCATTTCTGCGCAAAGTTCGGGACCTAATATCTCGGAACTGGTGTCATCCTGAGAATTCGTTTCAAGTGGATACGCCTTGGGAACTCTATGGCTAGAATTTGTAAATTGCAATTTGCACCATGAGGTAATTTCTTAAAAACTTAATTAGTGAATTATTGGTAATTCGTCGATCATGCAGCTCAATTTTTTCTGCAAGTAATGTGCTGCGCCTGTTCGAGTTAATCACCTCGTGAACTAGAATTGTGCTATCTGCCACAGGCAAACTTTAAACATTTTTGAAAATGTTCGCTGAAACACCTTGTATGTGTAGTCGAATCGCACGTTCGGCCAACTCCTCCGATCGCTTTTCCAGCCGTCTATGAGGAAAAGACCTGGGTACTGCTAGCCGGAGAAGAATAGCTTCTCGGCATACCGCTAACGGGCCGTTGCCGGCAGCAAACTCTCGTCCTCGAAGGCCATGGCAGCTATGGCAGATGCCATGGCAGCTATGCCGCCAGGGAAAGGTTTTGCCCGCCAGCTTTCTGAACATGTCTCGCACTTCGCATTGGGCACGGCCCATGACGTGAGGGCCATTTTGTGCATTGCATTACTTCTGTCAAATTCAATAGAGACCGCTTGTCTGAACCTAACATTTGCGTTGAATTTGCATATTCTTTTATCTCTTTGGTCAGAGTTATGTATTACCCGTGCATAGCAGCATGTTGCGTCCCGAATCGGCCGGGCGCATTCTTTGATTGTTTTCCATCGAGGAAGGCTCTTTCATGAGCGTAGCCCAGACGGCGACAGTGCCCGACACCGGCAGTGACGCGATGACAAAGAAGCTCACTTAGAAGCGACTGACCACAACCGCCACCTTTCGTTAGACGCGGGGATTAGTGCGAAGGCCATTCTCCCGATCCTGGCAAGATGACCGTCGGAGGGCAAGAAACAAGTCACCGACTTTCGTGGAAGGAGTGTCAACCCCCTGTTTCCGGATTGCCTCGTCCTTGCTTCGAAGGTGCAACATTAGAGGCGGAGTTCAGCGAACAAGACGGCCCGTCTGATTAGCCGCATCAAGGTCATCTGATTCCCTAGTCGGGTCAACTAGGGAAGACCAATGTTTTATAAGGAGACACCTTGCGTGCAGCGGTGTGTCCTGACGTGTTCTCTTATGTTCTCAGACATGTCGTGAGCTGAGACTTTCAAAGTGCTCCCTCATGGAGTGGGCTTCCATATTTGGAGCCACTGTAAATACTATAAAATAAACCCCTTTTCTATCGCTCTTACTCCCGGACGTACTCATCCCTTTGGCTGAAGGATCACCGGCCTAAACGCTACCCGACCCGCAACAAACTGGATGGCAGCGTTGAGATGAATCCTAACCCCGAGCCGCGAGCAGCTGGATGGCCATGGTGAGATCGACCCTTCAGCCAACGCCAGTCGCCGGCGTCTCGTTCGCGACCAACTGGATGGCTGCAGTGAGATGGACCCTGCAGCCAACGCCAGTCGCCAACAACTGATACACGAGCGACTGCATGACAGCGGCAAAATGGAACCTGCAGCCAACGCCAATCGCCAACTGGTTGCATGAACGCTGCGCATCATGACTGCACGGTACAGGGTGAGTGCCTGGCTTTGCGCTTGAGTCATCGGATATTTTAGCCTAGACTTTCTAAAAACCAAGGAAGCGTGTACAACTGCCTCTTTTGATACTGTGGTTGTTGCGCATACAAGCAGAAAGCAGCTTTCAGCATAGATCTGAACCAGCTACTAAAGCCAGACCTCATTCTTGTGTGGGAGTAATTGGGAAGTGGAGAACTACCGTAATTCTCATCAATTAAAGGCGGATCAGGATTTACGTCTTCTTTAAATTGATTCGATGCGGTGGAGCAGTACTTGGGGACTTGGTGCTAGTTCTGTGCATAGGATTGGTTTATGCTATATTTTCCAGGCTTCAAATTCTCTTGGGTAAACAGAATTGAACCGCTGGTAGTTTTTTTACTTGCATTGTGATTTGTGCGGGTTTTGCAGCAAGTATATATTGTGGAATAGCTGAGCCAAAGCCTAAAGTAGTGACCATGGACCACATGAGTTTGAGCAGAGCTAGCTTGTTGCGGTTGTGTGAAGAACTCGATGTAGAGGTAGAGGATGATAAATCGGAAGCCCAAATTAGAGCCATTTTAGAAAGCAACAGTGAGATGAATACTTTGAATATTTCGGCAACTCAATTCTAAAAGAACAGGAACAGGAAGCAATTGAGCATGAGCAGGAATTAAAAAGACAGGAATGGATTAAGAAACAAGACGAAAAGATCGAAGCTCAAAGACAAGAGGTTCAAAGATTGGAACAGGGTTTTGAAGTGGAGGAACAGAAATGTCAGGCACCCGTAGAAGTATGCGCACGGAAAGTGCAAACAAGTAGCACGCACGGTTCTACTGATGCTAGAAAGAGAGGCTGATCCCCGTGAGCCTAATGGTACGTTCACAGGTGAGGCCAGATCCGTAGACCGTGACGTAGTTCTTGAGGAGCCGGTTAATGGGAACCGTATTGAGCGCGACGAGATACTTTGCCAATGGAATACTAGAGAAGCAGCTAGGCCAGCTGTGGACGATTTGGCACAGTTATCCAGGGGGTACGTCGCGAAGGTAGCTCTTGCAGAAGCCCAAAGTGGCCCCGAGTCGTCAGACAACAGCACCTGTGCAGAGTCCAATCGGTCAGGAAAGTGCGCTAAAGCACAATGTAGGCAGGGCTGTGCAGTTGTGGACAGCTCCCAGGAATACGAGCTACGTTTCACGAAGGAAAATAGCTGCATTGTTCCTGAGTGTTTGAAGCTCTCCGCCAGTCGAGATAGCATTGAGAGGAATGATTTACCTGCAAATCATTCAGACTGTGCGGTTGAGATAGAATTAGTGACCGATGAAATAAGTGCCGGTCTGCACGAGATTCAAGCGGAAGGCTTGAAAATGAGCACGGGTAAACATGCTAGGGCGAAACGGCGTCGCAAAGTCGGGAATGCGGCAGACAGGGCAACGCAGCCGAACAAAGGCGCCAAACCCAGTGGGGAGCGAAGTCAAAGAGTTCGAGCGGCGCGTTTGTTTCTTGGAATGTTTTCAGACAGATCGCGTCCGAATCGCCGAAGGACGAAAAAAAGAAAGGGCCGTTCGGCGCGAAAGTTGACAAAAGCGAAGGTGGCGCGGAGGGGGCAATTATGTTCCCCCTCTTTGGGTTCTTTTCGAGGTGTGTTAGGCGTGACACAGGAGAGCGAGCCGGTACGGCGACGCCAATCGGTCACGCGCGGCAGCGAAGTCATCGCACGGCGCTCAGAAGGCGTGATGCTTGCTTGTACAGTGTCGAGGGTGGGCAGTGAGGAGATTAACCCACGTGCCCTTTGTACAACCTCGTTAATACGAAGAGCCCTCAGACCGGGCCCGCCACGAGTACGGCTTAAAGATATGGCGCCCATTGACTATTCTGAAGAAGCTATACAGGGTTTTTGGAAACATCATTTTGTTTGTTGGTTTCTTTAATTTTAGTGTTTGGCTATATGTTTTGAGTTCTCCGAAACTAGAGATCATTTCGATTTGCACGTTTCGAGCGTTGTTTAAATTGTTTATTTGTGAAACTCAGCAATATTCCGAAAGAGATGGTTTGCGCGCGTTTAGTTTTTTGAAACTTTTTTCGACGTGTCGCTCTTGTTTAGGCAAATAGGCTTCTTTTTTGTATGTGAGATACGCTTGCAGTGTCAGGTCCAGGCTAGTTGTTTGAAGCCTGTAGTGGCACGCTTGATTATCAGTTTACTTTTCGTAGTGTTTGCGTGTAATTTACGCATGATTATTTTTGTTAATTGTGTCTTTAGTGTGTGTCCTATGTGGACATGAGAAACAAATTGTTAGTGCGTGATTCGCACTTATTACTTGTGAGTTTGTCCGCAAAGTTAAAGCGACTCTAACAGCACATCCATGATGAAAATGTGGCTCTCAATGGCACTAGCGGATGGAAGACTTCATGGCGTTTGTGCGGCGTATGATATTTAATTAATCATTTATTGAGAGCGTTTTAAAGTATTCTACCTGTGCTCTCTGCAGCACGACGGTCTCGTTTTGGTGAACTCAGTGGTTCATGAGAGTTCGCTTTGGCGGCACCAAATTTTGGGTCCAAATTATTGGGACAAGCAAGGCCTTGTGGATTTAAATGGATTTCGGTCGCTTGCACACCATGTGGCGCTTGGTCACTGGGAATGCTCTTCTCTGTCGGATGTTGGGAGAAAGTTGTGAATCCTGGTTTAATCTCAAAATTATGGGCTTCAGCGAAGGTTTAGTGATTTGATGACTGCTTTGGTGCTATTATTCGATAAGGGCAGGTGCGTAGCTTTGTTCGCTAAACCCGATGGCTCTCAGTGCGAGCAAGGCGCTTTCATGTGCCCTGTGGTTCGTGTGTGTGCTTGTGTATTCTCAGGAAGAAGGCCACAACGAGGTTAACGCTGGGACCTCATGCTCGAGTGTGTCATCAGCCATCATTTCAAGAAGAAACCCCGAGCTCTCGACCGACCACCGACGCTTCGGGCAACCTGACAGCTGGTCACCCTCAGGTCGGATCTTCCGGCGGGGGAGAGTCTGTTGCGTCTCGAATCGGCCGGGGGCATTCTTTGATTGTTTCCCATCGAGGCAGGCCCTTTCATGAGCGTCGCCCAGACGGCGACGGTGGCCGACACCGGCAGTGACGCGATGACAAAGAAGCTCACTTAGAAGATGATGATGATGATTTATGATTTATTGGCATCCCCTTTGAAACGGGGCGGCGACAAATAGTCACCTAGCCTGCTTGATTTAATCAGGTATACT
The DNA here is from genome assembly GCF_013339745.2 of Dermacentor silvarum. Taxonomy (NCBI): domain Eukaryota; kingdom Metazoa; phylum Arthropoda; class Arachnida; order Ixodida; family Ixodidae; genus Dermacentor; species Dermacentor silvarum. Next base: position 299,376,437 of record NC_051154.1, read on the forward strand.
ATACATGTTCTTTATCTAGCATTTTTGTATACCTCTCATTATTATTTTTCTTGTTCAAAAATTTACCTTGTGCCGCTGCCTATGATTTTAAGAGATCAGGTCGTATCCATCTTTTCCCTGCTTTTTTTCCACCAGTACTCCAATCGTCTCTTGCTGATCTCTACGGCTGATCTGTTTATGTTTCCTTCCACTTTGAAACCAATCGCTTCTGGGAGTTGCACTTTACCTACGGTTCTCGCTGGATGGATCCCGTCGCATTCCATCAGGATGTGCTGAGTGGTTTCTGGATCTTTACTGCAGCATGCACATGTCTCATCTAGTTCCGAATATTTGTTCCGATATGTTTTCGTCCTTAGGCAACCGGCTCGAGCCTCAAATAGCAAGGCACTGCCCTTAGTGTTATCGTACAGATTTTCCCTTGCAATTTCTTTCTTCTCATTCTTGTAAATCTCCATTGTCCTTTTTGTTTCCATTCTTTGCATCCAATTCACGGTCTCTATTTCTCTCACTTTCTTTCTGATGACTCCTGGTTGTATATTTGCAGTTTCGATTATCCTGTACTTGGTTGCCAACTTCCTTGACCTCTTCCTCCATTCTGTGTCTACGCTTTTCATGTAGAGATACTTGTGCACTTTAGCCACCCATTTATTTTCATCTATGTTCCTGAGCCTATCTTCAAAACTAATTTTGCTCTGTGCCTCTCTGACTTGAAAAGGGGCCCAACCCATGTCACCCTGCACTGCCTCATTTGTGGTATTACCGTCGGCTCCCAAAGCCAACCGGCCTACTGATCTTTGGTTAACTTCCAAACCCGCCAATATATCCGATTTTAAGCATATAATGGCATTTGCGAATGTTAGCGCTGGCACCATTACTCTTTTCCAGATTCCACGCACTACCTCATACTTAGTGTGGCCCCACAGCGCTCTGTGTTTCATTGTTGCTGCATTCCGCTTCCCCTTTATTTTCAGATTATCTTGGTGGTTGTTTGAGTAATTCTTTCCTTCGTTTATGTGTACGCCGAGGTACTTATATTGCTTCACTATGGGTATTACTTGCTGTTGAATTGACACCACGAAGTTACTCGTGTGTTCATTAAAGATCATAATTCCTGATTTCTCTGTGCTAAACTTAAGGCCTAGATTTGTCGCTGCATTCCCACAGATATTCGCAAGTATCTGTCAATCTTTTTTATTGTCCGCTAGTAGCACAATGTCGTCTGCTTACATCAGTCCGGGGACCTTCTGTTGCACCATTTGTCCATTACGCATGTAGGATAAATCAAAACCTAATTCGCTGTTTTCCAGTCGTCTTTCTATACCCTTGACGTAAAGCGTGAACAACAATGGTGACAGAGGGCATCCTTGCTTCAATCCTTGGTGAATTCCCACCATTTCATTTCCTTTTCTACCTTCCCATACCACTTGTACTAGAAGCGACCGACCACAACCGCCACCTTTCGTTAGACGGGGGGATTTGTGCGAAGGCCATTCTCCCGACCCTGGCAAGATGACCGTCGGAGGGCAAGAAACAAGTCACCGACTTTCGTGGAAGGAGTGTCAACCCCCTGTTTCCGGATTGCCTCGTCCTTGCTTCGAAGGTGCAACATTAGAGGCAGAGTTCAGCGAACAAGACAGCCTGTCTGATTGGCCGCATCAAGGTCATCTGATTCCCTAGTCGGGTCAACTAGACGAAGTCTGATTGGCCGCATCAAGGTCATCTGATTCCCTAGTCGGGTCGACTAGGGAAGACCAATGTTTTATAAGGAGACACCTTGCGTGCAGTGGTGTGCCCTGACGTGTTCTGATATGTTCTCAGACATGTAGTGAGCTGAGACTTTCAAAGTGCTCCCTCACGGAGTGGGCTTCCATATTTGGAGCCACTGTAAATACTGTAAAATAAACCCGTTTTCTATCGCTCTTACTCCCGGACGTACTCATCCCTTTGGCTGAAGGATCACCGGCCTAAACGCTACCCGACCCGCAACAAAATGTTTTGCCCGCCAGCTTTCTGCACATGTCTCGCACTTCGCTTTGGGCACGGCCCATGACGTGAGGGCCATTGTGTGCATTGCATTAGTTCTGTCAAATTCAATAGACACCGCTTGTCTAAACCTAACATTTTTGTTGAATTTGCATATTATTTTATCTCTTTGGCCAGAGTTATCTATTACCCGTGCATAGCAGCTTTTACCTCATTCTACTTAGAGCAATTTTGGGTTTCTCATGATTGTTTGAGTTGGGTATTACCATTTTAACATTTCCGGCATCGGCTTAGCTGAATTTCCATGTTGTTGTTGATGCCTTAAACATGGCCCGTACCCACGACGGGAGTGGCCACAACGGGTGTATTGAATCGCACAGGGTACAAGGAGTAAAGTTGAACATTCAGGACTAAGAATTTGGAAAATAAATGATAGCACAGATATTGAGAGGGCCTATATATAAACTGAATAAACAGAAAAAAATAGACTAGGCAACTAAACAAATAAATTGAAATAAACATATCCCACAGTCGGTACCCTAGCAGCGTAACCTTCCGGATGCTACAATAAAGTTGTCCTTGCCCTCAGCCTTGCCTCATTTCTTTCTTGTTTACCACATTCTGAAGAAGAACGGCTCCTTCGCGAGATATTGCTGCCCTTAGCGTCGTGCAATTGATTGGCCGGCGAGCTTGCTTGCAAAGTATTAGTCTGCACGTGCCTTGTCAGTTGACGCGACTTTTCGTGAATATATTATTGTTTTGCGAAGCGTATCGCTACAATGGCACCTTCGTGGTGGCTTCTAGATCTGCGGACGCGTCAAAATTAGGTCCCGCAGTGAAAACACCCCTCGCAGTTCCTCGCTGGCTACGATGCGTAATATCGTCGCGCCTCATAGAAAAGAGCATCAGCGACAAAAACAGGAAATTTCACATCTGCATAACAATTTTCATCGACATGCGCAAAATATATGTTCACGGAATTGTGCAATACCAGGAATTAGGGACATTTCGTACAGTTTCCTTTTTTCGCCACCACGTGGCGTATCGACCTTAAAGAATTCGAAATTCCCGCTATGACGTATGCTATGACGCACAACTAAAGAAAGCGCAATAAAAAGAAACACACCCTGAAGCTGTGGCTTCACCTCGGTGCTTGGAAACGAGCGCGCTTGTGTATCAGCGTTATCTCGAAGACAGCCGGCTACTTGCTCTACTGACAATGAATCGACGGTTTTGCTAGACACCTCGCCAGAAAGCTCGTCCGCATTCTGGAGAGATATCTGGCCGAGATAACGGCTCCCGCGAAGCTTCCGTTGAATATATATATATATATTTTTTCCTTGAGCAGACTTTATATTTGTGCACCACTGTGGCCACGGTCTTGCGTATACGTCAGGGTTCTGTTTCATGGGTTTGCTATAAAACTGGCGTGATCCATTGTTTAAGAGGAAGCTTTAGCTCGGGCCTAACTTCGATGCCGGATACTGAAATACATGTAAAATGAAGGAATGCTTTTATGAGAAAACCGCTGAACCAATTTGAATGAAATGTGTTGCATTTAAGAGGGAAAGTTAAATTGCAGAGACTGCAGCAAATAGAATTTTCGTTTAGATAGTGTAATGTTTTCAAAGAATTGCAGGATGTTCGTAAATTTGAAAAGAAATACAAGCATGAAGTTTACAAATCCGCAACTCAGCCATTAAAAACGAATATGGCATTTCTATAAACTGACCCCACCCGTTGGAGCATCAAAAGCGAAAAAATTTTTTTTTGCTTTACCTTAAATCTTACGTGAATTTGTTATAATGTTTGGAAGGGTTTTGCAAATGCAACATTCACAACATAGTGGTATATTTCAGGATGGTGTATGATATATGATTGCTATCCGCTTTCGATGTATTATTAGGTGCAGTTTACAGAATTCCGATATCATTTTTAGCTGCTGAGCTACATAGCTCTATACGCCAGGTTTTCTTTCTCGAAATTTGGCAATTCTTTAAGATTTGGCGTAACAAAAGTAGACAGCCTATAATAAAATATCCCTTTCTGCAATCACTACACCTTAACTTTTTTTTCTAAATTCAACATAACTCATCAAATTTGGTGCGTTGGTTGCTCTGAGAAACTATTTCCGATTTCCCATGTATTTCGATAGGAGCCCCCAAGCTCAATGTTCCCCCTAAGTTCGAGCTTGAATAATATACTTGTTGGCAAGATACGTTTGTAAACGTGTGATCGTCGCCTAATGAGCTAGAGCACTGGCGTACTGAGCTCAACGGCAGAGGATATGTTTGCAAAGCGTCTTGGGAAGGAATAGGAGAAAAGAAGGGAGAAGGCTGGTATGTTATTCAGAAGCATGTCTGGTTGGCTAAAAATTACTAAATACGTTGGTCGTCATACCACCTTCCGTTACACCAGCATAATTTCTATTTCATTCCGCTAGTATTGTGCTATTATTGTCAATCAATCGAGATTAGAACACCGGTGTCATGACATTGTATTCCGTCGCCTTCCTTCAAGCCACTGGACTACATGCACGGCTATAGTGTGACCTCAACGGGATGGACATGTACATACGCACCTCCTAATCTTATCATCATCATTCATCGCTCTTTTTATCCCCTCCCCCCTTCCCCAGTGTAGAGTAGCAGGCCAGAGCAAACTGACGCTCAAGCCGACCTCTCTGCCTTTCTTCAAATAAACCTCTCTCTCTCTCTCTTGTATTCCGTCGCAATTATTTATGGCCATCACTTCAGAATCATCTCATCGTCGTCATGCCGTCGTCCTTATATGCCTTCGTCGTTCTATCGACATCATTCCTACCTCGTAATTCCATCGTCGTCACTGCATGCACCGTCGGCCTGCGGTCCTTGTTCTACCATCGGGAGGTAACATTGGCGAGCGATGGTCATAACAAAGCGGGTCAATCAGGGAGACAGTGCATGGCCGCATATACCCGAATCACTTGAAACATCAGGGGAAACACTACGGATTCTAATTAAAGGTGTCTTAGCTAACACAATGTGTCGCTTCTTGTTCGCTAGATCGTGTGAATTTTAATCGCATTAACTTCGATAGTCATCTTAACATCGGTTCTACAGGAATTCTTTCGTCTTCGCGACACTAATGAACTCTTGTCCACATTGTTCTCAGCCTATTAACACCTCGAATTCCTAGAGGTGATCGTGCTAAGGCATGTGACGGACGACCCGAAGTTTGACGGAGGTAGCGGTATGATTTCGACAGCGGAGCCGCCTATCGACCAGGAGAAACGCATTTGGGTGGGTGGGAATAGCGGCGAAAGGCACACTTCAAGAGTTGCTAGGACATCACAGATTTGAATCAACCTGACAAAGAGTTAGAAATATATATGCATTGCAGTCGTGCTAAAGAAATTGAAAACTATTGGATTGGTGTGAGACTCGCTGCAAAAACATTCATTAGACTGTCTCAGGTACCCGAGCTATCCTTAACGGGAATCAATGAGATGAGTTTCGATAGAGCTCGTTACATTTTTCAAGAGCGGAAGACGTGCCTAGTGGCGGAGTCGACTGCAATATTTTGTTGCTGCAGAAAAATATCTAGATTTTCGGCGTGATCATTTTAACGGAAAAACCAAAATTAAATAAGTTTTCAAGAAGTACTTAGAGTACATTGATAAAATTGTAGCAAATAAATTCTGTAATAACTTTTAATAATAAACTTTTTTGTGTCCTAAGGCACAGGGCAACTTACTACTGGTCTCCATTAATTTTCTTCGTTATATTTTCAAGCGAGTTGAACATTCTGCCATAGGTTAAGTCACAATTAGCCCAACTAATTAAACTGAGACTTTCAAGTGTATATTGTTCTTAGACAAATACTTTAAGTCTACGCGGATGCTGCAAAATTTCTCAACATTGGGGAGGGGAATATGAAAAACAAAATAGAAATGCAGAGCACTTTATTGCCTCAGTAAAATTTTATTTTGAATGCTATTTCCACTCGTTAAGTGGCTCGACCCTCGTGTTCGCAGCCTTGTATATGTTTTTGTAGCACTAGGTGCGTTGTCTGCGAATTTACGTGAATAAGCAAGCAGATCATACTTTAATCTGGCGGAGAAAAAAAAACAAAACAAGCAAAGCCTACGTTGTAGATGCACTGTACTGAAACACAATTAGACAGAGTCGAAATTTGCATATATTTCTAAGCATAGATGCCTAAATTGTGGATTGAAAAATTGACATCATTATAATGAAGCCGAATAAAGCAATAAGAATGGCATGTTCCGCGTGAAAATATGATGAGCGTTAGCCTTGTGGGTCAACAATTTCTGTTTAATGAAAAAAAAAAGCTTCTAGTGGCCATGTATTGTCCATGTATTATTTCTGAAAGCCAGTAACCAGCGTATCTAAATTTACATTCGCGCCAAAATTATTGGCTCGACTTCTATCACTGTAGGTACATCCGAATGACTATATGAGATTCAAAAGTGAGATTAAATGGCGGGCGGCGGCGTGTACGGTAGTGTTCACCTATGCCTTCGCTATAGTATGTTGCCGCACACTTTAAAGCACGAGCATGGTGATCAACCGATGTGCTTTTCTACAACTTCATCCCTAAATGTAAGCCGGGGTTCTGCCACTCCCGGTGGTTGTTGCCTGCCTGATCCCTCCCTATTTTCCTAACTGTCCATTGTATGGTTTGTTTTCATACCAAATATTCACATAATAATGTGGGTGTTCGGCTAGTAATGAAATGTTTATTTCTCTCACAGTTAAATTATCAAGTAACCAGAAAGAAGGGATGCAGGGCAAAAACCTGCTATGATGCAGCTTGAAGACCGCCCGGCGGCCGTTCATCACATGACAGTATCTTCACAATAATCGAGAACGCGAGTTAGCTTCGTAAAGGCAAAAGGGCTAATGGGTCGAACAGAACCGGGCCGGCCAAAGAATGGTACTTTCGGGCTCGGGCCAGGCCCGGACCTGAAAAACCGGCCCCTGCAGTGCTCTACTTCAGATAGTCTGATCAGCAGATTCTCATACTGTCACGTAGTAGTGACGCTGAAGTAAACAGTCGTAAAACTGTGTGTGACGAAACTGATTCTTTATTGGGCGAACATGTGCCCACAAAAGCAAGCTACACTCGAAGCACAACGAAAGCGGTGAACACAGTCGGCGATCGTCGAAATCTGATCAGCAGCGAAACGCGTCGGCTTTTATACATGAGTCATCGAAGGCCCCAGAATAATCCCTGGTACCCGCATCTCTTCCAGAAAGATCTAGATAATTCGCGTCACTCATACAATTAGATTACATGAGCGTCGGTGACATAAGACAACGGATAGAAGCATCAATAACGTTCGAGAAAATTCCGATACATGCAGGCACGTCCTGTGCCAAGCGATAACGTTTAACATTTGTTAGCAGGTGAAAAGCGGTCACCGGTGAAAGATAAACATGTATACATGTCAATACCCTCCGCTTAAAAAGCATCGTCCCGATGCTACAAACAAAAAACGAAAACAAAACCACGCGTACAGAGAGAGAGAAAAAAAAACAATAACAAAGTCACAAAGTACCGAAGTTCGTCAGCGGACGTAGAAAGGCTTAAGACGCACCACGTGTTTGACGTCAGGTCGTGCCCGGCGCCGCTGTGATTGCGAAATACCGTCTGGCACGACCTCATAGTCCAGTGTGCCAATACGTCGGATGATCTTATATGGTCCGAAATAGCGACGTAACAGTTTCTCGCTAAGTACTCGTCGGCGTATCGGAGTCCAGACCCAAACACGGTCGCCGGGCTCGTACTCGACGTAGCGTCGTCGAAGATTGTAGTGTCGGCTGTCGGTCCTCTGCTGGTTCTTGATGCGCAGGCGGGCGAGCTGTCGGCCTTCTTCGGCACGCTGCAAATAGCTGGCAACGTCGAGATTTTCTTCGTCGGTGACATCCGGTAGCATGGCTTCAAGCATCGTTGCCGGGTTCCTTCCATAGACCAGGTTGAACGGCGCCACGTGGGTCTTTTCTTGCACGGCCGTGTTGCATGCGAAGGTCACGTGCGGAAGGATGGCATCCCACGTCTTGTGCTCGACGTTGACGTACGTTGCCAGCATGTCGGCGATGGTCTTATTTAGGCGCTTGGGGAGGCCATTCGTCTGCGGGTGGTAGGCGGTGGTTCGGCGATGGCTTGTGCGGCTGTATCGCTGGATGTCTTGAGTTAGTTCTGCCGTAAAGGCTGTACCTCTGTCGGTGCTGAGGACTTCTGGGGCGCCGTGACGCAGGAGGGTGTTCTCAACGAAAAATCGGGCTACCTCGGCGGCACTGCCTTTGGGCAAGGCTTTTGTTTCGGCGTAGCGCGTGAGGTAGTCCGTAGATACGACGATCCATTTATTCCCGGACGTCAACGTCAGGAATGGCCCCAGCATTACCATCCCGATCATCTAGAACAGTCGGCGAGGTGGCTCGATCGGCTGTAGAAGTCCGGCTGGCCTTGTCGGCGGTGTTTTGCGTCGCTGACAGTCTTGGCATGTCCTTACGTAATGGGCGACGTCGGCAGAGAGGCGAGGCCAGTAGTATTTTTCTTGGATCCTCGCGAGCGTGCGGGAAAAACTGAGGTGTCCAGCCGTTGGGTCGTCATGGAGAGCTTGCAGAACCTCTGGACGCAATGCTGAGGGTACCACGAGGAGGTAGTTGGCTCGAACTGTCGAGAAGTTCGTCTTTAAGGGAATGTCGTTTTGCAAGAAAAACGATGCCAATTCTCGCCTGAACACCTTGGGCACAATGACGGTCTTGCCTTCCAGGCAGTCCACAAGGCTCCTTAGTTCCGGGTCAGCTCGCTGTTGTTGGGTCCCAAGAAAGTGTCGTCATCCTGGTCGTCCTGTGGCGGCGGTTCAACGGGGCGCGAGACAAGCAGTCGAACTTGAGGCCCGGACTTGTAAACGACGGTGATGTCGAATGCTTGAAGTCTCAGACTCCATTTTGTGAGGCGTCCTGAAGGATCCTTCAAGTTAGCTAGCCAACAAAAGGCGTGGTGGTCGCTCACAACTTTGAAGGGCCTGCCATAGAGGTAGGGGCGAAACTTTGATGTAGCCCAGATGATGGCGAGGCATTCCTTTTCGGTTGTGGAATAATTTGTTTCCGCCTTCGACAGCGACCGGCTAGCGTAACTTACAACCCTTTCTAGTCCGTCAGTCCTCTGCATAAGCACAGCGCTGAGTCCTGCACTGATTGCGTCGGTGTGCACTTGGGTATCGGCTTTTCGTCGAAATGTGCAAGTATTGGCGGCGATTGCAGGCGTCGCTTCAGTTCTTCAAATGCTTCGACTTGCGGCGTCTCCCACTTCAACTCGACGTCGGCCTTCGTGAGGTACGTCAGTGGCTCAGCGATCCGTGAAAAGTCCTTCACGAAGCGCCTGTAATAGGCGCACAGTCCAAGAAATCTACGGACTGCCTTCTTGTCGGTGGGCGGAGGAAAGTCAGCGATGGCCGCAGTTTTCTGTGGGTCAGGGCAAACTCCACACTTGTTGATGACGTGGCCCAAAAAAAAGAGCTCCTCGTATGCGAAGCGGTACTTTTCTGGCTTTAACGTGAGTCCGGAGGTCTTGATAACTTGAAGAACTGTTTGAAGGCGCCGGCGGTTTTCCTCGAAGCTTGAGGCAAACACAACGACGTCGTCCAAATAGACGAGGCAAGTCTGCCACTTCAAGCCTACCAGTACATTATCCATGATGCGTTGGAAAGTCGCAGGTGCCCAGCAAAGACCAAACGACATGACCTTGAACTCGAACAGTCCGTCTGGTGTTATAAAGGCAGTCTTCTCCCGGTCCCTCTCGTCGACTTCGACTTGCCAGTAGCCGGTTTTGAGGTCCATTGACGAAAAGTAATTTGCGTTGTAGAGTCGATCCAAGGCGTCGTCAATACGTGGGAGAGGATATACGTCCTTCTTCGTGATTTTATTGAGGCGACAATAATCGGTGCAGAGACGTAACGTTCCATCCTTCTTCTTTACTAACACCACGGGGGACGCCCACGGACTCTTGGATGGCTGGATGATGTCGTCGCGTAGCATTTCGTCGACTTGATGCCTTATGGCCTCGCGTTCGCCCGCCGAAACTCGGTACGGGCTCCGACCGAGTGGGCGAACATATTCGTCGGTTATGATGCGGTGCTTGGCGACAGGGGTTTGTCGAACTTTTGATGACGACGAGAAGCAGTCCTTGTATTGCAGGAGCAGAGCTTTTAGCTATTCTTTCTTATGATTGGGAAGGTTCTGATTGACGTCGAAAGTTGGTTCATATACTACAGTCATCGTTGCAGGTGCACTAGAATCCGTGAAGGCGAAAGCACCGCTGGATTGTACTATTTCGTCGTTGTAGGCGACCGTGGTGCCTTTGTTAATGTGCTTGTATTCGTGGCTGAAGTTTGTGAGCATCACTCTTGCTTTCCCTTCATGTAGCTCAGCTATGCCTCTAGCGACGCAAATTTCATGGTCGTGCAGTAAGTGATGATCGCCCTCGATGACAGCCTCCATGTCTGTAGGCACTTCGGTACCGATGGAAATCATTACGCTGGAGCGAGGCGGAACGGTGACTTGTTCTTCTAGCACATTCAAGGCATGGTAACTGGTGTTTGTATCCGGTGGTATCGCGTTCTACGTTGAAAGCGTTATCGACTTGGACCTTAAGTCGATGACTGCATCGTGTTGGTTTAGAAAGTCCATGCCTAGGATAACATCGCTGGAGCCGTGCTGCAGGATTACGAAGCTCGCCGGGTAAGTGCGGTTTACCGTGACTCGCGCTGTGAAGATTCCAGCCGGCGTTATTAGGTGGCCTCCCGCTGTCCGGATATCGGGTCCTTGCCAGGCCGTTTTCACCTTCTTCAACTTGGCGGCGAACTCGCCACTGCAAACGGAATAGTCGGCTTCAGTGTCGACGAGAGCGGTGACGTTATGACCATCCAATAGCACGTCTACATCGGTAGACCATCGTCTGGCGTTACGGTTAAGTCGTGGCGTCGGATCGCGCTGCGTCGGCTTGCTCCGCTGCCGCTACGTCGCGTTGGTAGGTCTACTTTCGCCGGTGAAGTGTTGTCGTCAAGGCTCTTGCCAGGCGCTATGCTTATACGTCGCCATGATGATTCGCGAATTTAGTTCGTCGGCGGCGGAGTATCTTCAGCATTGCGTCGTACAGCAACCGCACCTCCATCGGTTGCTGCCTTTAGTTTCCCGAGTAAGGGCTAGGAGATCGGCCCCGGGTTGGGCCGGCATACAGCCGGCGATTCGGGGAGATGTAGCAGCCTGGTGACGGCGAGCGTGAGGGTCGTCGTGATTGCCACTGGGCTCTGGCGAGGTAGTCGGCGATGTCACGTGGCCGCTCGCCAAGCTGTGGACGTGGCGCGTTGACGGCGAACCCTTGCAGGCCCACAAAAGCAAGCTACACCCGAAGCACAACGAAAGCGGCGAACACAGACGGCGATCGTCGAAATGTGATCAGCGGCGAAACGCGTCGGCTTTTATACATGAGTCATCGAAGGTCCCAGAATAATCCCTGGTACCCGCGTATCTTCCAGAAAGTTATAGATAATTCGCGTTGCTCATCCAAACAGATGACATGAGCGTCGGTGACAAGAGACAACGGATAGAAGCATCGATAACGTTCCAGAAACTTCCGATACCTGCAGGCGCGTCCTGTGCCTAGCGATTCCATTTAACATTTGTTAGCCGGTGAAAAGCGGTCGCCGGTGAAAGATAAACAAGTATACATGTCAATATGATTATGACAGATTGAGTAAAACAATTTAAGACGTAGCCTGCTTCCCTGTTCAAGCAAAAGGATCCAGTCAAGTTATTTTTTCCTCTTACACTTAGAAAGTGGTTGTATATCCCCAGGTCGAACAGTGTCGTGACGGATTGGACTTTTCTAGAGCATTAATATGCAAAAAAATTATTCTTGGGCTTTACGTGCCAAAACCACGATCTGATTATGAGGCACGCCGTGGTGGGGGACTCCGGATTACTTTAGTCCACCTGGGGTTCTTTAACGTTCACCCAATGCTACATTGATATGCACATCAGAAACCGCATTCAACACAGGGCATGCCTACACCAACATTGGTAAATTTGTTTTTTACGCTGCTATTTTACGTTATACTTATGTGTTTTAAACTTTGTTGCAAGAAGTGAAGGGCATGCCCGGCATTTCTAACTACGGTATTAACATGGTATGACCAAGAGTCATCCTCTGACAGCATAAGACCTAAATATTTCACTGCTGAATTATTTTTTTACTTCAACTGGCCACTTAACAAATACTTATATCTGATTTTGTAACATTTTTGTAGTGAAGCTAATGTCTGCATAATTATTTATGTTTAGGGCCATGCTATCAGTGACACCATTTTTATACGCGCTCGAACTTGACCTTTGAGTCGACTGACTATCGGTTGGAAGGCCTTCCAAACGCCCGTGTGACACGGGTATTACTTACTTAACAACACGGAGTTACAGCCTGTATATTCATAAAAGTATTCACGTGTTCATAGTACCGCTAATCTTACCTGGTCAACCTATTACCGCTAATCTTACCTGGCATATCGACATTAGTAACACTGCGGATCGAACGTTGGGTTATTGGCTCCTGTACACTTATAATGCCACCATCCTCTCTCATGTTACTATAGAAAACACTAATAGGAACAAAATTTGAGTATACATCCAATGTGTGAAATTCCATTGTATTTATTACCTCATTAGAACTCAAATTTACTCCACTCGTTTTATATGTTCAACTTATGATCGAATAGCTACTCTAACCCCAAATAAAGCTAAAGTTGAATTTGTAACTCGTAAACTGATACAGTCGAACCCGGATATATGGAATCTCAAGGGGATCACAAGAAGTTCGTTATATAGGTAATTCGGTATATAAAATAATAGGCCCTCAGGTAAGCGGTGGCTTACCGGTTAGTGCATGTGAGAGCCGCTAACTTACTGCACGCAACATGGGGGGAAAAAGCAAGCACACTTTATTCACCCGCAAAAAAAAAAATGCTGGTTGACTTTCAACTTCATTGACAAGTCCAAGCTGATTCTTTCTTTACACTTGTAGCGGCCATCGCTTGCGGAAAATAAACTCGTGAATAGGCACTCAACCTACACTACGACGCCTCCAAAATCGGATAGAAGGAATGTTGACGTCCGAGGTAGCATGAGGGCCAGCCGAACAGGCTGGCAGGGCTCAACTGACTGCACTATCTCTTCTCCACTCCAGGTGCCAGAATACCTCAAAGTGTACAAAGGAGTGCACTATGCGGTCTTCTGCGTGGCGCCGCGTTCGATATATCGAATGTGCTGGTGAACGAGCGTTCTCTATACGCGTGCACCATCCCGATACATTTGCATGGAATTTTCAAGGCGATTTCACAGCTGTTCGATATACAGAATAATTGGTTATAAGTTGGCTTGATATATCCGCGTACGACTGTATCTCCGTCACCATATATATGGCATCGTATTGATCAGCTGTACAACATACGTATCAGATTTAGTCACATTAACTTCCTTCAGCTCTTTCTGGCCTCACACAGCCCTTGAATGGTATCGCCTCCCAAAAGAAATCAAAGAGTACAAATAAAAGCAAGTTTCATGCAACATCAACTACCCTACGTTGTGTAATCTGAATTTGTTAATTACTTACTATGTTCCTTTTAAATTCTTTGTAAGGTCAGGTAATATGGTATAATTGTAAAGCTGCCTTCGCCGTGCGCACTGAACTTTTTTCCACGTACCACCAGTTAAAATTATATGATTAGAAACTTACTTTTTAATCATTGCATTATTTGTTGAGCCTGCTCAACCCACTTCCTTCCGTAATGCCTTCGAGTGCTGACGGCGCAAATAAATAAATTAATAAACTGTAAAAAATATTTCTTGGATGAGAGGTGGTCACCTCCGGCAATGCTTCATCATCATTATCAGACTATATGTATGCCCATGGCAGGACGAAGGCCTCGCCCAGCGATCGCCAATGACCCCTATCCGGCGATGTATAAAATATGCGCATTATTTAAAGCTACATAGTTTAACACTACGTAGCTAAACTCAGTTATTCTTCTGAAATAACTAGTCAGTTGTTCCTCTTAGCCGCTTATTTTGTCTGTGCATGAAAGTCTCTCGTTTTATTTGCTCAAATGACAACCTAATTAACAAGCTTCTGAAACTTATATCGCTTTGGTAAATAAATTGCTATGTGTTTTTGGACTGACCCGCTAAAATAAAAAAAAAATAAAACGTACATGGTTTTATAAATGCAGTGAATGAAATTGCTGCGAGAAGACATAGCCTTGTAATACATTTGAGCTTTTCATTACATGCCTATACATCAGGAAGTTTATGCAACCAAATGATTGTGTATTATTACATTCTCAAATTCCTACGGCATTTCCCCTATTTGGAGAAGCCAGTTTAACTTTTAAATGATTCACAATTCGACTTTGTGATGTTTCGACCATATATCTGATAGATAGAAATGTGCATGACCAATAGGAACATAAGTTGGAGGCAAAAATTCTTAGCAAATTTTGCAAAATAATCTGTGTTTACCAACTGAACAGCATATTTCTACCCTGGAACAGATAGGAAATTGAAATGAATCACATGCATAAAAGTTTGCTGTGCGAGTATTCTGAAGTACAGTTTCAGTTTTATTTCTTTCAATTTATGATGTATGATAGTTGATGTGATGACTTCAATTTCCTGTTTTATGTTTAGGCTACTGACACTGCACAAACTATATTTTTGTCATAAAACGGAATACAGGCCCAGAGTGCGGCTCATAAACACATCGGGATAATGAGGTGTAATTTGTGGATACATTTCTCGCTATGGGTAATATAAGAGCCCCGTTCTCGCAAATATGTCTTGGTAGAGAGCGCGTGTGCTGAAAGTAGACTGATTGTCCGCGCTTTCCGTGCAGCTACCGAAGCGACTGTGACAGCCTTTCGCTGTTTAAAGGTTTAAGCCTTTCGATGCCAAGCGCCTGAAATATACACAAACAACGCGCTTGTCCAGAACCAGAAAGGTAGCAAGCATCATGCGAAGGGAGGGATTACCCTTGTACGGGTTAGTTGCATCCTTGAGCAAAAAAGAAAAACCGGGGAGTGACAAGTCATTTTTAACGACGGGCTGTCGCTCTTATCGTTATCACAAATGACGACTTGCGGCAACGTACTGCGCTTTGTCGGGAAGCTGTTATGGTCCATTCTTTAGAAAGGGTGTTTATTTTTTTCCGCAACGTAACTTACGTCATCGGGGCAGATTTTAAAACATAAAGGTCTTGGGTCAGGCGGTGGTACCTAAGTGACATGAACGCCCGAGAAAAATGGACTTGTACAGTCACTTTCTTTTGGAAGCGCTGATAACGTTGTAATTTTAACCACAATAGCACTTCGTACATGGCATTTTTCCTAACAGCTTAACAGAAGGCTAATCAGTCCTCATATTAATAAACTTATAACTTTTTACCAGAGACACTCTCAGATGACTTCAATATATTTACAATAAAGGGCTCCATAATTTCCACCATGGCTTTACGTAGGTACGTTGGCGCACTTCATGTAATAATCCCAGTCAGCCTACTCACATATAGCGCATTACTAATCACATCTACCATGGCCTCGGCTACATCCCAAGAAGCAATTTCCTACCTATTTTGATTACTTAAGACTCGGTAGGCTTAAGACAGGCCAAAATTCGAATAGGAATGCGTAGTATGGAATTAGTATGGAACCTACAGTGATCTAGAACGTATGCATTACGCTCGAGTCTGTCCAGAATTAGACAGTAACATTCATTTACTCTGACTATTCATCTATAATCAGTGTTAATAAACTAAACGCATGCTGTGCCGATCTTTCCCCCCACCTCACCCCAAATTCAGCTGGGCGCAGGCTACCACCCTGCGTCTGCTGCAAACAAATACGTACCCTTCACTCGCCCGCCTCCACCTTATATTCCTTGAAGTCTACAGTACACCCAACTGCCGGTGCTGTGGCACTCACCCGGCTACGCTTACGCATGTGCTGTGGGAGTGCCCAGCACTGTACACATACATTAACACCACGACCCCCTCTTCGAGGTTGCGTGAGGCTCTGCGGAGCTCCGCCCTCGACGACCAAACCTGGGAGGCGGCGGCGGCGAGGCAAGCCCTCGACGTCCCCTCATGGGAAGCTTAGGCCCGGCCATCATAAAGTGCTGGCTCTACAATAAATGTTTATTCCTCCTTCTGAGCTTCTATCGCTAGGTTTGCTTCGTGAAGTCGCCTGAGCTTGCACAAGTTCTACAAGTCTACGCTCCAATATCCCATCACCAAGAGCTCGGCGCTTGTCATCACGAATAAGCTAAAAAGCAACCTCGCCTTCAGAACGTATAGTCCGCGTCACAAGCTTTCGTACCCCGGAAGGTGAAAAAATATTTATATTTCTACGCCTTAGTCACACATCGTAGTATTCGGATTTACAGCGTATAATGGTCTAGAGTAAACAAAACAAAAGTTTTGCATAGTTTTACTGGCTGCGGGGTAGCTGCGTTGAAAATGAACTTATTCGCAGAACCTCGGCCGCGTAAATTTTTGGCGGCGACTGTGCGATTGAACACCTGCATTTTCTTTATTCTGCACACAATTTTTTTTTAATGAATGGCCTTCCAGCCAACGTCATGCAGTGCTTACACCTGGTTAATTTTCAGGACAGCAGACTCAGACATGACTTATTAAGTAGAAGAACTGAACTATTATGTAGCACGTCATTATTATCACCAATCAGGTGTAATAAATATGTAAACTAATGAAGGATAATAACATTGCCTATGAAATTTTACTAAAATCTCAGGACTACTTCAAAACTTCGCCTGTTCATCTTGTGTACGTCCCTATACTTTCTAGCAAACTGAAAGGGAGAAATTCAAGGGTGAAATTGACATCTCTTGTGGCACCATGGCAGAAACAGAAGGTGTAGCTTAGTGGGCCCATATGAAAGGATCAGCTGCGATTGTGCTACTCACGCACAAGGAACGACACTTTTGTATTTTTTTTTACAGGCAGTAAAGTGATAAATGGTGTCCGTGGACGCTGGAGTGATCATGACAATACCACCGTACCGATACGGGTGATAAACGATTCTAATAAGGGAACATTTCTGCAAGCCTCACGGTCCTTTCTCATGTTTCTTCAATTGTCCAAACACGTTAAATTTAGCGTAGGAGAAAATGCTTACAGAATTACTGAAGAATTGTACCAGTAATTATATCGTGGTGCTGCGATCTGATTCAGCAATAGAGTTAGTTAAGAACAGAACAGCAGAATGCCATAGTAACTTTGGTGATTCTAGCCGAAAAAAATGTCTTCTTGCGACGCTTTGTGGGCATAACTCAAAAAGTGTGTGGTCTGTAATTGGAATAGTTCTCTATGTTTACACGACAAACTACATTAACACGCCTCGGTGTCTTTTGGCATTATTTCCAATACTCCTCTGCGTACGTCTTGGTAAAAGGATATGAAGACCTTTAGTATTTCGGGAATTTCGTGAAGGTATATGGGAATGGTTCAAATGATAAGACAGGTGCGCTGCATATTGAGGATAGAATGTTTATGTTTCGAGGTATTGGTTTGTACTAAGCAAAAAAGCTTGTGAAATAATTTGGACAGCCTTCATTTGCACTGAAGGTCAGGTATACGCAAAAATTCTGCTT
This sequence comes from Dermacentor silvarum, assembly GCF_013339745.2. Lineage (NCBI taxonomy): Eukaryota > Metazoa > Arthropoda > Arachnida > Ixodida > Ixodidae > Dermacentor > Dermacentor silvarum. Next base: position 299,394,142 of record NC_051154.1, read on the forward strand.
TGATATAATGCAAATACACTCAGTCAAATAGCTTCAACTGTATTCCTTTGTAAAAATACTACGTCTGGGGCTGCAGCCAAGTTTTCTACTTCTGCGCCTTTTAATTGCACTCACGGGAAGCTATTTATTTTTGTGGTACGTTTCAGGCTGAACAAAAGTCGCACAAACAGGCCTTTCCATGACATAGCTGAATAGGCAAACATATTTCTTAGTAATGTCTTCATAAATGTTTGCCTTAAGAAAGAAATCAACTTTGAAAACACAAAGTTGGGTTTATTGTCTAAAATACATTACACCTAAAGTGCAAAAGAAGTTTGGAAGCACGTTCGCATGTTCACGAAACCAGCCAGCTATTTTTTTTAGGAAGAGTACAGTAGAAAGAAACGAAACAAGAACCGCAACTAAATGACCTGCGTTTCGGAATATGCCATCTGGCGGGAAACGGCCAAACTAAGCAGCGACAAAGTGATAAAAAAAAACAGCGGCGCCACTGGCTTTGAACCTGCGAACTGCCAATCGTGGTATCAGCGATCCTAATCGGTGGTCGCGCAGAACGCTCGGCTATCGGTTTGAGTGCTGCCGGAGGCAAAAACTAGGTTTATATACGTACCACAATAAATTCTGTGACCTTGTTATGAAAACTGCGATTTTGGAACGACTTTTTTGCCATTTCAAGAGTTGCTGCTGCAACTAGCTGAAAGCCAAGTCATTGAAGTTGATAAATCCCCAATAATACGTCGATCGATGCAATAGGCTCATCGCAAATTGCTTTTTACTGGCCAAAATAGCCTCCAAAATTTGGCCTTTTCCATAGACTCCCATACTTCGAACTTCGCCCGCAATTTGGAACGGGTTTTCTGTCGTAAGTAATGGTACCGCTTGCATGAGATGTCGGGCTAAGCTCCTAGAGCCTATTTGCACGGTAATATTTTGAAAGATGGCTTCTATGATTAGTTATTTGAGAAAAACGACACTCTCCCATAGAAAATGCGCATGTTTTCAGAGGCGGCCGCTAGAGGCGCTGTTCGGCGATGTCCCAGATTCCTGGTATTGTACCTCAGCTACCATCCCGAACAGCATCTAAAGATGCTGGCCTCTCTTAGGTAAGAGAGCCACTCATACATTTCTCTTTATGTGAGCATGGGTTCGTGTCTTGCTGCACTTTCCCGCAAAGAATCCTTCAAAAGGAAGACGGAATCATGGCCGCTTTACCAGATCCTCTTTCCGAGGAGCGCGTGTTATTCCGTAGGACTGTATGCAAACATGAATTACATTTCATTTCAGCGTTTTAGAGTCGAATATTCGTACAGAACCATTTGTCTGGCCTGGCATGCATATGATGACGTGGTATTCTAAATATCACGTTGTAGCTTTTAGACTGATTAGGATCTCATAACTATTGTTACCAGTAATTTAAAGAAAAAATAATAGAATCAGTGTTTGGAAAAAATTATAGAATACTGGGCACATTTCACTTTTTCATTATTAGCGCGAGCTAATTGCTTGGTCGTGGAATCGACTCACGCAGCATCAAACTTCAATAACGATTAACTGTATTTAAAACACAGAAAAATAATACATTCACACAAATACATACAAATAATCAAAAAAATGTGTAACTAAAGATGCTGGCACTCGGCGCAAGTGGGGCCACCGTGTCGCTGGACAATCGTCTCGGGCATAGAAGAGCGCAGATTGGGTCGTAGCGCTTGCCGTGGACTTCGACGGCGAGCCTTGCCCCAGCAGACCAGCACTTCAGCGTAGAAGGTCCTTCAATCCGCTTCCACGCGTCCTGTGAACCCACGGTACCAGCGACGTGAGTCGCGGGAAGTCGGTGGTCCGGCGATCAAACACGGCTGCACAGTCAACATCTAAGCTTAGACAATCACGTCAGATGTGGCAGTATGAACGCCTGCAGAGCTTGTAACTGTTGTGCCGGAACAGCTGTGACAGGGCGCTGCCAAGGAGACAGCCGGTACACGACGGGTGCGTTATGTCGTCATTGGGCGCCGTTGCATGCGTACAACACCGAACTGCCGGCTACTCTGGGTGGGCGAACCTGGTAGAAGAAGAGTAAAAATGCCAATGAAAGCGACTTTGCAACGAAGAGAGTCAATGTCGCTAAATGCACGTGTTACCTGTGGCACACGCAGGAAACACAGAACAAATTACAGCATACCTAACCCACTATGTTGCAGTGAACTACATTTTTAGGGTTATGACTGGTCTAAAGCTGGTAATGATGTGAACTAATTAAATATATTGCAGACTACCTATCATTCTTTCAATCTCTGTAATACGAGTGACGCGAGGATTTATGTTTTACTCTTCTAGGAAAGCAGGTTTTTCTACTAAGAAGTTCTGCCAGAGAAATAGTTTATTGTTGAACCTTTACAGAGAGTAATTCTAAGAAACGGGGCTCGCAATACACAACAGTGGCATACGCGACCCTCGCCCGCAGGGGCGTCTGCGTCAGCAGGCGTTTGGTGTGTTGCGACACCACGGACCCGAGCACACGAGGGTCGGACCCTCCCGTGTCTAACCGTGCGCGGCTTAGCCGTGTCCGGGGAAAAGAGGATCCTGGGGGTTGAGCCAATGCTGATTGCTTGGACCTTTATGGCCCCTCGGCGGAGGCAACACACCCCTTTGGCCTCGGCTTCACGAAGACGGCACCCCCGGACTGACCCACCCGGGCGAAATCGGTAGTTGCCTCTTCTTGTCCCCCTCTCCAATCTGCGTCTTTCCCTCTTTCTTTCAATCTTTCCTGTCTTCTCCTCTCTTCTATTTACTTCCGACTTTCCAGGCAGCGAGGGTTAACCTTGTGTGGTGCAACCAACCTTGACTGTACATATTTGGTTATAGCGGCAACGTACAGTTGACGTCTGCATGACTTGCTTCCTATATGTCCTGCGGCGTCCCCTTGTTGGGCTCCATGGTGGGCGGCTGGCGTTTCTGCCGAAATTTAGATATATCTATGGATCGTGCTTTTCCCAAACTCCCTGATCGCCCCCAGAAACGGGGGCGCACCGAAGATGTTTTCAAGTTTTTTGGCCACCAAGTAGAGAATTTCCCGCGCTACCATGTAGTACACAGTGAAAGACCAGAGAAGACTGTGAGGATTATCTCACCGTTCCTCGTTTCCAAATGTATGACAGAAGCTATAGGCCCAGGCTACAAAGCAACTAAGTTGGCCAGCATGACCTCCTCTTGGAGCTCCGCGACAAAAAACAGTATGAAAAGCTGCCTAAACTAGTCTCTTTCGGACAAATCTCAGTTACGGTCACCCCTCACCGTACCATGAACACCATCCGTGGTGTAATCTCAGATGATGTCATGATGGAGCTCACTGAGGAAGAACTTTTGGAAGGACTCAAAGAACAGAACGTGGTTAACGTAAAGCGAATTAAGATGAGGCGCGATGGAAAGGACATTCAAACGAAACATGTTATTCTTACCTTTGGTTCTAGTGTGCTACCCGAGACCATTGAGGCCGGGTATGTCAAGATCCGTGTCAGGCCATACGTGCCTAACCCGCTCCGATGTTTTAAGTGCCAGCGATTCGGGCACAGTTCACAGAACTGCCGAGGCCGTCAGACTTGTGCAAAATGCAGTGCCAATGAACACCTTTCTGAAACATGTCAAAACACTCTCCACTGCGTGAACTGTGATGGGGAGCACGCCGCATATTCACGGTCCTGCCCATCCTGGAAGAAAGAAAAGGAAATCGTCACAATCAAAGTCAAAGAAAATATTTCGTTCAAAGAGGCACGCAGGCGGGTGTCATACCTGCCAAAGAACACCTTTGCCGAAGTGGCGCGTCAGGGGGCAGCGTCGCAACGGCTTCCGGCGACTGTCCGGCCCACACACAGTGAGCCGGCAGTGACGCCATCCGCCCCCTCGGCGGCTGCAGCTAGCGCTGCTCCGCCAACTCACAAGAAGGGGCCACCGACCTCCGGGCTGGTGGCCTCCAGGTCCTCGTCCCTCGAGGCGAGGCCTTCTCGTCAAACCAACCGCTCGCAAGAGCGCGTGTCCAGCGCCTCACAAGAGGCGATGGACACAACCGGCCAGACGGCGCCACCAGCGCCTCAGGAGCGGCGAGAATCGCGCGATCGCTCCAAAAAAGAAAAAGCCCGCATCACAGGGCCCGACAAGGGCTCTGTAGCTTAAGTTAGTCTCCTTTACACACAGCACAAAAAACCCTTTCAACATGAATACACAAATAATACATTGGGACGTCAGAGGACTCCTACAGAACCTCGATGACGTCAAAGAAATCGTACACAAGTTTAATCCGAAGGTGCTGTGTGTTCAGGAGACACACCTTAAATGTACACAATGCAACTTTCTCCGGCAATACGCCATCTTTCGCAAAGACCGCGATGACACCTTCGTGTCCTTCGGCGGTGTTGCTGTCGTAGTTGACAGAGGTGTTGCCTGTCGAGAACTGAAACTTCGTACGCCCCTAGAGGCAGTTGCTGTCCGAGGAGTATTGTTTGACAGGCTAGTCACTGTTAGCTCTATATACATCCCTCCTAATTATCATCTTAATAAAACTGAATTTCAGAGCTACATAGATGAACTTCCGGCACCATACATAGTTGTCGGAGATTTAAACGCACATAGCACAATGTGGGGAGACTCTCGTTGCGATGCGAGAGGACGCCTAATTGAAAACTTTCTCTTTTCTTCAGGAGCATGTTCACTTAATAAGAAAGAGCCAACTTACTACAGCATGGCGCACAACACATACTCCTCCATAGATTTAAGTATCGTGTCGAGTACACTGATTCCGTACCTAGAGTGGTCCGTTCTGAAGAACCCTTTTGGGAGCGACCACTTCCCAATCATCTTAAAACTGACAAAACAAGATCTATGTTCCCCACACATTCCCCGATGGAAGGTTGACTCGGCTAACTGGGAACGTTTCCAAGAACAAACTTATTTAAGCAGGGATGATATTGCCCCTTTAAATATAGACGATGCTGTAGCATATATAACGGGCTTTATAATTGAGACTGCCACAACATACATCCGTCAAACTAACGGACTGGCTAATAAACGTCGTATCCCGTGGTGGAACGAAGAATGCAAGGAAGCACGGAAAAATCTAAACAAAGCTTGGGGACGACTTCGCGACTCTCCAACCGCCGAAAACTTGATTAGTTTCAAACAAATAAAGTCCCAGGCTAGAAGAACACGTCGAAGTGCTAAAAGGGAGAGTTGGGAGAAGTACATCTCCAGTATAAATTCTTACACGGATGAGACGAAAGTGTGGAATCGAGTAAATAAATTGAAAGGCCGGGAGGTACACCCACTCCGCTTAGTAAGTACTCAAGGAGAGAGCCTGGAAGATCAGGCTGGTTGTCTGGGCGAACACTTTGAATATATCTCCAGTGCGTCCCACTACACACAAGCATTTCTGAGAGTCAAAGAACGCGAAGAGCGACAGCCCCTAAAACGTAAAGGTTCATCGAGTGAGGCCTACAACTATCCATTTACTTTAACTGAACTGAAAGCATCCATCCCTTGCTGCAATAACTCTGCGCCAGGCGGTGATCGTGTCATATATGAAATGATTAAGCACCTGAATCCTGAAGCGCTGAAAACACTCCTGTATCTTTTCAATGTCATGTGGGCGCATGGATATATCCCGTCCTCGTGGAAGGAAGCTATAGTCATTCCCGTGCTTAAACAAGTCAAAGACCCGTCCCTAGCCAGCAGCTACAGGCCAATAGCGCTAACAAGCTGTCTGTGCAAACTATTTGAAAAATTGATCAACAGGTGCTTAATCTGTTTCCTTGAAAATAACAAATTACTAGACCCCTTCCAATGTGGTTTCAGGGAAGGTATGTCCACAACGGACCACCTTGTTCGCCTTGAGTCTTATATTAGAGACGCTTTTATACATAAGCAGTTCTGTCTTTCAGTGTTCCTCGACCTAGAAAGAGCGTACGACACAACATGGCGCTACGGCATTCTCCGAGATCTCTCTGCGATGGGTGTCCGTGGCAACATGTTAAACACAATCGAAAGTTACCTATCGAATCGCACATTCCGCGTAAGAGTGGGTAACGCTCTTTGTAAGTCATTCACCCAAGAGACCGGTGTGCCACAAGGGGGCGTGCTTAGTTGCACACTATTTATTGTAAAAATGAGTTCCCTGCACACAGTCATCCCACGCACTATGTTTTATTCTGTTTATGTCGACGATGTGCAGATAGCCTTCAAATCATGCAATATTGCCATCTGCGAACGACAAGTGCAGCTGGGAATAAACAGATTGTCCCAATGGGCAGATGAGAACGGTTTTAAAGTAAACGCCCAGAAGAGCACTTGCGTACTCTTTACAAACAAGAGAGGCATAACGCCTGTCCCCAGTATAGAAATCAAAGGAGATGCGCTCTCTGTGAGCAGCGAGCATAAGTTTCTAGGCATTATTTTAGATTCGAAGCTTACATTTATCCCTCATATAAAGTACCTGAGGGCAAAATGCCTGAAGACAATGAACCTTTTAAAGCTTCTGTCGCGTACGACTTGGGGTAGTGATCGAAAGTGTCTGCTTAAGCTCTATAAAAGTCTTGTCCGCTCACGCCTCGATTACGGAGCTATAGTGTATAATTCCGCAACGCCAAGTGCATTAAAAATACTAGACCCCGTTCACCATCTGGGTATCCGCCTTGCGACCGGTGCTTTCAGGACAAGTCCAATCCAGAGCCTCTACGTAGAGTCTGCACTTCATCTGCAGCGGTCATACAGCAGTTTTACATATTTTCTAAAAGTACAAGCAAACATTGAACATCCCTCTTATTCATCTATAAATGACGTGACCACTGCCAGACTCTTCCATAATCGACCTGCAGCGAGAAAGCCGTTCTCTTTGCATGTGAGGAATCTTAGTGAGGAAATGGGTGTTCCGCTGCTTGAACAATGTCCTATGGCTCCAGCGAAACTGTTGCCGCCGTGGCACTGGCAACTCATAGAGTGTGACACATCGTTCGTAGAGGTCACTAAACACGCGCCAGAGGCACACATTAAAATGCATTTCTTAGAACTCCAATCTAAATACTCGTGTACACAGTTTTACACAGATGCTTCCAAGTCACATGCCGGGGTATCGTATGCAGCCGTCGGCCCATCCTTTTCGGAATCCGGTGTACTCCACCCGGAAACGAGTATCTTTACGGCTGAGGCCTATGCACTATTGTCGGCTGTGAATCATATAAGGGCATCAAAACTTCAAAAAGCAATTATATTTACAGACTCCCTAAGCGTGGTGAAAGCTCTGATGTCACTCTGCAAAAACAAAAACCCTGTACTTACTGAGCTCTATTCCAGTTTATGCAGAGCGTATATATCTAACCAGCATGTGACTATATGCTGGGTGCCTGGCCATAGAAGCATTGAGGGTAATGTGCTTGCAGACCAGTTGGCCACATCAACTACATCGCAAGCTATTAATCCTGCGGCTACTATTCCTCCCGCAGATCTGAAGCTTTTTCTGCGAAGAAAACTGCGAGACCACTGGCAGCGCTTGTGGGACGCTGAAACAAATAATAAGCTTCACTTAATTAAGCCACCGTTAGGTTTCTGGTCACCCGCAACGAAAACACGACGAACTGATGTCCTGTTCTGTCGTCTAAGAATAGGACACACATATGGTACTCACAATTTTCTGTTGAATGGAAATGATCCTCCAACCTGTGGTAGATGTAGTGAAAGGCTTACCGTCCTCCATACACTAAGGCTGTACATCTGCATCTACTTGGGTTGGAATAAAACCGAGAAGCAGGCGTTTCACTTCTTGGCCAATCCCCCGTAGTGGGTACCCAGGCAGCTTAAGATCACAAGTTTGGATTGCATGGCCAATCCCCACAGTGGGTATGTGCCACTAACACTAAGGCTGTACATCTGCATCTACTTGGGTTGGAATAAAACCGAGAAGCAGGCGTTTCACTTCTTGGCCAATCCCCCGTAGTGGGTCAATGTGAGCCATGCAGTGTTTCGGACAAAATAACAACAATAAACCAGTAATGGCCTCAATGGACGTTCTCAGCTGCTGCTGTCCCATCCGCAACACCTATTGCCGTGGAACCCGAGACGGACGTACAATACCTATCCGCTGACGACGAGGGACAAGGCACGCCCGTCCGAATCGCCGCCTGACACCGAGCTACCATTGGTGTGCCCGATAGAGACTAGCAATCTCACCCGCCTTGAAGTCATTCATCGTGCAGGTAGAGGAGCTCAGGCATCGGCCCCGTCGGAGCTTCTACGTGCCAAGGACGCGCTATAACATTAGGTGTCCGTTCTGAAGCACGTCGATGGGCAGTTGCTCGACTGCATCATTCATGACTACGACTAAGCCTAAAAAGATTTTATTGAGGCGTTCCTATTTTAGAAGCAGGTGAACCAGGCCCTCACTTTATTTGCACGTGCGGCCAGACCGTAAAAGCCCACAATAGAATTACTTTCGAAGATTAATTTAGATTACCTTCTGTGCCGACTTAGTCGCCAGAGCACACGCAATTAAGCGACGAAGGAACCCCATGTCAGCACATGTTTATGACAGTGGCCGCATAAACATAACAGCCCTGTGCAGGGACACCTTGATGGGCAGCTACCGTAAAGAAACGAACCTGCTTCTCTAGTCAGCATGATCAGTTGCCGACGTGGCTACTGTGCAAATGCAGTGCCTCCACGGGATAGGGAACCTGTAGTTTGGCCATACTGTTGGAGTCTACTGATGTGCAGAGAGACTTGGCCGAGAAAGCACTGGGCCTAGCGCCAGCCAATAGCCACTCGGTGCCGAATGCGCCCACTGCAATTCTTAAAAAACAGAGTACTGCCGCGCCAACAACAGCAAGCAGAACTCCTGAAAGCGAAGCTGCAAATGCGCCAGCAGCACCACTATATATTTTTCCTAATAATTTTGAATCTTGCTGTGCTCAAATGCGAGCAGTGTTAAACGATTATGTGCTTCGAAAAAGCGTGGAAGAGATGACAGTAGCAACAGGTACAGCCAGAAAGACTCAAACTGCTCGCTCGTCGCACGAACAATCACAAGTTGACAGCTCGAGTAAGCCAGTTAGTTAAATGGGCTAGACGCTAGAATCGCAATCGACACTCGAAGACCTCAGCACTCGAAGATCTTATGCCGACACAGCATCTGGATGGACAACACATGCACCATACCAACGAAAAGTGAGATTGCCGTGCAAAACAAAACGCCGACTACTGGAACTATAGCAACGCGACGCACCGCAGCCACTGCCTGCAGGACGATTCGTTCACAGTCATGGAAAGAGTCGAAGCAAAAAGCAGCAAAACAAAAGCAAACAGACAGATGCCAACATAATTACGCAACAGAAAAACTGAGACGTCTGTAATTAAAACAAAGCTACGACACAGGCAGACTTTTGGACCGCTTCTACAGTGCAATTCAAACGCGGAAATGCCGGGAATACAGCACTTCAACGCCCGTCTTTGAGCAAGACCGTTAGAAGGAATGTACAAAGACGCAGGATAAGCAATTCTTTGCATGTTCAGGAATTTTGGACATTGCCCCTTACACAATTTCATGAACTTTACGGCAACACACGTGCGTAACCTAATAGTCAGCGTATTCAAAAATCACATCTCACAAGATCTGCCGAGTTTCAACAAGTTTTTATTAGCCTCATCGAGAGGGTTCTAATACGGTACCAATAATGACACTTAGCGCTGTGTTAGAGCAGTGTTTGGGTCACAACTAAGAAACTGCTTTAACGCAGCATTGACTGAAGACCGGCGCATGCCCAGTAGCATATACCTAGTGATCCAAGTTGGCGTCAGAGATGCTCATTGAACAGCGGGGCACACCCAGTGCCACATACCCAATGAACCAAGTTCTTCCGACGGTTGGTTTCGAACCCTGTTCCATCGGCACAGCAGCCCGTTAGACCATGCATAGATTCACCTACGCTCAGTAACACAGGTTGGCGTGAAACGGCTTGACGGATGAGCGGCACATATGCAATGTCACGCACCCATGAATGACCTAAGTTGTTTTTGTTGCAATAAGTATTCAAAACATGACATCTGTGACGTGTTTACAGCTCCGAAAATGTTTCCAGTGCATGTAAACGCATGGCCTTCAAGACTCGCTTCTATTACCCAGAGAGAGCCGTCGTTTGGGAATGGATATTGCACGTATGCCAACGTTTTTAGATTCTAGGTAGTTTAAAACCTTGACCTATGCAACAGAAGACAAAACTCTATAAACGAGCTGTCACGCAATACAAAAAGGTAGTCTGGTTTATTTATCACTATGCAGCAGAATATCGGGACATGTTACCGTCGCCACCAGGTCAAGTGGACACTCAGGACTGTCCCACTAAATTTGGGATGGTTGGACACCCTATACTGAGTAGATATCACTGTTCAATGGAACTCTTTGATGCCGACTTGGAGCATTGGGTATGTGCCACTCGGTGTGTGGTCGTCTTTAAAGAACCTCTGTCACAAAAGAACACGTAATCCAAGCGCGCACCGCGTGTCACGCAAGCCAGCGAAAGAACACGCCGGCCCCGCGGCAACTTCAACAGAGGGGGAGAGCGCATACACCTCAAACAACAACGCGAACAACAGCGCCTGGACGTCTAGAAGAGCCTCGACGAAGCGACGTTAACAGGAGAGAGAGAGAGAGAGCAAACGCGCGCGCCGAGACATCTCACCGGGCGAGTCGACAGAGATAACTACAGCGTGAGCGTGCGCCAACAGCATGAGTCATCACCCCCCCTCCACAACACTCCGACGGCGGTAGAAGGTACGAGAAAAGCCTCGAAAATTCCCAGGATTTGGCCATGCTACGACATCACGACTCCGATAGGAAGGTTCGAGAACGCCTGTGGAAGCTATATAACCGCCGTGCGAGAATCGTCAGTGGGAGTTCATACCGCACTAGTGATGTGATGTAACGTGAAGACCGAGCGTCTGCGGAAGAAGGGTATTCCCCGGCAAGCTAGTCGACGAGTTCATCGAGCGTCTGCATTTCCGGAAGAAGTGCCTTCTTCGAGATTTGCCCCGAGCTACGCCGAGGTCGTCTGACTCCATGACCAACAAACACGGGTGAATACGATTGGACACTTAGTGTTTCTTTTCATTTGTACTTTACGTGTTGGACTCTTAGTGTTTGTGCATTATTTTCCTGTGTTTTGTGAATACCCATCTGATTTGCATTGTGTTGTGTCTAATCTAAGTGTGCCAGTGTGTGTGTAACTGCCTTGTGTGAAGAATATATTTTGTTGTGTTTTGACAACTCTGGGCTCTCACGCCGTCTTTGGACAGCAACCGGCGTTCGCTGGCGCACCAGAGGGCCCATTCTTAATTGTCCTTGCTTTCGTAGGATTATTTTCGGAAGCTGATAAGTCGGCTTTAGAATTTGGTCCGGCGTTTGCGCCTCGTTCACGAGGTCTGTGACAACTTCTTTAATGCCACCTTGGGTCACTGGGTATGTGCCAGTAAGTGTGTGCAGCTCTTCAATGAATGTCTGTTCGCTAACGTAGGTAAATAGGTATGTGCCACTAGGAAAGTGCCTTAACCTTCTTCAATGCTTGGCGGAATCAAACCCACGTCACGCGGGTTCAAGGACAGCAACCCGACGCTTTAGCAGGCTGTGCCACAAATGCACTTGGTATGTGCTGCTTACAAGGAACGTCTTTCACGCCGACACCTTAGCAAGCTGCACCATGAATGCAATGCGCCGCTCTGCAAAGAATGTCTCGCCAACATGGGTCACAGAGTATGTGTTACTGGATGTTCGGCAAGCAAGAGAACTACTGCCACGTTTCGCGTCATGTAGGCCACGCGTGGAGTTGTCGGTAGCGCCACTAGTTGGCGTAGCAGGTCCAGAAAGTAGCGTGATAAAGGAGCCCGGATGTCGCATTGCACATTTGTGAGTGTTCGCACGCCCCGGCGCACCATGCATTTCAGAGACCACACGCAGAACGCGTGGCGGCGGTGCTAGATGGCGCCGAGCGTCATTAGGGAAGGACGAGAGAGGAGTCCCGCTGCAGTGCAAACCTTGTACATAACTCGTTTCCATGGTAGCAATACATTGAGTTGCCATATAGATTCAATGCTAAACGCATTACCGCTGACAGTCATCGTGAGATGGGTTCTGCTGAAGCATTTTACACATGAAGATAGTAAGGCAAAGTCTAATTTTGTTTTGAAAATCTTAAAAAAACATACAAAACGATTTTTCAATCTGCATCCCCCCCCCCCCCAAGTCTCATGCGGTGAAGACATACTTGCACATGCTCATTAGGGCATTGTAGGCTTAGCGGCACTGTGCAGAAACTTCTCATTCACTGACATTCCTTCCGAGAAGTGTTTCAGGTTTATTATCAGCCATGTATCTGGCAGCAAACACTGTTTTACACAGAGTTCGAGTGCAAGCAATGTAAGCCAGGCTCTACAGCCATCCTAGCAGTCTGCACATAAGTGATGCGCTTATGTGTTATTGGATCTTCGGCAAGCAAGAGAACTACTGCCACGTTTCGCGTCATGTTGGTCACTGAGTATCTTAATTTTTACTCGCATAGTGTTTATAATATACATAATCTCCAACGTCAGTCATCGCTGTCTGTTCACTGTGCTGCAAAGCGCCTCATGTTTGCAACCCCAGGCTCTAGTCCAATGCAGAGCACGCACACAGTGGCACGCACATGCATCAAGCTACATACCAAGTGTCTGCTCTCTGGCACTTCAAATGCAAATATCGCTGCGAAGTTAGAAGTGCTACATGGAAGCGCATGAAAATAATTCTTGCACCTTGTTAGATGTGGTGGCCTACTTCTTGCACAGCTATCTATTCTAGAGTATTGCGAGATGTAGTCCATGATTTAACTCACCTGGATCATCCAACACTAATGTTCGAACTACTGTGCCTGAAAAAAATGACCTCATGCACATGGAAGTCAGTGTTATGCAAAGCATTTTAAAAATGACAAGTTCAACAATTTAGCAGCTAGCTAGTGCCTATGCAGCATTCTGGGGTTGGTGAAAGCGTTACCAGAACCAGATGTTTGTGCAAGGCTAACATGTGTTCGTGTGCAACAAGGCGACGATGACTGCAAGAATAGTAACGCCACCACATTCTCTGGCGAAGAAACGTTACGATGCGGGCTGATCCTGAAGGTAGGAACTCAAAGCGCCGACTAATACGCGTGATGAATGGTGGAAACATGTATGCTGTCACTTTTAGCATCAGCGTATACGGGCCGATCAGTTTTAAGTTTTACAGCACTTTTAGAAATTTACCGACGATGACGGTACTCCCTAGTGTGAAATTTGAGCACAGCTCTATATGCGTCTTTATTTCGCGATATATTGGCTGGCGCAGACAATCTGCCTTGTGCGGCACGTTGATGTGTGCCGCGACTGACTCTCTAAGAGAGAGAGAGAGAGAGAATAAGCATCTTTATTATGTAAAGGCAGCTTTGAAGAGGCGTCCTCATTCTAGAATGCCTTGAGCTTGGGCCGCGTCCTGGGCCCTCGCAATCAGCCGTTGCTGATATTCGAGGTCGGAGCTGGCCAAGGCTCTTTCCTAAAGGTCGTTGGTGTGGTAAGGGTTCGGAGGATGGAGTGGTGCCTCTCTGCAACCCCCTACTATGTGCCTGAGGGACCCGGGCTCTGCGCAGAAGCGGCATTGTGGAGTGAATTGTGTAGGGGCTATGAGGTCATTTCTGGTTGGGTGGGGGAATATATTAACCTGTAGAGCTCGGAGGAATCCCTCCTGCTCTCTAGCTAGGGACTTGTGTGGGGGGTGCATATGTTCTGCAGGTTAGCTTGTAGTATTGTGTGATGCCTTGGTACGAGACTAGTGGTGCATGCTCTCGGGTTCAGATTCCTCGGCGTCGGCTCGGTGGGGCTTGAGGGTAGTGGCATGAATTCTGCCGCTAGCGAAGTTGCGGCACGCCTGTTGGGAGTCAGTCACTACGACTTCAACCACTGTTTGGGAGAGCGCGAGGGCTATGGCCGCTTCCTCGACTTGGGGGGGGGGGGTTGTATCGAGTGAGCGAAATGCTGCTCCGATGTTCTTTGTTGACGATTACGGTGGCTGTTGTGGCTGCCCGTCTGGGGTAAGACCCCGCATCCGTGTAGGTTGTAGAGGGTGAAGTCCCGTATTGCTTGTGTATGGCCCGGGCCCGGGCCTCGCTTCGCTGTGCGTGGTGCACTGGATGCATGTTGCGAGGTTGAGGAGGTACGGTGATGTTGCTCCGGATGACATGGGGTAAGCTAACAGTGTGATGCGGCGGATGGCTGAGAGGAGCAGAGAGCCCCAGGCGTAAGAGTATGGACCTCCCCGCTTCCATAACCGCCAATCTTGTTCCCTGCCTGGATAAATGTGCCTCGATTAGCTCCACGGCCGTGTTGTGCACGCCTAGTCGTAACAGGCGTTCTGTGGACGTACTGATCGCAGGCCCATCGCCTGCTTATATGCCTTTCTGATCACTGTGTTAATTTTCGTGAATTCCGTCGCGTTGAGTAGTGCGTATGGATTTGCGTAAGTTATTCGAGACACGACAAAGGCTTGGACAAGCCGAAGCGTATCCGCCTTCCCCATGCCTCTTGTCTTGGTTGTTATTCGCCGGATCATGTGGGTAACTTTGACTGTTGTATTCTTAAGCTTGTTAATTAATATTGTGTTGGTGCGATTCGACTGGAAAACCATTCCCAATATCTTTACACTCTGAGACGGAATGATGGTGTGTCCCACCAGTTCTATGTTGACAGTCGACGAGTGGGATGCGTGCTTCTTTCGCGGTGAGACCAGGGGAGGTACTCTCTAAGAGTCCACCTAGTGGACATATCCATTTCGTCTGCTGTTGCCGTTCTGATTGGCTGGGCTGGGGGGCGCGTCAGGAGGACCCAGGTGCCACAGCCACTCAGCACTTCAGCAGCAGACGAAATGGACATGTCCACTAGGTACAGTGGCTTTCTGCCTCGTCTGCAAACATTACCCGCGGAATCGTCGGGCGCTCGTCGCAAGACTGTGGTGTTCGCACCCCATATTTGGCCTACCCCAGTTTCAAGCATTCCAACTTTACTCCTGGTTGCTTCTGCCATTTGCAGCCTGATTGCTGATGCTGTGAGCCCATATCACCGCACGGATTTCCCTGCCATAGATCTGCTATCAACGCACTCTTCGGAGCACCCCCTGAACCAGTGGCTATATCAAGTCCTGACAACCGTTTTCCTGCGCACTTTGGCAGTGGCAGCAGCATCTGACACATGTCCGCTGAAACACGTTTTTGAAATATTACAGGTTAGTCACATCTTTGTTTGCCTATTCTGACGCCCGCTACTTGCCGCTGCAGCCGTTGCTGCCACAGTGCTTTTTTCTTTCTTTTCTTATTTTGTGAGCCATGTCGTCTAGAAATAAGTCTGACGATATAGAGAAGCTTGTCCGGGATTTCCAGAAAGAATTTCAGGACACGTGTTCGGCTCTTGAAAGAGAGCTTAGAAATCAACATCGAGAGATGACAAAAAGCCTCGAGTTTTTTAACAAGAAGTTCGAAGACATGACTGACCACTGTAAACAATTGCAGGAAGAAAATCTGGAACTTAGAACTCGAAATGAGGCACTTTTGAAGGATTATGTGGAACTAAAGAACCATGTTTCTGAAACTGACAAGAGAATGATCGCGTTAGAACAGTATTCCCGTAACAAAAACATTGAACTAAAGAATGTACCACTTGCTACAAATGAAAACTTCTTTCAAATGCTTGAGGTGCTTGGAAATGCGATAAATGAACCCATCGCGAAAAATGACATTGATGTGTGCCACCGTGTTCGTTCAAAAGATAGCTGCCCGCCAATCATTGTTCAATTCAAAAACAGGTCAAAATGCGACTCTGTTCTTCACAAGGCACGAAAGCTTCGTCCTTCCGTGGCCGATGTCGGCTGTTCTGGAAAATCTCCCATATACATAAATGAGCATCTTTGTCCAAAGCTCAAAAAGTTGCTTGCCATGACCATTGAGAAAAAGAAGGAAAAGAAATGGCGGTTTGTGTGGACCACAGATGGTAAAATATTTGTAAGAAAGACTGAGTCTTCGAATGCACTTCAAATAACATGTGTCCCTGACTTAGTGAAGATCGATGAACACCTGCAGCAGGAAGGTGTTCATCATTAGCTTTCCCTCGTACATTTTTTTAAATTCCACTCTTGAATGATGGATCCAAATTTCAAATCGCCAAGTGATTTAAATATACCTTTCTCTGTTAGCGGCCATATTTCAGCTCTTCATTTTAACGCCCAGTCGGCCCGGAACAAAGAAGACGTCATCGCAACTTTTATAGAAAGTTTTAAATTTTGTTTTGACCTAGTTATGATGACCGAAACTTGGTATGCAAGTGAACTGGAGGTACTGCAATTGCCTTGTTATAAGTCTCACTTTCTAAATCGGTCGCGGTAAAAGAAGCGCTGGTCTTACGTTAATGGTTCAAGACAGATTTGAAAGTGAACTGCTCTCGAATTATTCTCGAATTACAGATGATTACGAAATTCTTACGGTAAAGTGCAAATATGGCATTTTATCGGTTATGTATCGCCCACCTGGAGGGATGCTACCTTCATTTTTATCTTTTTTAGACGAATTTCTTGCTTGGATTAACGACAATAATTACAAACTAATTTTGGGTGGTGATCTTAACATTGATTTCTTGAGTAACTCAGCGCCACAGGCTCAACTTACGGAAATGCTCGTAGTAAATGCGTTGGTAAACGTGATAAAAAAACCGACGCGTATACAGTTAAGTACGTCAACATGCATTGATGCTTTTATAACGAACTGTCAAAATCAGACAATTGACTCAGGAGTTCTCGGATCACATATTAGTGACCATTTGCCCATATACATAATACAAAGCTTTAACAAACCAAACTCAAAAAAACAAACATGAAAGGTCTGTCACACCGCAACGTAAACCAGGAGACATTGCAGCGTTTTCCTTCAATTTTATTAGCGACAGACTGGCGCTCCATCTATAGCAATGATAACGCTACTCGCGCGTAAGAACTACTAATAGACAAAATTAAAACAGCTTTCACCGTAAGTTTTCCTTACATCAAAAAGACCCGTCCCCGTAATGCAAGAAAGCCGTGGCTTACTTCGGAATGCTTGAAGGCTATCATCAATAAAAATGCACTGTTGCAAAGGTTCCTTAGGTCAAAAAGCGCCTCCGATTTACAAGCGTTTAAGAAACATAGGAATAAAACAAATAACATTTTGCACAGACAAAAAGAACGATACTTTTATAACTTGTTTAATCATGAAGTATCTAGAAAACCGGAACTTCTCTGGAAAAAGCTGAATTCTTTCTTAGAAGGTTATTCTAAAGAAAACAGTGGCCCCACTGAGATTAAATTAGATAACGATACATTCACTGGCCGTAAGCTAGCTGACCTTTTTAACAATTGTTCTGCCTCTGTCGCAAGCAGTGTGCATAATACTTCCTGCATGGAATATATGCCTTCGAGAACACGAAAATCTGCGTATTTGTTTCCCGTCTCCCAGGCAGAAGTTGTAGCAATGTTCTTATCCCCCAAAAATAGCTACTGTGCCGACCCTGATGATCTACAAATTCGACCGGTCAGGTACGTGCTTGACATCATTGCGCCAGTCCTAACAAATGTGATCAATCTAATCTTTTCTTCTGGCGATTTCCCGAGACAGCCACAAGTTGCTAAAGTTACCGTTATTTTCATTCAAAGGCGGTGACAAAAATAATGTATCAAACTACAGGTCTATTTCCATACTGCCCATTTTTTCCAAAGCTATTGAAAAGTTAATACACATAAGAATGAATGGTTTTTTGAGTCGCCATAACATCATAACGCCGTTTCAATTCGGCTTTAGTAAAAAACGTTGAACGGAATCCGCGTTACTTCTTCAAAAAGAAATCATATTAGATGTTTTTGAGCGTCAACTTTACATAGTTCGAATATTTATCGATTATTCAAAAGTCTTTGATCGGATTAATCATACCACACTTTTAAAAAAGCTACAGCATTACGGATTCCGTGGGGCATTTTTCACACTTATGCAAAGCTACATGAGCGATCGCCAGCATAATCAAGCTTTCGGTCCCTAAACAGCGGAGTACCGCAGGGAAGCATCCTAGGGCCTCTACTTTTTAATGTGTATATTAATGACGTAGTAAGAATAGATGAAAATACCCAATTTATAGTTTATGCTGACGATACGCGTTTTTTTTATCAGACTTATTGGAAGTTCAAACCAGAGCAAGTAACGTACTCACCAAACTGCATACCTGGAGTTTGAACAACTCGCTAACTATAAGTACGTCAAAAACAAAAGCGGTTTTATTTAGAGCTAAAAGCAAGAAACACAACTTTGATTTAGCGCTTTTTCTTGGTCCGTCAAAAATTGAGGTAGTTCCTGCTGTGAAATGTCTTGGTGTACTCTTTAATGAAAACATGTCCTGGGATTTGCAGTCAGATTCTGTTTGTTCCAGTCTTTCTCGCACGGTTGGTATATTATCGCGCACACGTTTTCTTTTGCCTGAGAAAGTAAAACTGTTATTGTATAATTCACTTTTCCTTTCAAAACTGTGTTATTGCTACCTAGTCTGGGGAACCACCACAATTTCCAACATTCTGAGGATTTCTAGATTACAAAAAAGGGCTGTCCGTTTGATTGTCAAGGCTCCGTATAACGCACACACAAGGCCCGTCTGTAAAAATCTAAACGTAATACCTGTTGACGACTTGTACGATTCTTTACTAATGAAACGCTACAAACAACGCATTAAAACAAACAATCTGTGCTTGAAAGAACTTGCTAATTTGACCGAAAGATTGCATGTTTATGACACGCGCGGAATCACTTTTTGGTTTACGCCACGGACCCGTACTAATTATGGCCGATAAATGATCATATATACATTGCCTACTCTTTTAAACAACCAGCGTTGTTTTCTGTAATGCTGCTGCTGTCAAGTTTTGATTTTGTACTAGAAAGTTTCTCCAAGTTTTGATAAATTTTGATGTCGTGCAGGAAAGTCAATGTTCGCTTTTTAATGTTATTTTCAACACTGTTAGTTTTATTTTCAGATGTATAGTTTTGCCATTGTAAGCTTGTCTCATAGGAACATTTTTTGTTGCCCCTGTCAAAGTGCATTTATCGGGTACAGACCCCGTCAAGCCTTTTTTGGCTTTTAGTCTGTGCCCCCAGCATTTTGTACATCCTATAATGTACCATAATTCCGAAATAAAATGAATGAATGAATGAAAGGTGGACACTTACAGAATAAACCCCCAGGAGTAGGTCCGACTTTTGGTCGCGCAGCTGAAGCCGCATGACTTAGCATAGTCGCTCAGCACGTCTGCCACTTCCTGCAAGCGGCTCTTCATTGCCCCGATGGACCCTGTGCACGACCAGATGGTAATGTCGTCGGCATATAGGCCATGCCGGATCCCCGGGAAGTTATCGAGGGGTGGCGGAAGGCCTATAAGGGCGATATTGAAAAGGAGAGGGGATAACACTGCGCCCTGTGGTGTGCCGTGCCCGCCCAGTGGAAAGGGGTTTGTGGCTTGGTCTCCAACCTTTAGGATGGCTTTTCCATCTGAGAAGAAATCTCTGATATAGGAATACGTCCGGGCCCCACAGCCCAGCGTGTTTAGCCTCTGTAAGGTTGATGTATGCTTGACGTTATCGAACGCCCCTTTAAGATCTAAGACAAGGATAATCGTGGGGAAGTTGCGTGCCACTGGTACAATCATCCCCTATTTCAGCTGAAGTAGGATGTCTTGAGTTGAGAGGTGTGGACGGAATCCTATCATCGTTGTTGGAAGTTTCTCCGAGTCCTCCAGGAATGATTGTTGCTGGTTGAGAACGATGTGCTCTAGAAGCTTTCCTGCACACGAAGTGAGGGAGATTGGTCGTAGGTTCCCAATGGCTGGTGGCTTGCCTGGCTTCGGTATCAGAAGAACCTCGGCCATTTTCCAATCCTCGGGAAGGTTTCCTTCCCTCCATACATTGTTAAGGTGAGCGGTAAGCTCTAGTAGCGAGGGGTTGTCAAGATTGACAAGTGCCTTATTGGTGATTTGGTCCATTCCCGGAGCTGTTTCGCGTCTCAAGCCCATTATGGCCACTGTTACTTCATGTATATGAATTTCCTCATCTAGGAACTTGTTAGGGGTGCCGGTGTAGGGTGGCAGAGGCTCCGATGGCTATGTGGGGAAGTACTGGGCTTTGAGAGTCAAAAGGAGGTCCGCCTCGTGTCCTGGAAATTGGTGGATTACTCGGGCCATATTGTGGTGGTATTCCGTTTTGCTGCTGGCCGGGTTGATTAAATACCTCAATAACTTCCACAGTCTTGGAAGTACTCAGTCTTCCTCTCAAGCTGTCGCCGAGGGATAGCCAATTTTCGCGGCATAGTGTGTTAGCGTATTCCTCAGCCTCTTGTGTGAGTAGTGCGATTCGCCTCTTCAGCTTGCGATTTAATCTTTGCCTTTTCCAACGCTTCAGCAGGCTACGCCGGGCTTCCCACATGTGGAGCAAGCGAGCGTCCATGCACGGAGTGGTGGTGGACGTTTCAAGTATTTTGGTATGCGGCTTCACATCCTGGTAAAGCTGAGTGATCGTGTTTTTAATTGACTGAAGCTGTAGGCTCTGTTCGTTTGTAGCTCTTCCTTCTCTGCCACTTCCTTTGCGTACTGCCTCTCGCGATCTCTCGATTAGCAAGTCAGTTTGGACCAAGCTGACTCACTAATCGAGAGATCGCGAGAAGCAGTGCGCGAGTAACGCGTGGTTGCGATTCGGAGCAGCCGCTGGAGACATACCTCCGCCCATGCAGAGCTTTGTTCTGACGCGGTCGTCATCTACCCTATTGATGGCGTTATCGGTGAGCAGACGACGCACGCTACTCTGGCGCTATCTCGGAGCAATCGTTGCTGCAGAAAGCTCCATATACACTAGCGGTAAAACGCACGTGGTACACCGCCAGCATTAGAATGCAGCTGCAGCAGAGGGGCCACACCAATTGACAGCGAGTCGCTGCAGCAGTCACGTGAGAGCACGAAAACCTCGCCTCGTCTTCGCAGGTGCGAGATGTCATGTGCTTTTTCCTTCGTCTGCGGACAGGTCGGTGCTGCACTTGCGTTCTTCATTCTTATCGCGAGTCATGTCCTATGAAGAGGACGACGTCATTGTCACTGATCATACTCATGTTGGTGTGCTCTCTTCTGTTGCGGCCTTGCCGCGTTCCAAAAACAAGGAGAATGAGGTACTGGGTGTCGCGTCCGTGTCCTTGTATGACCCCTTTCAGGCCCAAATAATTCTGTTCATTATAAACAATTGGTCTTTACAATTTGAGATCTTCATGATCTTGGTAGATAAAAATTAAAAAATATGTGCTCCCACTTCTCAACCAAAACTTAATAAATGATTCCAAATGGAATCATTGGGACTTGGTGGATTTGAAATGCGTCGTTTCAAGCAATACGTGAAAAGTCTCTTTTAGATGACACCCTTTGAAGCAATTCTTTTCTTTGTTGAGGCAGAGGTGTGTGCCACTCTTCTCGCACTGAATGCGGAAGTAAGAGGACATTATTCTCTATTTTTTCAAGTTTGCGCAATCACTTCTTTTTCATCGGACGAATCAATGTCACCTCGAGGGATCAGCACAAGCTTCGCGATTTCTTTCTTTTTCAAAAAAAAAAACTCGCATGCGCTGATTGTCGCCACCTGTTCCGAAAGAAATTTTTTCCGTATTACGGAGGAATTTCCCCCCAAAAAAAGTTTGTCTACACGGCATTAGCTCATATCAAGACCATAAAATCACAAAAAGCAGAGCAAGGTTCCACCAATAATACATGCGCCTGACGTGATAATGATCCATCAGGTAACACACGTCCACAACATGGCCAGGTACGGCATGAAAACACCATTTGAGCGCGAACAAACACGCGATTTAGTCAGTGAGGTAACGTTAATCGACAATGTATCGCGTGAGTAGTCGGGGCCGCTACGTCCAATGATTCCATTTGGAATCATCAAGATTCGCAAAGTTCTCCGGTACCCGCAAATACTTTTCGCCGAATAAATTTACAGCGAAGGGATAGCATAGCACCTAATGGTCCAAATCCAAATGTTCGAGACAAAAATAAAATAACTGTCGTACCTCTGCATGGTGAAAAGAAGAGGGGAGGATCTCAGCGAATGGCGGGAACAGTGCAAGCGATTCTTTTATTTTTTTTCGTTCAGAGGTGACTGCACTTCCTTGAGTCTACCTGCTTGACAGCATATGTAGAGCAAGGGCTAAATATGAGTTGTAGCGTAAGAACAACCTTTTTTTTACCCGGGGTTGCCCACTGAGCTACAAAATTGATTCCATTTGGAATCACTGGGCCTTAAAGGGTTAAATGTCTGCATTGTCATACAGAATCTGATATGGCGCACTGCCTCCAAATACCTTTGTATCAGGATGTCTTAGTTTAGACTCGCCACTGTAAAAAACAATCGCAAACCACTGACACTCGAAACAAGTGCGAACGAGACCAAACCAAGCTAACCAAACACGCACGAACGAGAGCTGACGCGAGCAGACGATAGTACAAAACGTGTGGTCCGGTTGAGACCATATATGAGTATGCAGCGTGCAGTTGAGCGCATCCACATAACACCAGCTTCCCGCGAGGACGTCACTGAAGAGGCCGCTCTGATTAGTCTGCTCCGTTTGGAGCTAGCTTTCGCTCCACGTTCGCTGTTTCATCTTTCGCTGTGCTTGTTTGCTCGGTTACGCCGCCGACTCCAACCACGCTCACCGTAGGAACGGCTGCCTAACTAAGTGCTGCACTCTAAAAATGGCCTGTGGCAGATGTTGAGCTGGATTATTCAAAGAGGCAGATGTTGCTTGCACGAAAAAATTTAAACATCTGGCTGACCAGACCGCTCTTCTAAAACCACAAATACACGCAGCCAACGGTTTCTGTTCACGTCTCTAAAGGCTTTCCATCCTCGCACTGCCCTGATGAAACGTTGCCAGCCTTTGCGAGGCACTTTATCGCTCTTAACTTTTTACCACTTTGTTTTGCATTGTTCTCAGGACTGAAGCGACTTACGACATTGGGCCCCTTCGATTATCCGTTACCGACAGTCCCGGAGTGCCCGAGACGGTGCTTTCAGGTAATGAGCGTTGCGTATGCAGTCTTTCGGGCAGTCCGGGGATGTCGGAGACAGATAATCGAAGAGGCCCATTGTTTACGGCTAGCAGTGCATTACGTTTATATTCAGGCCCACGTTCAAATTTTTTTTCTAGTAAATTGAAATTCGCGACCTCGTACTGGCACGGCTGTGCTGGCATATTGGTGTGAAACTAAAAATGGAAGGTGGGTTTTAGTTTTCTCTTCCAATAAACTTCTTACAGCAAAATTAGCCAAAGTAGAATTTCAAAAGAATACGATACCAGCTTAAAGAGATTAGAATTTCGCTTCAGCTCATACTTCTTTAACCAAAAAGGTTGGGTTATGGAGTCCAAAGAATCTTCGCAATGTACACACACACCTTACCACCGCTCACCCCACGAACTCATCAGGCTAGGAAGGTGCACCTTTTTGCAAACAGCTGATGTTTTGAGAGTTTCTTCTTGCCACTCAACATACATTCGTGTATTCCGATCACGACCCCTGTGAAAGCACACCGTTTTCAGTTGCCTTGGGAAGAAAGGCTTAGTAGAGGGTTCTGGCTTGCACCTCACAAATACGTGTAGGAGGTAAAACACTGAATGACAATGATGCCAAGGAAGTTTCTTTAATTGAACAGAATATTTATTCTAACATAAATTGAAGTGGATGCAAAGGCAGTGCAGTGCTCATGCCCACAGCATGCCCCAGCAACAGTGAACTATCTCTTTTCTTCCACTATTGAGTTAAAAGGCCCAAGCACTGCTTGGCACTTGCAGGAATGCAAGCAGAGGACAGGAAACAACGCATAAAGAATGGATTATTGCTGGGAAATTTCGTTTCAAACAGTGTAGACTAGAAACACTAGGTTTCCTTTTGCCTTCACGGAGAGCAATGAAGTTGTGGAGTCGGGACAAAGGGGGCAAAGATTTGGGCCACATCAGCCACACTAGCAACTCTGCTTCAAATACACATTGCTTAGGTGTTTAGAAGAGTACTTTATTTACAGCTCATAAAGGTGCATTCCGACAGCCTGAATGTAGTGCCAGAAACTTGTCGGCCGGCGCTTTGCCTTTGTTAGGACAAGAGAAGGCAGGCCCAAAACATAACCTGAGCTCCCACATTTTTGGGTTTTTTCAGTGAAGCAGCCGCAAAGAATCCAGGGAGTTCAGATTATGTGCTGTCCCTTCCTACATGCACATAAAGAAGAAAAAAACAAGGTCTTAAAAACTGTGAGCACTCTGTACTGCTGAGTCAATCAGGTGACGACATGGACTGAAAGTCGTGGTTACAAGCTCTTCGGCGGCCCTCAGTCAGTCCAATGTCACTTCCTGAAGCTCGTCTTGTATAGGCTTTTCGTTGGTGTTCAGGTCCACAATGTCATCTGCGAAAATCATGAGGGATCAGCATGAGTGCACTCCATGGAATTTTTTGAGCTAAACTAAACATACAGAGTACAATGACATTCCGTGTGCTCCCTCTCTTAATAACGTCTCTCCGCGTCAAGGTCCTTGCTTCATCTGTGAGATAAATAAACTGTGGGCCAATCATTTGCCAGATACATAGTACCATGTTGCATCATAGCTCAAATGAAGCTTGCTGCAGGCCGCACTGCTGCAAAAGTTTACAAGCCGATTCCTGTTCCCACTTTGACTGTCATGAAATGTAACAAAGAGGTGGTGCACCAGTTCATGCCAGGAAAAATTATGATTCAAGTGCCCCTCGAGTTGGAGAAACTTAGAAAGGGTTAGAATTAGCATATAGATCAAGGTAGGAGAGCTAGTTCCCATGGCGTCTGTCACATTGCGCACATGACACTAAACCTAAGCGAAGCGAACGCTCACTACAACCCCCTGTACTGAATGCAAGACAAAATGCAACATATCAATGCAACACAAAAGCTTGGGCTTGAACGGCTAATAAGTAGCATTGAATATCCGAAACTTCGAATATTCGATTTGAAGGGCACTTCTATTTGAACCCACAAAAATTGCTGGTGGTTTTTTTAAGTCAGCTTCACCGCAGGAAATCAGTGTTAAGCGAAGCATGCAAAATGTATTGTGGTAAAGCATATTTGCCCTGCAGTGAAGCACATAAAAGGTAGGAAAGGGGCACTGTCATGGGGCCTCTCTCTGCTGGTGCTTATGGCTACGGTATCCGCTCAAGAGATACCTGCCGATACCAGACACTAGCGTGTCCAGTGAGCAGCTCTTTTCGTTGTCTGAAGGAATTGAGATGTACAGGAAGGTGGTTCCTGCACCCCGAACATGTCAAGCTGCTATCCTTCCTTCAAGACATTAAATAACTGCAGTTACGATACTGTCAAGCAAAAGTGATGTACCAGCGAATTTTGTTGACCACAAAGCATGATATTCCTGTACGTTATTTGCTGCACTAATAATAATCCAGATCTTTTCTTTCGTGCCTCTGTTTAATGAACAAAATTTCATTTTTGCAAAACCAATAGTACTCGTATTCGAAAAACGTCCTAATAATTTCGCACTTGGTTTTTCAGTATTCGAATTCACTTTGAATTGGAAAACTTAATATTCGCACACCACTACTAATAAGGAACATGCAACCCGACTATACAGCTGTGGCTTGTTTTCAGTTGACAATAACTTGATTTATTGATGGTTGGAGAGCGGCATCAATGCATGTCTGTGGTGCTGTTTGCTTGCAGCACTTTAGTACCGCAGTAATCCAGGTAAATTTATTGACGCATTCAACCAGTGCCACTATGGCAATGTGCTGCTAAATGGCGAAGGAATATGCCACTTGTGATTGATGGCAATGCCAGTGGGTAAATCGGTAAGCACACTATTTAAAGGTTTAAGAAATGTGCAAAACAACGCTGCATGATATTTAAAAACCTTCATTTACCAGAAACTCTATTTAATCAGGGAGGTGAACTAAGCAAGTTGCTATTGATCATTGTCGAAAATTTTGCGCTACAACCACACAAGCACAAAGGGAGAGAACACACCATGAATGCCTACTATCAACTGAAGGTTTCCTTCAGAAACATGGGTGAACACCATACTAAGAAAAATTGTCTGCACTTACATGAAGAGAAAAACTATACAGTAAAGAAGTAACGCATAAGAAACACAAGCAAAAGGTATGTTCGTGAAACAGAGCTCGATCACACATTGAAAAGTGATATAAATGTGCGACTGTCATCCTGCTCCAAAAGCTTTCTCGTGCAGTGCTAGAGAGGGCTGGCTGACACATCTCGCCCCATTTTAGAGCGCAGCACTTTGACACCCATTCCTGCGGCGAGCTTTGGCAGCGTAACCGAGCGAACGAGCACAGCAAATGATGAAAACGAGTGCAGAGCGCAGTGGGACATGAAAGACGCGAGGAGGAAAGTGGAGGAGGCGGGCGCTGCAGAACCATGAGGTGAAAAGCGGAAGAGGGTATGACAAAAGCATAAGAAAAGCATATTGCGGCAACGATGGCTACGAGATGGCACCAGAGTAGCGGGCGCGGTCTAGTAGTTCTGTCGGCGGCGGCTGCTGCTGTGAATCGCGCCCACGCATCATCCACGCACGGGCTCTTGCAATCTCCAGATAGCTACGCAGTCACGCCACACTTCGCTCCGTTTGCAGCGTGCCACAGGAAACAGATTTTCCGCGTCAGCCAATACATCGCGAAATGAAAACTCGTATAGAGCTGCGTTCAAATTTCGCATTAGGGAGTATCATAATTGTCGGTGAATTTTTTCTTGATAATGTATGCTTCACTAATTTCCCTCATCTGGTCCACATGTGGGAACACAACCGACATACGCCAAAAATATGCTGCGCAGTCACAGTCTCAGCAATGCATCACCAAGTGGGAGGAGTAGGCTGGTCCTTTCGTTGCATTAAGGAGCTCCTGCAGGCTTACATTCAAACTGATGAGCCTGTGCTACGCACACAACATGCCACTACATTCGTCGCATGTTCCTCTGACGTTTTATACTGCCTTCCCCTCGAGTGTGGTCAGGTACTCGACCAGATACTCAAGGTGGTTAGCTCGATACCAAATCAGTGTATGCTTCTACGTGCTATGGTTTCGCATTTGCCCTGACACGGACAAAGAGAGCAGATAAAAGGTCAACGCTCAGCAATGTGCACAACAGAACCTCGTTCATAATTGGGAAAATGTACAATCCGAATTCCCAAAAAGAAATAATTAGTGACGATTACGATACTCGTAATGCGAATTTTGAGCGCAGCAGTGTAGGCGTTTTGAATTCGCTATATATTGTGGTAAAGAATTTCATCCTGAACGACGGGTGCTTCTCGGCGGGCAGCCTGTGCTTGGGCATATTGTTTAGCAGCAGCAGACGAAGCATTTCTGCCCGTTGTGTCGCTCATTGTTCCGAAAGAAAGCGTGAACATGGGAATGCGTGGCTAGTGCGCAGCGCATTCTCTAGCGGCGGCGGCGCAGGTGAAGTAGAGCATGCGCAGTGGGTCAAAAGCTCATGCCAGCGCTTTGTCTCCATATATGGTATCAATGGACACACTCGCCATACTTGCCTCCTACGCTTCCTACGCTTTCCTCCTCATGGTTCCGCTGCACCCTCCTCCTCCGCTTTCTTCCCTGCACTCTCTTCGCTCTTGTTTTCTTCCATCCCCCGCTGCACTCTGCGTTCGCTCTTTCATCGTTCGCTGTGCTCGTTCGCTCGGTTACGCCGAGGGACGCCAACGCTCAACATAGGAACGGGCACCTAAGGGCTGCGCTTTAAAACCTTTCAGATTCAATTAAATGTTCAAAATTCAAAATGTTGTTCGAATCGTTGCAGTACGATATACCGACATATGCAGTGCTGGGGGCGTACAAGCAACCTGAGACGCGCATTGTCATTCTAGTGGCTACGGCAAGCTTATGCAAGTTTGCGCTCCTCAAACTCGACCTGGCGGGGTATTTTGGTGGAACGTTTTGACGTGCTCACTCGGCGAGAATCGTTGCGGTACGAGTCATCGACGCGCATCAGGCTTGCCCCGAGCGGCCCAATGTGTGCTTCGTCGTTTCCTATTGCGTGATGTTTCAAGATTGCAACGAGAAGCCGAAATGGAATAGAGCTCGTGAGGCGCCAGGGTATAATGCCGCCAGAGATGTCCCAGAAGCAAAACACGATGGTGACTTACGCGCTGCCTGCAGTAGGCAACGGCAGCGCTTTTGGGTTATTCCCTATTAAAAGCGTGCAGTATACTTCCAACGGCACTACGTGGGCCACACACGCTGTGAAAAGGATGTGCAAAGAACCTTATTGCAAAAGGGTTGGTGGTGCGAGCTGTGAATGTGATGTTGGATGACCCGCGAGGAGGTTTGCTGCTACCAGAAGGGGAAGCTGAGTGCGTGGCGGCATTTTCATGTGACACGGGTGGGCGAGTATTGTGGGGAAGCTGCCGTGGCAGGCGCCTACTGCTCTCGACCACGCGCGCATGTTTTTTCTTGTTCACATGGGACCTAGAGGCTGGAAAACATATACGACCATAGTTTGGCAATGTTCTGAACGTAAGTGCCGAAAAACTGTGTCTGCAGGAAAGGCATTGAATGGCAAGAAAAGAAGTGCAACTGTATTGGTGTTCTTGATTGCACACATTGGTGCCGGGAAATCGTACGAAATTGGATCATATCAATCAGGTTCTACTGTATTGTCTTAGAACGTGTTTATGTTTTCTTTTCGCTTGCTTAAACAACGTTGATGAAAATGAAAAGTTTTCCTGGAACGCTTTTACTTGTGCGTGCACTGCCTCCGTACCTTTTCCGTCGTTGGCACAGAAAGTTTTCAAGAGTATAGTAAGGCTCCTACCTAGCACTGTTCTCTGCACAGTAACTTTTTTAACCAGCACTGATATCATCATTCTGCACCTGTGTTAGGTTCTCTATGGTTATAAGACCGAGTGCACTGCAACCACAAATCTTTTCTCGGTTTCTATTAAGGATTCACCCAAGGGATAATTTTTAATGGTAGTTGTGAGGAAGTAGCACAGTGTCAGTGCACAGATGAATACGCAGTGTACTTTGGGGCTAGGCTTTTAATCGCTTCAATTAAATTATGGGATACAATGCCCCAAAGCAACGCATAGCCGTTGAGAGGCAACGCAATGTGGGTCTGTGGATGTATTTCGGGCATTTGGTGCTTTTTAATGTGCACTTAAACCTAAGTACAAGAGTGCTGTTGCATTCCATCCATTGTTTGCAGTGTCTGCACTCAGTGTTCTGCATTCCGGTCGCTGGAACTGGGAAACGAGCCGTCACCAAGGCTGATGATCTTGAGGCAAGAAATTGCTGGGTTAAGAAGCCTAGATAAAAGTTTTGAAGGTAGCATTTCTCCTTTCCAGATAATTTCCTCCTCCAGCCTCCTTCCCATCACAGTATTGATACTGTGATGATACTGTGAACCCCGATAAGGTTCAAAACTTGTGAGGCCGGTCTACCTGCCAACATTGTGCAGGCTATATTTTACACCCGTAGATACAGAACCTCGCATGCGCTCGTTTGCGAGTTGCTTGTTCATGCGATTCATGCGAGTTGCTTGTTCTCTGCCCTGCCAGGAATAAATAAATGGTGAAATAAGTAATTGCTTAGTCTCATCTGATGATGAGATCAAAGCATTAGGTATGTTCCGTTATTATTGAGATCAGCTCTAGGTTTGGCGCTGTTAGGCCTATGCTGCTGGAACGCTGCAACCAATGTACCCTGGCAATGATGAGCAAGCATGGGAAAAGTACACACATGCAAATGCGGCTGGAACGCTGCAAACGTTGCCCCTTCATGGGTTTGGGAAGCATCCATCAAAAAAGGCGCCACCCTCCCTCCTTGAGGAGAGCCAGCGCACTGCAAACTAGCCAGTATATTTTGTCTGGGCTACGGCTACATCTTTCATTTCGGCAGTAATCAGACCAGATCAATGGTGCATGTGCCCTAGTTTGGAACCTTCTGCAAAATATTTAAGATCACCGCTAGAGGTTTGGAACATCATGTGCCAACAATGCTCGAATCACAAGTGCGAAAAAGGAGGAAATGGTAAGTGCGAGTGCGGGGGACGGTGCAAGATGAAAGAAAGGTGCTACCTTGGATTTTCTTTATCTAGGGACCTTAGGGTGGGCATGCCGGAACCGCCATCTCTTTTCTAGTGAGCGAAGTAGTCGTCAAAAGAGTCGGCCGACGAGGGCTCTGCATAAATTATGACCACCTGAGGTTCATTGGCATGCACAGGGGTGGGACTGCCCAAAGTCAATTTGGAGCAATTTTTGGAGCAAGTAAAATTGAGTTTTGGAACAGTTTGGAGCTGACCAAATTGCATTTTGAAGCAGCTTGGAACAGGTCAATCTGTATTTTGGTGGAATATTGAAATATAGAATGTTGCAGCGCACTTCGAAACCACGATGACACACAGAATAAACCAACACGAAGCGCGTAATAGAAACGCGCTTTGTAGCTATAGTGTACTAGATTATGGAAGAGTGGGTTGAGCGGCGGCATGGCACATGCTTTCCTGTAAAGCCGAAAGCATCGGTCGCTCTATGATCGAACTATATACTCCCGCGCCGAGGCTCATATTGATAGCGCCGAATGATAATTTATGCGGTCCAGTCTACGCGATAACATAATTTTTGGGTCACCGTATCTACGGTGGTAAAATACCTATTCTACCGCCGTCACTATACGTCACCGCAGACCCGGAGATTAGCAACTGGGCTGGTGTAATGTTAAACTACTCCAATCTGTTTTTATTATTGCGATTATATGACACTCCTGGCGCATTTATGCCGTCGTCGTGATGTTCTGTATAAAGTCCAAGGGCCATAATGTCGCCGCGAACCGTATGCTGTATGTGTGAGTGAGAGCATGCAGGGTGAGCTGACGATGGCGGCTGAATCTCGCGCGTGCAAGGGAGGAAAGCGGGGAGGAAGCGCGCCGTCTTCTGTCGTGCGTAATGCACCGGAGGAAGGGAAGGGGACGTTCTACTCCGGCGGCTGCTGCGTAAGGCGCGGCCGCGCGGGCCCTATTTTCAAAGCGATCTGCGATGGGGACAAACTGGGCCGTAGCTTCGTGTGTGCTGTT
The DNA here is from genome assembly GCF_013339745.2 of Dermacentor silvarum. Lineage (NCBI taxonomy): Eukaryota > Metazoa > Arthropoda > Arachnida > Ixodida > Ixodidae > Dermacentor > Dermacentor silvarum. The sequence continues at coordinate 299,425,400 of NC_051154.1, forward strand.
TTCGCCGCTTAGTTTGCGTTGAAGCGAAGCAGCACGAAGTTCAGTTCGCTCGCAGTTGCTGCCGCGGTTGCTCAGCCTAGCGTTTTGACAGCGAGTTTCCGCGGTCATCGAGTGAGCTGCGATTCTGTTTGCCTGTTCGCGCGTCACATCGTTTGTTGAGTTAGTTATTAAGCGAATGTTTCCGGGTTTATGCGGCCGATAAACACCCTTTTGCTATCCTTACTTGGTGTCACCATCAGCCTATATTTATGTCCCCAGCAGGACGAAGGCCTCTCCTTGTGACCTCCAATTACCCCTGTCTTGCGCTAGTTGAATCCAACTTGCGCCTGCAAATTTCCTAACTTCATCACCCCACCTAGTTTTCTGCCGTCCTCGACGGCGCTTCCCTAATCTTGGTATCCATTCTGGAACTCTAATGGTCCGCCGGTTATCTATCCTACGCAGTACATGGCCTGCGCAGCTCCATGTTTTTTTCACTTAAAGTCAATTAGAATATAGGCTATCCCAATTTGCACCCTGATCCACACCGCTATCTTCCTGTCCCTTAACGTTAGGCCTAAAAAATTTCGGTCCATTGCTCTTTCTGTGGTTCTTATCCTGTTCTCGAGCTTCTTTGTTAACCTACAAGTTTCTGTCCCATATGTTAGCACCGGTAGAATGCAATGATTGTACACTTTTTTTCAATGACAGTGGTAAACTCCCAGTCAGGATTGGGCAATTCCTGCTGTATGCACTGCAAGCCAATTTTATTCTTCTGTGAATTTCCTTGTAATGATCACGGTCCCCTGTGAGTAACTGACCTAGATAAATGTACTCCTTTACAGACTCTAGAGCCTGTCTGGCGATCCTGAATTCTTGCTCCCTTACCAGGCTATTGAACATTATGTTTGTATTCTGCATACTAATCTTCAACCCCACTCTTACACTTTCTCGGTTGAGGTTCTCAATAATTTGAGGCAATTGGTCCTTATTGTTGCTCAATAGGAGAATGTTATCTGCAAACCAAAGGTTGCAGAGATATTCGCCGTTGGTCCTCACTCCTGAGCCTTCCCAGTCTAAGAGCTTGAATACTTCTAAGCATGCAGTGAATAGCATTGGAGAGATTGTCTCCTTGCCAAACCCCTTTCTTGATATACTGGGTTACTTGGTATAGATGTCTACTAATTAGGTATCGCAATCGATGCTTCGCCTTTTGGGCGAAGCCGACTTTTTATTCTGAATACGATTAGCGCTTCATGATAGGTCAAAACGGCTTGGGCCCTGCCCATGTGGGCATAAATAGAGATTGCAATAGTTTTACGTTATACCGGCCCTTCGGACAGAGACGGCCGGCAAGTGAACCCGCTACAGCCTGCGCCTCCCCAATTTCTAGTTCGCTCGCAGCGCCCTCAGCATACTTTGTTGTTTTGGGCCTCAGCTAGAGAGAACCGCGGCGCTCGGCCCACTCAACTGTATTCCAATACACTCTAAATAAAGCCGCCCTGGCAATTCCTACAGCAACGACAGCATCTGGGAGCAGTCGTGAGCGCGCCGGCCACTTGCCGAAAGCGCCGAAAAGTCCAGTGTAAAATTGAAGCGTGAAAATTACGACAAATTGTACGGGAGACGTTGTCGTGCTGTGTGCGGAATGCGAACGGCTGTACTATTTTTCGTAGGAAGCACTGACTGTTCGCGGCCACTGCAGGAGCACTCATTCTGAAGCCGTTCTGGCGCATCTTGGCACAGTTTCGGTCAATTTTCTGTGTTTGGCAGGTATGGCTTAGGAATTTGTGTTTGTGTCAAAATGGCGCAATTGCTGCAGGAGTCACACCGTAGCATACACCCAAAGTATGACACACAAAGTATGACACACACACCATTCCGCCCGCACTGGCGAGTGGCTGCAGTGTCCGAGAATCAAATCTTTGACCTCGTGCTTGGCAGCCGAATGCCACAGCCACCAAGCAGGCACAGGTTCTTTTACTTCACAATTTCATATTACCACTACACCAAAGGCATCCAAATTATCGGACATTTCCAAGAAAAAGTCGTTGACTGCGTACTGGTGGACCCGGTGCGAGTCCATAGGAGCAGCGCTCACCTTTAATGTCGCCCATATCCAGAGCAGGTGAAGCTGGAAATTGCGGGGGCGTTGATGGGATGACCGGCACGCTGCGCTTCTGGTGAAACCTTACGCCACGCACGTCCCTAAACACATCGAAGTCCTTGTCGTCCAGTTTGAACTCGTCCGGCAGGTTGTGGGAGCCTTCTGCAGAGAGAAGGCATCAAATGTTGCGCAGCGCAACAGGTGCGATCGACTCGAAGTGGTTCAGATTTTGCCAACTCAACATGCTATTGAGAGGGAACACAAGTGCTTGTGTTCGCCACTCCATTTTATGCGAGTCCTTTTAGCGCGAAGTGCCCTCAGCAACTTTATAGGCATCAACTAGTCCAACAGTCTTAACATGCTAGTTAAAACATTAACAAAGTCTAGTGTGCAAATATCTGAAAGGTTCAAATACAAATTTAATAATCGTTGTTAATTGAGTCCTATTCTATTTAAAAATTTGAGATATTTATGAACTTTGGCTTGTGGCCAAATAGTAAAGGATAAGAATGGTTATTAGTGCCAATAGCCATTACTGAGCGACTAGCTTTGAAGTTGCTGCATGGAACACCATTTAACTTGCTCATAGCATTCTGCATTTCATTACCTCATCACAGGTTGCTTTCTTAGGCTGCCTACAGACTTAGGCACTTTATTATGTTCGTACCAAAATGTTATGTTACCGTAACCCCTACTTGCATGAATTTTCGTACTCCTTCCAAAAAAATTGTCAAAGCTTTGTTCATGCCACAAATGTCAGAACTCTCAACTTCAAAAAGAAACATGTGGTTGCGATTATACGAGCGCAAATTGTTGCGTATCATATATCTGATACACTATGCAGTTACGCTAGAGTATTTTGAAACCGCACACAGACATTTCATAAAAAAACTGCTAAAGATATCACAGCCATTGAAAAACTCGGAACTCTGGAGTGATAAATGAAGTGTATTTCTTGCAGCTCAATTCATTACCAGTTTCCTTAAAATGTGATGTCCTTGACTGACTAAATTATAGCTTCAATATCTAAGCCAGATCACTTACTGCACTTTTTTATGTGGCTTTCTATATTGCGTAAGGCTTAGGAACTTCACGCAAACAAAACATGTTTTCTGCCTGTTCCTCCGAGAGTTATTTGTTCTTGGACTTCTTGTGGGCTATTGAATCACAGTTAAAAAAAATTAAATTATGGGGTTTTACGTGCCAAAACCACGATTTGATTATGAGGCACGCCGTAGTGGGGGACTCCTGGAAATTTTGACCACCTGGGGTTCTTTAACGTGCACCTAAATCTAAGTACACGGGTGTTTTCGCATTTCGCCCACATCGAAATGCGGCCGCCGTGGCCGGGATGAATCACAGTTGGCCGCACACTATGCCTATTGCAAAAACAGCTAAAATTTAAATTTTCCAACATATTCATCACAACAATGGTGCTAATAGACACTATAGTCCATAAAACTTATTTTGCCACCAAACATGTTTCCTCGTAACAAAAGAAACATCTGCTCTTGAGACTCCACAAAAAATGCATAACTGCATGGCCTGTATCATATTGCCGCGTCGGTATTCTTGCACAAGTGCGCCCTGGCGCCGACAAAGACGACGTCCGGGCTGCTCGAGATTCCGGAAGGCATCTAGAGAAAAAGAAGAGATTCTTGTTTTTGGCGCCACTCTGGTTTCTTCTCCCGAGTACGGCGCTGTGCTTCTATAATAAAGCTCCTGAGCTTTGTGTATCGCGACACTGGTGGAGGTGCTGGGTACCGTCGCCTCATGATCGGCACTCCTACCAGCAGCCCTGCATCTAGCCCCACAAGACACCCACGCGTCGAGACGCCTGTTCATCGCACGAGCCGCCGCTGCAAGGTTAGAGCCTCGAATTTGGTGTCTTGCAAACATCGTCTTCAACAACGGCCGCCAGCCCAGCTCCAGCAGAGGCACTTCCAAGCAGCCCAACTCAGGTAACAGTTCAAAACCTTCGGATTCCTGAACCATTTCACGGTGACGCGCATGAAGATGCGGTGGACTGGCTGGAGAAGTATGAACGGGTAGCGAGATCGAATCACTGGAGCCCCGGCAAGAAGCTTTTCAACGTCTATTTCGCCCTCGATAAAAAGTGCAAAGACGTGGTTTGAAAACCGCGAGGGAAGTCTGACAGCGTGGGAGGACTTTTCGCGTCGGTTTCTCGACACATTCGGGCACACAAATCGACGTGAAAACGCACTGCGCCTTCTCGATACGCGCATCCAGAAGCCAAATCAAGGTGTCGCCATGTTTGCCGAAGACATGGCGCGTTTGTTTCGCCGCTCAGATCCCAACATGCCGGAGCAATCCAGCAGGCGCTGCAGCAGCGGTACCAACAGTACGATCGTCTGATTGCCGGGGCACCGACAGGAGCCGAAGGACTGGTTACTGACGATGAAACTTGCTTGCGCCAGTTGATACGCCAGATTGTGCGCGAGGAAATTGCGAAGGAGAACGCTAGGCTTGCACCGCCGCACGAGTTCACGGTTGCCTCCTTCGCTGAAGTGGTACGACAGGAACTGCGACAGGTGCTTTCCCATTCCGAGCCTCGTACCGAGCTGTCATGCCAGCCGAATGCATACAGCTACGCAGACGCGGTCCGCCGTCCGTCGCCGTCTGAGCCGCCGTACCAGCCGAACACATACAGCCACACAGACGCTGTTTACCGTCCCTTGTATTACCTGCCGGCGCCACAACACCGTCAACGGCCTCCTGTCGCAGCGTGGACCCAACTGGAATATTTCAGACGGCCCCAGCTCCGTAGGACCGATATATGGCACACTGAAGATCGGCGAGCATTGTGCTACAATTGTGGAAAACCAGGACACATCTATCGTTTCTGCCCTCATCGCCCAGCTGGCTACCAGGGCGGCCCATATGCCACTACGCGTCGCCTGGCTGATGAAAACCGTGTCCCCTTCGACGACAGCCGCACTGGCCGGCAAGTGAGCTCTTCGAATCTCCGGTCGCGCTCCCCGTTTCCAGCACGTTTCGCCTCACCGAACAGCCGCACTTTTGTTGACGTCTTGAGAGGTCGTTCTCCCAGCCCACGGCGGGGAAACTGAAAGCAGCGACCTCAAGCGGGAAGGTTGCAAGTCCTCAAATTGCCGAAAATCCCCCCTTGTTGCCGAGAAAGGAAGACGCCGATCAAAACGTAAATAATGCCGACAAAACTGTGACTGCCGACCTCGCTGTTACGATTGGCGGGCACGAAGTGACGGCCTTCGTAGACACTGGCGCGGACTTTTCAATTATGAGCGAGCCGCTGGCAGACAAACTCAAGAAAGTCAGGACAAAATGAACGGGCCCTTATATTCGCAATGCTGGTGGCCAGATTATGACTCCTACAGGAAAATGTACAGCAAGGCTCACGATCGGGAACGCAGCTTTTGTCGCCACATTCGCGATTCTGCCGGAGTGCTGCAAATCACTCATTTTAGGCATGGACTTCTTAAGGGAGTATGGCGCCGTTTCAACATACGCGACGGCGTAGTAACGTTTTCCCCTGCTAACGACACGACCAAGGCAACAGAGAGACAACGCCGCACCTTACGTATTATCGACGACGATGTCTGCATACCGCCACTGTCTTGCAGCCTTGTTTCCATCAGTGTGGCACACAGCTCACCGAAGAAGCGGTCGCGGAACATGCAACCGCCCTTCTCTTCCGCCAAGGAGTCGCCATCGCCCGTGCATCGTCTCCTTAGTCGACGGGCGTACAGAGGTTCTATTGACAAATTTCACAAACGAACGTCCGTATATATCAGTAAAGGCACCGCTGTCGCGTATCTCGATGAAATCGACCACACTGAGGACTGTTTTGCTATGCAAGGAGAAGCCAAGGCTCCTACAACGCCATGCACACCCACCGTCGACATTGGACCGAGCTTAACACCTGCAGATCGACACCGGCTTATGGAACTGCATGAACAGTTTAAGGACTGCTTCTCGTCTACGTCGCGAGTTGGTCAAACGCCACTGACGAAGCATCGCATCATCACGGAGGAGACAGCAAGACCCATCCGAGCGAACCCAAAACGTGTAGCTCAGAAAGAACGCGAGGCAATACCGCAGCAGGTTGAAAAGAGGCTACAGGATGATGTCATCCAGCCGTCGAACAGCCCATGGGCATCACCTGTGGTGCTTGTCAAAAAGAAAGATGGTAGCTTGCGGTTCTGCATTGATTATCGCAAGCTGAATCATGTTACCAAGAAAGATGTGTATCCGCTGCCGCGGATTGACAACTCTTTAGACAGGCTATGGCATGCGCGCTACTTCTCCTCTATGGACCTTAAGAGTGGATACTGGCAAATAGAGGTAGATGAGCGTGATCAAGAGAAGACTGCATTCGTGACGCCTGATGGGCTTTATGAATTCAAGGTTCTGCCTGTCGGCTTATGCTCGGCCCCAGCCACGTTTCAAAGGCTCATGGATACTGTCTTATCCGGTCTGAAGTGGAAGACATGCCTGGTGTACCTCGACGATGTGATTATTTTTTCCGCCACTTTCGAAGAACATCTAAAGCGGCTGCTGTCAGTCCTTCAAGCCATACGGTCCACGGGACTCACATTGAAACCTGAAAAATGTCACTTCGGGTTTGAAGAGCTTCAGTTTCTAGGTCATGTAGTTAGTCAAGAGGGAGTTAAGCCTGACCCCAATAAAACTGCAGCAGTCGCAAAGTTCCCTCGGCCAACGAATAAGAAGGTGGTCAGACGCTTCATCGGTCCTCAGGCTTTATACCGACGATTTATTGCCAATTTTGCGCATCTCGCCTCTCCACTCACCCGCCTCACAAGAGACGACGTTGCGTTTGTATGAGGATACGAGCAAGAAGCGGCGTTCAACGAGTTACGGCAGCGTCTACAAACTCCGCCAGTACTCGCTCACTTTGACGAGGATGCGTGCAACAGCGATTCACACCGATGCCGGTAACGTGGGCCTTGGAGCTCTCCTAGTTCAGTGGCAGGACGGTGCCGAGAGAGTAGTTGCTTGTGCAAGTCGAACATTGTCACGTGCCGAGTCCAACTACTCAACCACGGAGAAGGAATGTCTGGCCGTCGTATGGGCAGTCACGAAGTTTCGCCCGTATTTATACGGCCGTGCCTTTCAAGTAGTAAGCCACCATCATTCGCTTTGCTGGCTGACCAATATGAAAGACCCGTACGGACGTTTGGCACGATGGAGCTTACGGCTTCAAGAGTACGATATGACAGTTGTGTACAAATCGGGAAGACAGCATATCGATGCAGAGTGCCTCTCCAGATCACCTATTGAATCACCGAGCGCAGATGCGGATAAAGGCGCAGGCTTTTTAGGGATTGTTGATGCGACCGCCATCTCTCGGCAACAGCAAGCTGACCGAGAGCTCAACACCTTGATCGAGCTCTTGGAAGGGCGAGCTACGAAGGTGTCGAGATTATTTTCACGGAGTCTACCTTCATTCTGTTTGCGCGATGGCGTTCTCTATAGGAACAACTTCTCTCCAACAGGGAAGAGCCATCTGCTCGTCGTTCCCGAAGTTCTCCGCCGCAAAATCTTGCAAGCCTGCAACGACGAAGCCACCTCGGGCCACCTTGGTTACACACGAACACTAGCACGAATCAAACAAAACTACTACTGGCCTAGGCTCGCAAAAGAGGTGAAGCACTACGTGAGGACATGCCTTGAGTGTCAGTGACGCAAAGCACCACTGACTAAACCCGCTGGGCTATTGAACCCCGTTCCGGTACCGGAAAAGCCGTTTGCTCACATTGGCATACACCTCCTAGGCCCCTTTCTACTATCTGACTGCAGCAACAGATGGGTCATAGTCGCGACGGACTATCTAACCCGATATACGGAAACGAAGGCAATTCCGAGCGGCACGGCAGCTGAAGCAGCACGATTCTTTATCGAGAACATTGTCCTCAGACGCGGTGGTCCAGCTATAATCATAACCGACAAAGGAGCCGCATTCACAGCTGAGCTTCTGCGCATTGTGCTCACAATTAGTGGCACAGCCCATAGGAAGATGACGGCCTGTCATCCACAAACAAATGGGCTTACCGAGCGCCTCAACAAGACTATCGCAGACGTGCTTTGCATGTAAAAACTGAGACACAGTCTTACCATACGTCACATTCGCATACAATACGGCACGCCAAGAAACAACGAAAATGTCAGCGTTCGCTCTGGTCCATGGTCGAGAAGTCACTACAATGCTTGACGCTATGCTGCCTCATGACTGCAATGGTTCAGATGCCGCCGATTTCACTGAACGCGCCGAGGAAGCACGGCAGCTCTACCGCGTCAGGATAACTACTAAGCAAGAACGTGACGCACGACGCTACAATCTCCGCCACCAATTTGGCACTTATACGAACGGGGAAAGAGTGTGGATTTGGTCTCCCGTCCGACGTTGAGGGCTCCCGGAGAAACTTCTACGCCGGTACTTCGGACCCTACAAGGTTCTACGCCGTATTAGCGACGTGACCTACGAGGTGGTTGGTGATGGTTCATGTTGCTCGAAACGCCGTCAACAGGTGCCTGAGGTAGTGCACGTAGTGCGCATGAAGCCATATCATTCAGAGTGAAGTGGACACCGCCAAGGTACCAACTACGAGTCTTTAGACTACGATTTGACCAGCATCGGGAGGATGCTCGCTCTGGAGGGAGGGTAATGCCACGTCGGTATTCGTGCACAAGTGCGCCCTGGCGCCGACAAAGACGACGACCGGGCTGCTCGAGATTCCGGAAGGCATCTAGATAAGAAGAAGAGATTCTTGTTCTTGGCGCCTCTCTGGTTTCTTCTCCTGAGTACGACGCGGTGCTTCTATAATAAAGCTCTTGAGCTTTGTGTATAACGACAATATAATAACTACAGTAAACTTCCATTAATTCAACTCCGGTTAAGGTACTGGCCAGCATCCTTGCATGGGCTCAAACTTTCGTTATTTCCATTCTAAAATTGGTCTTTGCCGGATAATTAGAACTTGAAAAGTCAGCACGCACGCACCTGACTGCTATGGTGAGCCCACTAGTGACCCCATTACTGGCAGCGCCCGTCTTGGCGCGCGCTTAAGGGACAGTGAATGCATTGAACGCATGTCATCTCCAGTGAAAAACGCCTGTTTTCGGCCTGCCCTAGTAAGATTTTCAAAGAATAACCGTAGCTCACAATGTCCGATTGCAGTATTCACCCATCTCACAGCCAAGCCTTTTTTTTTCTCTCCGAGAAAATGCTGCCTAAAATTGCCTGCGCAGTGCAATCGGATACAAAACCAAATCGTCTTCTCGGCTGACATTAAAAAGTCATGCTGACTTTACGAAACCAGCCGCCATTGTGCAATCACTTTTTCTTTTTGCTAAAAAAATTGGGTGCACATTCGATTTTTTCTTTAGGAGCTTTATTGTCACTTCTGTGTTCTTTTTTGTTTTTCTCTGGACACACACAAATTGGGCACAGGCTTGATTCAGGGGCGTGTTAATTCGGGAAAATAATTCCAAATCATACAATAGTGTGTTTTGCAATTTTTTGACTGCTTCTTTTATTCGACCCACTGGGTAATTCGATCAAAATTTTTTTCAGTCCTGTCAGGGTCAAATTAACGGGAAGTCGACTGTACAAAACTTTCGTAGATGCTAAAGACAATGCAACCTTCAATTATAGTCGAGCGAGAAGAATACGGTCAACTTGGACGCGCATTTCGTTAGCTGCAACCACATGACACCAATAGACAATGAAGCCAGGAAAAGCATAGGGGAAATTAACTCTTCTTTAATTCAGTAAACGAGCAATTTTCTGGACCCCCGATTTTTCGGATGTGCTCGAAAATTGGGACACCTTCGCGGCACCGCCACGTACTCCATAGAGTGAATGTATAAGAACTTCTGAAATTTCGGACGCAAATAATCTTCGCCGTCCCATTTTCCGGACATTTCCCATAACCGCAGGTCCAAAACGGCATTAATATTTCGAAACGGCACCGCCGCCATATTGATTATCTAGCCGTTTCGAACTGGCGCTCTCCCACGAAGATCCACTGGGAGCTGCAGCCACCACCGTGGCAAAGCTAGGCCTAGCTATACTTCGACGTCGCTACCAAGTTTCTTGCTGTTCGGCACCGTGCTTTTCAACGAATTAAATCGCCGCTGTTAGCAATGGCGCCGACTCCGCCTTTGTAATCCTTGCAAATGGCTTCGAGTTTCCTTCGCCTCAATACAGCATTGTAACGCAGTGAAGCATACACGAAGTATTGCGGTGAAACTTAGCAAATGTCGGAAGGGGCAATTGTCACGGGACATGGTATGTTCAAAATATACACGCGTGCACCCGCTGTCTTCTATCACAGTACGAGCACTGGTAGGCATAATAAGTGTATTGGCAAGCCTTTTGGGTGATTTCTGATGTGCCTGTGGCGATTTGAGCCCTTGGGAGCAGTAAAAGGAATGCATTCTCTTTTTCGGACTGCCCGATTTTTCGGATATTCTGGGGAGTCATAAATATCGGACGTTGACTGTATAAACGTAAAAACTCAAATCTAAATGAAAGCAAACCAACTTGGCGCCGGTGGGAGCATAACCCTTATCTTCCGCATTACGCCAGTGATGCTCTAGTAGAAACCAAGCTCCAGCAGTGGCTGTCCCCGCATCCCCTTTCTCGGATAATTTGCATTACGTGTGCTAGATTTATTCCTAGGAGTATTACGCAGTGCCACCTACGATTCATGCATGTCAATTAAATGATCAGTTAAATTCCCTGACGCTTTCCGTGGCTTCATCTGGTTGTATCATATTAGCTGACAAGTTACCTGCACAGGGCCGGTATAACTTAAGTTATTTCAATCGGTTTTATTCCAAATCGGCTATAACCCTCCATGATAGGTCAAAATGGCTCCAGCTGCAACTCCATATGGTCGTGACGGTGGAATAGTTTTACGTTATACCAGCCCAGGTTACAATCTGTACGCTAGTCAAATAGGTTACATTTTATTGAAGTTGCAGTAAATGACAAGTTCTGGGCAACTAAATTTGAGGAGAGGTTGACCACATGATACCGAGCGAAGAATAACGTAACAAAACAGCCATGCTTTACCACAAACAACACCAAGCGACACAAAAGCCTGGCTGCATCCATGTCTAGATATCATACCTGTACAAAGCCGAGAGAGAATTCCACACTTCCTGGTAATTCCACGGTAGCCGCATTGCGTGTGCCACACCTACTCTCCCCTCTGTTTGTTTACCAAAAAGCATGTGGCCTTGCTGCAGTTACTCCAACAAGGCTTCAACTGTGGCTAGCCGACAGAACATTCGGTTTACCGAGTTGATTTCGGTAAAAAAGACAACAAAAAGAACAAGGAAGAAAAACTACTTATACAGTTGTTCGTCCTGTACCTCCTTGTCATATTTTTGTGCAGAAACTACAACAGTAAACCGAATGCTGAAGTTACTACTAGTAATCAAGTTATCTAGATAAGAAAAACTATTACAATAATGCGCATTATCGCCATGCAGAAAAGGAATAGTATATAGACACTTCTGCCTCCTTACTTTTTTCGCTTAAATCGATAATAATTGAAGCAGCACATCTAATATGAATTTGTACATTACACAAAACCTAACTGCACCATCCTTTGGCCAAGCCAGTTAAAAACACACCAAGGGCAGAAGCAATTTTGAGTGCGTCAATACATTGCGACACCCTTAGGTGCGCATATCACCAGATGCAGATGTCTGACAAGGACCTGTCACCATGGCCAACTAACATTTATTTGTGTGTTTTAAGAGCACAATGGCAGAAAATAGAGGCTAAATAAGGCTGATCACAGTTGCAGAAGAAATTTGCAATGATATCTTGCCGAAAAAGGGTTAAGCTTAGACAAATCTATGCACAGCCAATCATTCCCATGCTGAATGAAGCGCTGCGCTAATCGCAAAGTTCCCTCAAGCATTCTCGGCGTCAAACGAGTGGCTGATGCATGCCACAGTGGTTCGCAACACCAGACAGCTGCCATGACATTACCTCCATGTCATAGCATGTTGAAAATGCACCAAACTTGAGCGCAGTAAAGGACTAACAGATGATACGAAACAAACAGACGTCTGTACCTTCTTTTTACTGCGCTCATCTAAACACTGCATCCATGACAAGTTCCAACCTACACAGTTGAGACTTACAGCTTCAAACAAAGTTACCTGCCCAGTGACTACTTCATCAAAAACGTAATCCCCACCACAAGTTTAGAGTTCTTGCCTATGGCCCACACAGTATTCCAGTAAAGCTGGGCATTCCTGCATGCAAACTATAAAAAATTGTGCCATGCCCTCACCTTCGTCGTCACACAGGTGCATTGTTTCTATGCCAGGCTCTTATCTGGGTCGGAGATTGCATCCTGAAAAATATATGGTTGCGAACAATCATTAGGCCACAGATCCAGCTAAATAAAGGAATTTCATTCATTCAGTTGTCATCAGTTACTAACGAAGGAGAAAACTTGTCGAGCTGAAGGTAGCACAAAGTGGGGGAAAAGCTGCACAGGGGTGCTATGCAGGATGCGCCGAGTTTCTCGTTCACCCGAGTTTTACCCGAGTTTGCTCGATGACAGTCAGTGAACGAAGATAGCAAGGAACGTGCAATAACAGCAGCCAAAAAGAAATGTCGAGATAAAGCCGCGTATGACAACATGAGCGCACCCTGCGCGGTGTTTCAAGCATAGAAGACTGCGCAACGAAACGCGCCAGCGCCGCGTATTGTTATCAACGTATTATCGCAATTTAGCAATACCGTCACTGTCCCGCTGTCTATCTGCACACTTGCCGTGAGCCGCTGGCCACGCCTTTCTCGGGCGCGTCAAGGGCGTGCCTCCTTTTTCGGGCATTATCTTTCTATCCTCCGTCGAATGCGAACAGGGCACATGCGGTGCATTCTTGCACCTATACTTTCCCTCAATCGAATACTTTGAAATACAACAAATAAAGTAACCAACATTTTACTTCTTAAAGTATCGTTTTTTTGTTTTGAATGCTGTAAATTTGTGATGACAAACGGACATATAATGAATTATTAAATTTTGTACTTTTTTGCCGCGAGTGGCGACAGTGAAGCGAAAGCTTACAAGCGGATACATTCTAGAGGGTCACACGCACGAGGGAGTTCATACGCTGAGCAGTCGCCAGCGGCGCTGCAGTGCTATGTTCGATAAAGTCAGTCATGACAACGATCTGCCCATTCCCTGTCTAATAGGGGAATGGCAACGCAGCGCTGCGGCATGGCTGTTCACCGCAGGTGCTTCACTGCGGCGGCTATTAAGGCCGCCGCTTTCCCAACTGAAACGACACTTTAGCCATAGAGACGGGAGCAACGGCTGTCGCTGCAAAATGGCTGTGCGGTATTCTGGGTCTGTAGTGACGCAGCACAATGAAAATGCACCAGTTTATCTGCGTGCGCGAAGTCTCCGCGATGCATTGCGAACACGAGCGTGCTGCCCAGCGACACAGTTCGTCGCTTGTCACCGCTTGCCCATTGAAGGTGCCTCCGTGCGCATGTGCGCAGAATTTGAGTGTGTTGTTCACTCCAATGTGCTTGCCGATTGCCTCTGCTGCTGAGCTAACAGCGATCGCAGATGGATATCGTAACGACAGCGCAGCAATCGCATTTTGGTGGGTGAGGGCTCTTGTGTGCAGTTAGGAAATTAGACTTAGAACGCAGGAAGGTGTTGCAATTGTTTAGTGTGCCGTGCTTGTGATGACAAAATGCCATTGCACTGGGTGTGTTTGTGCTGACCGCTGACCGTGTTTGCTGCACTATATCATTGATAGAGCAGCCATCTCAAATGACAGCTGTGATACGTTGTCGTTGGAAAACACTACGCACTGCTCAAGATCGTCGTCCACCACGGCGCATCGACGCCTTGCAAGCAGCTACAGTGACGTGCGGCTAATTATTTGCTGTGCGCTACGTAGCCACAACGCAGGCAATGAACCGTGTTGTGGGGTCATCACAGCCCAAGAAGACAAGCGAAAGTCGACGGTTTTTGTTTTTTATCGTGGTGCTGAGTACATCACCGATGACAGTGCGTTGTGCGTGTTTTATTTCGCCGGTCAAGATTGTTAATGCCTCTCAGTTCCGCACCACGTCGCTGTTGTCGAAAAATAAGTTGGGCGTGGCCCAACTGTGGTGGGCGCGCACAAGAGTTACATGCCTCGCTCGGGGCGTGACCTATGGTTTTGATTGACACGCGAACTCGGGCCAAACTCGTACATCGCGAAACCCCCCTCGAGTTAAACTCGGGAGCATGGCGGCGGCAGCAGCAGCCTGTGTCATCGCATCCAGCGGCGGCAAGCGTCAATATGACCATCTGGACCCGTTCAGCTACATGACCGACGTAGAGTTTCAGCGTCATTTTTGCCTTTCCAAAACGTCAGTGCGCTGGCTGTGTGACGAGTTAGGCGAACGCCCTTGTCTGCGGAGACTGCGTGGCGGGCATATTATGCTTTCCGAGCACAGACTGATGTGACTAGGCTGCGGAGGAAAAGTTCGTGCGATCGCTTCGGCTCTCTCCTGTTTCAAGCGCTGCTCGTCCACCGCGCCCTAGACCCAGGCCAGGTCCGGTGTCGTCATCGGAGTACTGGGGCACCTGCGAGCACCTGGGGTTCAACCCGGGCCAACCAACCTGCGTAGGCGAAGTGGTCACATTATATTCGAAGACTCAGAATGGAAGCCGGGCTGCCTTCTGATGCAACAGGTGCCGAAATCAGTTTTCGCAGTTACACGGTAAAGCTGCACTGCACGGTCAGAGAGGCGAAGGACGTTACTTCGCCAACACGGACCGCCTCGGCCGTCCGAACGACCACCTCTCCAGGCGGCAAATGATTTGGCTCACGTACTGCGTGCGCAAAAGCGTAGACATATGGCTGTTGAAGGAGATGACCGGCGACTTGTTTCCTCTATAGGAGCACACCATCGCCGACAGGACGAACTACCCCCGTAAGGTCGCGAGGGACGAGCTGCTGGCGCGACCTCCGCTTGGTACCCCGGGTAGATAGCGCAAATTGATGAGTGCCTTCTTCGCGGCGAGCAAAAGTATACAATCGAGGCCGCCTAATGACGGGCGACAACTTTCCGCCAGCCGCCCTAATTACGGCGGTGTTAAAGTTGGGGGCCCATGGGTCTTCGGCATGTTCTGCGCGACCAGAGGGGTGCTGCGACTTTCAAAGTCGACCGTCGAAAGGCGGCGACGCTAGGCGCCATTATTGCAGCCAATGTTCAACCGGGGACCATTATTCATAGTGACGAATTGGCCGCATACAAATGTATCCCAAATTTAGTGGATGCTAACGGGGCTATGCCTCAATCCGCATTGGCAGACAGTCAACCAAAGCGTGAACTTTGTGGACCCCATCACGGGCGTTCACACGCAAAAAAAAAAGAAAGTTATTGTCAAAAAGTGAAGCGCTCCCTCGTCAGCGATGGGTACAGGGTAACTGCACCGATGCTGGAGTCCCACCTGGAATGCATGTGGTGGCAGTCAACATCCACGTGCGCTGCAAAGACCCTTTCGTGCGTTTGTTAGAAGCCACGGATCGCTCGGGCTAGCCACTACAAAGACTCTTTCCTGCGGTTGTTAGAAGCCATCGCTCGACGCTTGCCAGTATGGAGGTGTATCGCAAAGTAAAAGAAAATAAAGCGTAGTTTTCTGACCCTTGTATGTGTGCTTTCCGGCATTCCTGTGTGCTTACACGGTAAGCGCGCGGCAAACCACTTATGCGCTAGCCGACGCTCATTTCGTCTTGTAGCTGGATGCGCGCGCTACTCACAGCTTTTCTTTAGCGCGAGCAACGAGCGATCTGTTAAAAGCCCAGTGTGAAAACCAAGCGCACACCAATCTCTGCTCGGAAATGGGAGCGCAAGCACGTAGCGAGCCGTACTAATCCAATCTAGAGCAAAGGAGCAACGAGCGTTCTGTTGGAAACGCAGTGAGAAAAGCAAGCGCACACCAATCGGTGCTCGGAAATGCTAGAGCAAGCACTTATCGAGCCGTGCCAATCGAATCCAGAAAAAAAAGAGGGGGGCGAGCGTCCCCTCGTGGCATAACGCGAAACGTATTTAAATACAAATTAGTCTAATACACATTCCGTGTACATCGTGGAAACATTAAAATGCTTACAACCCACGTTAATGTGACTAATATTATTGTACTAAATGAATTTATTTTATAACTTGCTTGTGCCTGTATTGCACTCGGTGGAACGACAAACAAGTGAAAGAAGGCACGAACATGCACCGACCGTATGATCACGTGAGCCCCAGTTTGTCGACCGCCCATATGGCAACGCCCAAGGGATAATAGCCACCCAGAGTGAATCTAGATTAACCAATGAAACTGGAGGCGTGCCGATGGACAAACTTCGTCTTGTTATCATTTGTTCTTTGATCTTGGGGCGTCGCCAGAGCTCGTGAAGATCCCGAGTTTCGCCAAACTCGGGGCATCCTGCATAGCACCCCAGTTTAAAGTTTCTGCCTGCTCCAAGGACTGAACTGGTCACTGCCCCGTTTCCAGTAACAACTGTAAGAGCAGAAACAAAGGGACTTACACGGCTTTCTTTCAAAGCTATGTGCTAGCCGACAGGTGTATAACAACCTTCCTCTTTGTTAAACTTCCCCATCGTGTGGATTTTCATGGAACTCCCTCCTTCATCAACTTCTTTAGGAGACGGGCAAAGTTAAAGAATCTGTAAAATACAGCTGGGTCATTCGGCGGGAAACGCCTCAGAACCCGAAGTTGACCAACACTGATTATTTTGGAAAAACATTGGACTAGTTGGCGGTTGTGTGAATAAGTTTAACCAAAGTACTTTTCTAAAAAAATTAGGTTATGTAAGTGCTCTGAGAAGTTTTCGTGATGAAGCAAATATCAGTAGGAGGTACCGCATTTGCACGATTCCAACGCGCACCTTTTTTGATTGAAAAGTGCATTGAAATTTGCGTGCGCGTTACAATCGTAACTAATCGTACTAAATGTCAAAAATTCAACTGATTATTACAAATTTTTAAAAACGCTTGAACGGCCGCGCAACGCTTGAAACAGCGAAGCTGGTCGATCGTAGCCCACCATTTTCCGGAATGTTGAGCGAACTTTTCATCTTATTACTCATGATAATTTCTTTTCGCGCGTCTCGGACTTACGGCCATCACTGCGCGTTGCATAGCGCAGGTGCAACACCGACACCGCGTTCCAATGCCAACACCGCGTTCCAGGAGACCCACGCCGGAAAGCATCTCTCTCTCTCTCTCGCTCTCATAGCGCGCAAAACCTCTTCACCTCACAGAGCACGTGCAAAACGGACGCGCTAGCTGTGGACGAAGACGACGACGCTCGAACGCAATGATATGGTTCGCATGCATGCATGCTCCGCAGATGTGGCTGTATACCCTAGTGGTTACGACGCTCGCTTTGGCACCGGGGATCGAATCACCCCTCGGCAAGAAAGTTTATTTTTTATTTTATTTCTCGGTAGTTTCTCGATGCGCACCACAAATTACGGCTGCCTAAAACTGCTTCGCTGTTGAAAGCTCGATGCAAGGTAGCTAGCCTCAGTACCATCGAACGGACGTTTTTTTATGCCTGGGTTTGCAGTCGCCATTTTCCAGTTTGCTGTATACATGTGGCGCTTCTAATGCATTAGACGGAACTGAAGATGACTTTCTATGATCGGTAGATCGCAACAAAAGAAGTGTCCTTGTACTCCGATAGCGACTAGCCGCTAAGGTTTAGGTGTGTGCCTGTCTGTACGCCTTTGTATGGTCCATAAAGTTGTTTCAACATGGTACGCGTCGACTCGGGCTTCGTTACATGATGTGCGCATTAAATTCGGTGTCGTTATTTTTTTATATTTCGACGGTAATATAAACGGTGCGGTACAAATGGGGGCCCGGTAGAATCCTGCGAATACTGTAAATGTTTTTTAATCAAGTGTGAAACTAGGTACAAGGCCAAATATTGTTTCAAAATATTCTACTGGCATGATACTTTCACGTGATGTCACAGGTGAACATATGAATTGTCCACGTTTCATTGGCTCAGCAAAACAGCAAGAAATTTCACATTTTCAGAAACTTTTTTCAATAAACAATGTCAACGTTTCAGCCACAATATTGCCCGTTGCTATAGTTCGTGCTAAAAATAATGTTCAATTATGAAATCAAGTACTTTCCGGAAAATTGCCACCAAAGATGCTAGAAAGACACTTTCGGAAGATCTTCAGACCTTTCGGAAAAAGTATTAAGGCCCTACCAACAAAAATAAGTGAAATAGCTCATTATATGCACTAACCTTTCAGCTTGTGATCTAGACATATTTTTTGAGTAAATTTTGTTTGAGGTTAGTAAAAGATGTTTAAGTCCACCACCAATCTCACCGGACGCCCCTCCAACGACTCTTCACTGCAGAACACGTATGCGAAGCCGGCTATTTTTCTGGCCCGCATTTGCACTGTGGTTTATTTGTCAAGTGATCGCTTGCTGTGTCACTTGAAATCAGCTTAAATACATCGTAAACGGCGTATGTTTCGCAGTTAACCACTTCCAATTTTGGGGGCTCGGGGCGGTCAGCTAGGCAAACACGGCATAAATGCGAGGTTTTTGCAGTGGCGGATAGTCACTAACATAACCTCATTTTGTCCTACGCAGAGACAGAATAATCAGTCATTATTTCTCTGCCGTTTTCAACCAGAACGATAACGGCACTTGACCAGGACCATGGACACTCGCAGCAGACTGATCCTGGAAACTGGAAATTTCTTGGCATTTGTCTCTTACGCTACCGTTGGCGCGATGTGTCGATGATTCGGGTTCTTGCATAACTCATAATCTTCCTATCTGCAGTACTTATAAAACAATGAATCAGCGCTGTGCACAATGTCTTGTGTCTGATAACGATCTCGTCCTCACGACGACCTCGAAGCAGTCATGGTTTACTTTTGTCACACAAATGTACCATTAAACGTAGTTGCAGCAGCATCAACAATCAAACAGCATAAACGGATACTGTACTGCCATTTACCGCACATAAAAAGCTTGTGCCCACATGGTAGGCATAAAGAGTTGATAATCTAGGCAGAATTCAATTGTGGCCTGCCCGTGTTTTGCAGTGAAGACACAGTTTAGTAGTGAACACCGGTCAGATTGGTTGTGGACATTAAAAATTTTTTTCCAAGCCCAATTTTTACCAAGGGAATCGGCAATGATCTCTTTTAGGGTCGGGAACGTTTCACGTGGAGTGGCCCAGCTTAACATGCAAATAGCAAGGTGAACCCACACGAATAAAATAGGTCCCTGCATGTGCAGTATACACCCAAAGTTGAAGGGGTGTGGATTCCGATGCGAGGTTGAATTTCTGTCAAGGCCACAGCCTGTAAATGTGTACGTACCAGCTATGTTGTTCCCGATACTAATACAGGCAGGAAATCTAAACACCCAGCTGCAGGAACACGAGACTTAGGATTCCAAGGTTCATAAACTTTGTACCAGTGATTTTACAAAGAGAGAGAAAATAAACAAATAAATGCTAATGAAACTGACGTGTCTCGTATTTTGGTTAGTAGCCTCCCAAAAAAAAGAAGACGACGATTCGTGCTGTGATTGTCAGATAGGTCGGGCTGTTCGCTGGTGTTAGGCTGCTACAAGACTAATTTTCTCCTATAAATAAATCTCATTACCAAATAAAGAAAAAAAAGGATTTGCATGTTATAAAAAACTGCCAGCAACCTTTTCTTTTTCTTGGGTTCATGTACAATAATGAGTCCTCATATATCCTATGGCTGTTGCTCGATTCTTTCGCTTGTGTCGAATACAGCAGCATAGAACTAACACCCGAGCCTTTTGTTCTTGTCGCGTCGTATTTTCTTTGGTGCAAGGTCACCCAAAGCACGGCCAAAGTGTGTGGATTGTTAACCCGAAGCAGTGCCGAGGTGGTGAGCTTACGTCTCACAACTGCTTTGTTTACTTTTTTTTTCTCTACTTTACATGGTTACCTAGCACAGCTTATAAGTGGCATACGTGCCCACTCTTGGTTGTGCATTTATGCGTGTGCGCGGTGCCAACCTTGCTCGGCCACCGCAGCAGTACACAGACGGTCTCTAGCAGCAAGTTTGCAGGCTTCTCCGACGAGGCAAGAGCACCAATGAGTAAAGACACTTGTACGAGGCTGCACGACATTCTGCACATTGGAGATACGATATATATGCGCCAGGACAGAGTCTGCACCCATCACCACCACTATCTCCACTTACCGCACTATGTTCCAACTCTGGGACCGGCACGTCCGGGACTGGTTCAAGCCATTCGGTTGTTTCGCAGCAGAGCTTCACAGGCTCAAGCTCCAGGTGGTCTTCAAGTCCTGAGAAAAGAACACATCAATCTAGCACACCCATCAAAGGGGGTACTGACACACGTTTTCGAAATTGTATGAACTCTGACATGCTCAGCTGACCTTTTGAAGTGCTACGACAGGGCAAGGGACTTGAAATTATTTGAAACAAATGTGCTTGTTGTTTCACCCTCGGCACCAAGCATAATGATCCCAACCACAAACTCGAACAAACGTTGAAGTTAACTTGAAACACACCCCACACTCAATTCAGTGACAACCGCATTTTCAGTGGTTGTCAGGCTCTCCTAGCAGTATACATCTGGTAAGAACAAGGAACAACTCGTTAGGTACAATAACGCACGTAATTCAGTGGGGCATGTAAACAAAGCTTTGTTGTGTCAAGAAATATCAGAAGACAGTTTTTATGATAGGAGAATCTTAGGACAAGCTTGATGATTGATGTTCATTTCCTATTTATGACAAAAGAAACTAAGTTTCTGCCTTCTTCAGTAAAAGGAACACTGGCAGGTTGCCGAATTGTTAGCATGAGCACCCCTCCCTCGCGAGTCTACAAGCTAGCTACTATGCAGGTGGTTGCAAAGCTTGAGTGCGCTGTAAATATATTTACTATCAAGACTAATGGTAATGGCCAAAACTGATGTGCAAGTATGTCCGTCGTATGGTCTGCAAGTGTCATGCTGGGAGGTAGCTCCCTAAACTCTCCACGCGAGGGATTGGTCAACTGTTAAGCTTAATGTGTAAAGGCTTCCAGTGCGCGCATTACAATGGCTTGGTTGGCGGCTGGGCTGGAAGACGATACAGTAGACAATACAATACGGATTTTCCAGACCTCGCGGGGACCGAAAAATTCTCAGTAAAATCTAATAAATCATTCGGATGTTTCGCTTCAGAGTTTCACAAAGAACGGTGGGAAAAACACGTCCCCCACCCCCCCAAATTCTTAGGTTTAGAGGAGCTTAAAAAGTCTGATAATGACCTGCCTTGGAGGGCACAGCATCGCTTGGAGGCGATCAGATTTTTTCGGATTTGCGCAAAAGTGACGTCTCCTTAGAGCATTATGGAGTGCATACGGCAGGCATTGCCAAATCCTAACTGGGAGCTTACAACTGTTGTTGAAAAGAAAAGTGTACAATCATTGTATTCTGCCGGGGCTAACATATGGGCAAAAACTTGGAGGTTAACAAAGAAGCTCGAGAACAAGTTAAGAAATGCACAAAGAGCAATGGAACGAAAAATGATAGGCCTAAGACAGGACGAGAGCGGTGTTGTTCAGAGAGCAAACGGGGATAGCCGATATTCTAGTTGACATTAGGAGGAAAAAATGGATCTGGGCTGTCCATGTAATGCGTGGCCCATTAGAGTTACAGAATGGATACAAGAGAAGGGAAGCAAAGTCGAGGACGGCAGAAAACTAGGTGGTGTGACGAAATTAGGAAATTTGCAGGCGCAAGTTGGAATCAGCACAAGATAGGGGTAATTGGAGATCGCAGGGAGAGGCCTTCACCCTGCCGTGGACATAGAAGTAGGCTGATGATGATGACAACAAGACCGTCCCTGCATTGGCTATCTGCGCTGACGCAGTTCGCCACAGAGATCGAAGAAACAAGCCATTTTTCTTCGCACCACTTAGCTCTTGTGAAGGCACAGGAGGTGGTGCCGATCCCACAAATGCGAAGCCGCACAAACACACACAAAGATGTGACAATGTTTTCGAGACACACCTGACACACCACGTGCAAAATATCAAACGAATCTTCAAAAGAGAGCGCATGCCATCGTCCAGTCTCTGACGCGTGCCTGCTCTTCCTTGGCTGACAAAACGCTCCATGGGACGGCACTTTTGTTCGGTCAGCACTATTTTTGTACAGTAAAACCTCGTTAATTCGACCCTCGGAAAATCGGATAATTCAGACTAGTCCTCTGGTCCCTGCAGACGTATGCATTATTCAATGCAATCAAACTCTCGTTAATTCGGACGTATTTGGCTGCACATCGGTTAATTCGGACAACTTTCGGAGCTCGGCGAGCAAGGAGTGCCACAAATGTGCGACGCAAAAGAGCAAATACGGCGCTAGCGCACAATTAAAACGAAGCCGCCGAGTCCGCGTCGCCATAGTTATCAGCAGAAATCGTACGTGAATGACAGCAACGCCGAAACGCATCGGCCTATTTGTGCCTTTAAAGGCTTTCTTCTTGCGTTTACCACTGCGCATAACAGCGCGTTGGCCGTGGGCACGATCCATGACCAAAAACAACTTAATTTATTAACGATGGATACAGATTACATGATCAGCATCTCGGCGGGTGCGTCTTCACGCCTTGAACGCTCGTCGTCACGTGATGTGCCTTTTCCCGCCTCGCACGCCAGTCGCTCGAAGTATATCTCTTGCTTGCCGACAGGTGCCCCTAGTCCCTCAGCTAACACGGCAGCGTATTCAATCTATTGCGTCCTGGCAACAGGGGCGTAGCCTGAAATTTTTTTCGGGGCGGGGGGGGGGGGGGTCCACCGGCCCGACCAGAAGGAGGGGGCAAGCTTCTGCTTTCCTCCACACAGGTGATCGATAATAAATATCGGTAGTTTAAGCAGACTATACATGTATATCAAAAACATGCCCCCCCCCCCCCCCCGCCCTCGCGGGTGCGTGTGCTTGTGAAGAAATTAAGTAAAAAGTAAAGTAAGCTCAGTAAATATAGTACGTGCGACAGATACAGTGGGCGTTTGGTGCAAAGGTCTCTCATCGCGTCACTGAATGGATCAGTCTTCGAAAACGCATCATGGAGACGACCCGCCCGATCGGAGAAGACATCATTAATTGTTAATTTCCGTTAAGCGTAGATGGCGTCGTCCTCGTCGGGGCGAAGTGCGTTTCAAAAGTCAAGGGCGGCTATACGCGTGAAAATGCACGTGTGACCAGGCTATAACTACTCCCATAGCAATAGCTTGCTCGCTGCGTCTTTGCGCTAGAAAATTTAAATACGCGCAAAAACGCGTAAGGCTTTTTTTTTCGAAGCTTTCGTCGCCCTGCACCCTCATACTAGAGGGTTGCATTTCCTGCGGCAAGTGCATGGGCCCCTGTGTCTTCCGCTGTGTGCGAGCGTGCAGCCGTCATTTGCCTTTACGTCAACAGATTCAGAATTGTACAGGACATTTCACCGCACACCTTAGATATGGCTTATATGTACGCATTTTAAGTAGTGCGTGCCACTCATTTCTGCTTCACTTACGCCGGTGCAAACAGGAAGCAGCCTTGTACCTCACAGAATCTCGACTGATTGGTGTACTAGTGAGGCAGGTATGAACGCCGCTCTTGTTCAGTGCATGTGCACATAATGAATTTCTCAGGACGCGGGAACTCCGACGAGAACTGTCAGCGCCTGCAACAAGAGTTTACTTACGCTGTACTGCGCACAGCAGTACATGTTTGTCGGCTGTCTGTTTCGTGCATTCTGTTGCGAGTCGGTGGAATTTCACTGCTGTCATCAACCCCTTCGTGTGTACATTGCTGGTTTGGGATCCCACAACCAAACAGCAACTACCAGCCTTCCGTAATTGCTGGTTTGGGATTCAACAACACAACAGTAATTACCAGCCTTCCGTAGGGACGCAATCGCAAACAAGAGACGTTTCTCGCGCAGACTAAGCCTACGTTCACACTTCGGAAGCGGCAAGCGGGCGGAAAGGCGAAAGCGGCCGGAAAATGTTTTCCGCGCCTGTCAAAGTTGTTCACATTTGTTTTGCTACCGCCGCGGCCGCCGCTGCCGTTTTCGTCCAGATCCATGTAGTCTGCGTACGTTTGTCGGCGTTGTGGCGCTCATTATCGCATTATTTCGAGCGGTATGTTCATTCTTTGACCCACGTACAGTCATCAAAAGTCATCATTTTACGCAACTTCGGGAGTCATCTGCGACCTTCGGTAAAATCCTCGTTGGCGTTCCGTAATTCTTCTCACACGGGCGCGGTAGCGCTGAGTCACAGGTTGGTGCCTAGGCGTGATATTATTTCTTTAATAGCTTTTATTTACAAGTTGTAATAACATTTCATCATTTCGTATTGTCGGCGCCTGCAGGACACCAAAGGGGCAACGGGGACACCACAGCTAAAACCCAGGCTGGCCCTTGTGTTGGGGCTCGCCAAAGCCTGCGCGTCCTACGTGAGAGCTACGCTCCCAATCTATCGTCGCGACGAGAAAAGCACCCCGCGACTTCTGCAAGATACCGTACACGTGCGAGGAGAATTATGGAGCACCAACGAGGAATCTGCCTAACTATTGTCTGCCGTTGAAGTGGAAGAAATGGCTTTTATACTTTTACCTACTTGTTTTCTAGAAATGGACAATGAATAAAGGGAAGACGCGGACACCTCGGAAACAGTGGTGGTGGGTTCGCCTGGCTTTGCAAAAGCGCGAGAAGTTGGGTCACGCCAAGGCTTCGTTGCCGCACCTCCGGTCGCGCGAAGTTGAATACTATCGCGAGTATTGCTGACAGTACGTTTTAGTGCCACTCTTGTCGTAGAGCAAGGGCTGGTTCTTGATCGCGTCGATCAGCATTACAGCCTACACCTTTAGTGTCATGTTCAATTTTACGACTGGTTGTTTACATGCTAGTGTAGCTTCCAGTGAAGCAGAACGACTTTCCGCCGCGTTTCCGCTTCGCCATGACGAAAAAATCGGCCCGAGACCGATTTGGCTCGCAGCTTGTTTTTCTGCCTGTTTTGCCGCCTAGGCGGGCGGATTTTTGCAAGATTTTACCGCTTTCGACAGCTTCGAGACCAAGTGTGAACGTAGCCTTAGATCCTGCGCGAGCGCGGCCTAACCGGCACCTGAAAGGAAGCAGCGGAAATGTATACCGGAGATTTCGACCACCTGGGGTCCTTAACGTGCACCTAAATCTAAGTAAACGGGCCTCGAGCATTTTCGCCTTTATCTAAAATGCGGCTGCCGCATTTGTTGCTTCATTTGTTGCGCAATTGTTGCTTCAGAATGCGGCCGCCACATTCTCGCCCAAAACATCACAGAGTGCCAAAGCCTTGACAAACACCGTGACAGTTTTTTCCATATGCCGACATGATTCGCTGTAAATTACCAACCCAAACGGAAGCGCCCAGGAATGAAATTGTGATATTAGCACCGGTTTATTGAATTATGGCGGCGCGAAGCGACGAGAACAAAGGGTTGGTAAGTGGGGGGAGGGGGGGCGGAAAAAAATTCGGGGGGGGTTTGAACCCCCCCCCCAACCCCCCCCCCCCTGGCTACGCCACTGCCTGGCAATACTCTGTGACGTAGTTTTCCAGCCATCGCAGCGGTTTCTTTCGACGTGGTTAATCGTCAGCTGTTCAGAACGGCATCTGTTCACCACCGTTTAGCGGTGGTTTGACGCACGTATCACTTCGCGCTTGTGCTTGACCAGGCTCGTCGGAGTCCGTGGTACTTTCTCCGCATATGGCTCGCGAATGTGTCCCGTTAAAATCTGCTTGCGTGTGGAGATGCTTTAGCTGCCTGGCTGTAGCGAGCCTCGTTTGTTCTGTCCCCTTCTTGGAGGTGGTGTACG
This sequence comes from Dermacentor silvarum, assembly GCF_013339745.2. Taxonomy (NCBI): domain Eukaryota; kingdom Metazoa; phylum Arthropoda; class Arachnida; order Ixodida; family Ixodidae; genus Dermacentor; species Dermacentor silvarum. The sequence continues at coordinate 299,451,428 of NC_051154.1, forward strand.
TTTCTTTCTCCACCAATGTGATAGTGTAGGGTCCGTCGTACATTGCACCCTAGTTTTGTTGATCTTGTACCTTTGTGGTACCAAACTTCATCACCCACGTTGAAAGATTGTGGTTTGTGTTTGACGATGTACTTGCGCTTGAGCTCGCGCAAGTAGTCGGCTAACGTACTTCGTGCTTCTTCACGTTTATCTTCTGCTTGGTCTTGTAGTTCCGTAGGTGCTGACAGCTCGTTGTCGATGGTTCGATGGCGCACGTAATTGTACAGCAGTTGAAAAGGTGACATGTACAGTAGAGCACTGCACGGGCCGATTTTTGCGGCCCGGGCCCGGCCCGGGCCCGTTTTTACATTGGGCGGCCCGCCCGAGCCCGATCAAAACTTTTATGGCGAGATCCGGGGCCGGGCCGGGCCCGGAAATAATCTACGTTACCCGCCCGGCCCGGTCCGCCACCCCTTTACCTTAAGCCCGAGCCCGGCCCGAGCCCGGTTCGAAACCGGTCCGAACCCGGCTCGAAACCGGCCCGAACCCGACCCGAGACCGAAAAATACATGTTTTTCAGAGTTGAGAAGCCCGAGAATAACTCGCAGAAAGCCCGAGCCCGGCCCGGGCCCGGGTCAAAAAGCACACGCCGTGCCCGAGCCCGGCCCGAGCCCGTGAGAAAACTGCTCTACCCGGCCCGGCCCGGCCCACGGGCCGGGCCGGTCCCGGGCTTTCGGGCAAGCCCGAGCCCGTGCAGTGCTCTAATGTACAGACCAACGTGCGGCTGGTTGTTCACCTGGAACGTTGTTTCCTTTAGGTATTCGCTGCAGTGGTCCATGTTGCCATTTAGGTTCTTTCTGAGCGCCGAGAGGATTTTTGCATTTGCGCGCTCGACAAGACCGTTCGCATCGGGTGCGTTGGGTAGTCAGTCTGTGGTGGATGCTCCTCTCTGTGAAGTAACGTGTTTCAGCTCGTGGAGTGAACACTCTGTCGTTGTCCGTTACCAGAGTCTTCGGCGTCCCGAATGTGAATAGAATGTCCTCTTTGAGGCAGCGTAGCACGTGTTCCGTTGACTTGTCTGGTACACCACGCGTAATGATGAACCTCGTGGCTACATCAACTGTAGTTATGAAGTACCTGTTCGTGTCCTCGGTGTGAATTGACCCGACGTGGTCCATGGCAATGGTGTTGAATGGCGCCTGCCTTGGCATGCGCGGGTTTAACGAACCAGTTTGTGTGCCCGTTGAGCGTTGTACCTTTGACACGTTTGGCAGCCTCATGCGTATTCTTCAACATCACGATTCATCTTACCCCAGAAGTAGCGTTGCTGGACTTCTTGAAGTGTCCGAGAAGCATCACCACGACCATCCTCGTCATGGTAAGACATCAAAACAGACTGCTTTACGCCTTCGGGTACCACAATGCGGTGTTTCTCTCGATATCCGTGGATGGTCACGTGTACAAGTCTGTGTTGTATGATCTTGTACGGTGTTGCCCTCGTTTCTGATTGAGCTTTATCGATGATTGGAGCAAGCGTGGATCATCTCTTTGCGCTCTGATAAGTCGGTTGTCCTCTGCCTTAAGTTCGTTGCTGGGATTTGTAAAAACATGAATGTTTGCATTCAGCACTGACCTCATCCTTTCTGTTTTATCCATGGTGAAGTCTGGCGGTTGCACTTGTGAGATCACGTGTCGCACTTCCTCCGGTGAAGGAAGCTTGGGACTCCCTTGCTTGTGGCAACTGTTCGCGTTGACAGTTCCGCACACTGCTGAAGCGGCTTATTCGTTTTTTATTCTTGAGCAGCTGTTGTTATGGGATGTTATTTTTCTCGCGTTGTGTTTCTGGCGCTTCTTGTGAACCGCTTTTCGCTATCCATTCAAGCGTATTTATTCCGTTCGTGTATCGCTAAATGTAATCAAATGTGATGCACTGTCGCCAGTCAGTCCCTATGACAGCATTGTGTGGCAAGTTGTTACCACTTTTACATCGATGGTTGCGCTTGCGTTCTCGATGGCGATGTGCGCTTGTGTTGCCCCGACGGGAGCTGTTGAGCCTCCGAATGCTCCCTTGAGTATGTACTGTGTGTCTGGCACAACATCAAAGTTATGCTGCTGTTCAAACGCTGACGATATTAGAGTCGCTGTTGATCCCGTGTCCCATAGTGCTAGCGTCTCTATGCCATTGATCTTCGTGGATACGAGGATTACGTCATCCTCCGAGCGCACCGTCACGATGCGGTTGGTGCGCTGCTCGCTCTTCCTGTCGTCGCGCGGCGGCGCTACCTTCTCCTCCTCGTTGCGTGTGTCAGGTCTAGGGCAATCCTTCGCGCGGTGGCCCCGCTGCAGGCAGTGAGCGCAAATGTCCGCGGGAAGTCTCGTAGGCTTGCCTTGCTGGTCATCATCTCTCGCATCTTTCTTTTTTTGTGGCCCGTTCCGTGGGAATGTCCTCGCGTATGTGCTGTCGCTTCTCGTCGAAGTCATGCGCCTGTCGAATTGCCATGCGTAGTTGATGAATTCCGACACGTTCCCTTTCTTCAAGTCTTGGAAAGCCGCGAGCACGGGCCTTTCACTTCCCAATTGCACACCCTGAATTAACCAGTCCACGATGTCGTCATCACTTAGTGCGTACTTGCCGCGTTTTATGCGTTGCAGTTGGCAATACATGTAGTCGGTGAGCGTTTCGTATTCCTCTGTGCCGCTCGCGTTTACAGTTCGTGTTGTCGTAATCGTTTCGGCGAAAAATCTGCTTCGTTGCGCGTCTCCGCGTGGCTCGTCACTGCCGTACTCAATGTTGAGTGTGAAGTGCTTCACTTCGTCGTCTCGATCCGCCATGGTAGTTGTTGGGTCGTTGCACGCTGTGCTTCGTTTCAGTAATGGGACGTCGTTCGCTCGACACTGTGGAGGCCAGGGACGTTCCGATTTGCTCTCGTCCCGCGTCGCTGACCTCGTTCAGTTTTTGTCTTCACACCGTCGTTGCTTCAGCCGTGCTGCGTGCTCGTCGCGTCATGGCCGCATTGCCTCTGCCTCCCTGTCACTTGCCATTTCCGTCGTTGTTCGCTCGCGTTGAATCTTGCATGTTTTCCAGTTACTTGTCCGCGTTGGTATCGTTAACGAATCCTCGTCACCATGTCAATGGTTGACGCATATGATGGCCCGATTCATGACCAAAAACAACTTGATTTCTTAACGATGGATACAGATTACATGATCAGCATCTCGGCGGGCGTGGCTTCACGCCTCGAACGCTCGTCGTCACATGATGTCCCTTTTCCCGCCTCACGCACCAGTCTCTCGAAGTATTTCTCTCGCTTGCCGACAGGTGCCACTAGTCCCTCAGCTAACAGCCTTCATAATTGCGTAGTCGCCATCCATGATCGCGTCGATAGCGGCCGCAGTTTCTTTCGCAGTGGTTGTGGTAAACAGTTTCGTTTTCACTCCGTACGCGCGTCGGCTACGTGCTTAAAAACCTGCGTTGTCGCCATCCATGATTGCATGGATAGCGACCACGGTTTTGACCACAGTTGTTGCAGCGAACGGTAGGTGCGTTCTGACTCGGTGCGTGTGTCCGCCGCGTGCCTTCAGCACCGCAACGTCGCCGTTCATAATCGCCGCAATAGCGGCCGCAGTTTTCCCCGCATGCAGTGGTTGTGGTAAACAGCTGTTTCGTTTTGACTCGGTGAAAGCTGTCAAGGATGAAGAGCACCGGCTACATCGCGATGGATAGCAATCTGTTGGCGATCATCTTAGTAGCGAAAACATAATCGGGATGTGCGCGTGGTAGTGCAAAGTGTGTCGCAAATGAAGGCGCGCGCCACAGCCGAGCTGTGAAGGAAGTCGCGAGGCCTCGATTGCCTCTGCGAGAGCCAATGAGTCATACGCGAATTCCACGTTCCACTCTGCTTTTGTGCAAAATAGCAACAGGATTTGCTCATTCATTCAATAAATAAAGGCATGTTGACGTAGTAAGCATTTGCTTATTGTTTTATGGATAGGCTCGGTAATTCGACATTCGGCTAATACCGACATTTTTTGCGGTCCTGTGAAATTCGAATTACCGTGGTTTTACTGTAATTACTTCATGCAGGATCTGTTTTTGTTTTCTTATGTAACGTTTCAGCTGCTGTTTTGCACGTGGTCTGTCCACTGAGCGGTGTGCTTCGGAGACGCTGTCGCACCCACCCATCCTAGTGCTGGGATGCTTGCTGAGCCTGTATGTGTTTGATAACACACTGCACACAAGTTTTGTGTGCACATCTTGTCTGCATCCGTGCCAGTTGTGCGCGAGGTAGTCGAGTGTGACGTGCAGCTTGACAAGATTACACAACAACTCTGTCCTAAACACTTAGCCAAAAAATGTATTCTCAACTTGAAGGGAACAAAGGAAGTTACTACAACCGTCGTATGAAAAAACAGGGCGTTCTGTACCAGCTGCCATTCTTTTGAATCTACCTGTGCTCGGCAAAAGGAGCATAATGTCATGTTAATGAATAACGCAATACTAAGCACACAACCAAGCCGAGGCCGAGAATGCAAAGCCGCACCTTTAACAAGATGATCCATGCCAGGCGCAGCGAGAGACGACAGCAAGCTGTCCTCATCATCTGCCACAGCCAGGGATGATTCGTCCGATAGCACACACAGCTCATCTGCAGAGAAGAGCCAGGACACTGCTTCAACAACACTTTGCAAAGACTTGACAAGACTTTAACAAGACTAACCCTCTTGCCACAGGTAATGACACTTCCTGCATCAAATGGCATTGGGTTCCAGCAGTGCTAGTACATGGCAGGAATTAGTGCCATGTGCATCATATGGAAAAAGTTGTGTCAAGGTATACGCGTAAATGCCACAATAGATGCAAGAGAATGTGCAAATTTCTGAAGTGGGTCGTTTTATTGAAATATATTCTAAAAAGGTTTGTGGAAATTGTCTAAGGCTTTCATATCAAGTGGGTACATAAGCAATCGATGGATACTTACAGTTAAACCTCGACATAACAAATTTCAATATATTATAACTGATTGTACGCGCTTAAGGGTAAATGCGCTCAGCGTTTATATGAATGTTCAGAAATAGGCAACAGCCAAGCGGAGCGAATGCAAGCACCAGCAACAACTGTGTTCTTCGACTTCTGCTGGCACCCATAATTGTCACTCCAATCACTCCCCAGAGAAAAAGGAGCTATCCTGGCGACCAAATAAATAGGCAGCACTGGGGGTTGTAGTGCGTCTTCAGTCGCGTCCAGTTTCCCGTCCGCGACACCGTTGGTCCGTAGATGGCTGAATACGCTTAATGACGTAGTTGCCTGGGGACGTCTGTCGTAGAACCTGGTAAGGGCAGTCATATCTTGAGCTGATATTTGTGGAAAGGCTGGGAGTAGAGGAGGGAACACGGAGCCACACCAGCTTTCCAGGTGAATATGATGAAAAAAAAAACAAGCATGCATCACGACTATGTTTCTGGCTGGCATGGCCTTGTGCGATAAGTGAACGCTCGATCTGACGACATTCTTCGGCATAAATGGTGGCTTCGGATAAAGTAGTACATTCTGAATCGTCGGGGCGATACAAAAGAATTGTGTCCATAAACGACGATGGTTCGCAACCATAAAGAAGGGAGAAAATCGCGAGGTAGACTCAGTGGCGATATTGTAAGCATAAGTAACAAAGGGAAGGATGTGGTTCCAGTTGGTTTGCGGATGATATGCGCTTGCAGTTGCATGGACAAAGTTGCATGCCTCGAGGAGGGCTTCTACAGCTGCGGAGAGGAATGAACGGTTGCAGTCACTCAGAAGCTCATGAGGTGCATCGTGTCGAAGAAAAGTTTGTGAAGGAATAAGAAGCCGACTTCACATTCTGCGGCCGCCGAAAGCGCTGAAGTTTCGGCGTAGCGCGTGAAGTGGTCCACGGCGACGATCACACAGCGGTTGCCATCTGGGGTGTACGGTTGAGGGCAGTACAAATCAATGCCGATACGGTGGAAAAGCCGGCAGGTACAAGGCAATGGTTGGAGCGGCCCTGTTAACTTGTGAGGTGGGCTCTTGCAGTGTTCGCACTTAGAGCACGAGTGGATGTACTGCCGAACGAAGTGGTACATTGCACCCCAGTTGTATCGAAGCCGGAGGCGTGCGTACGTCTTTAGAACACCGGCATGGGCGCATTGGAGATCTGCATGGAAAGAGGCACAGATGTCAGATCGTAGATGGCGAGGAATCACTAGCAACCATTTACGGCCATCAGATAGGTAGTTGCGATGGTACAGGAGCCCTTAGCGGATGGCAAATTGGCGAGCATTGCACCGAAGCGAGCGGTCGGTGTTGCGCGGTGACGGCTGAGATAAACACTCTAGAAGAGAGGCTACCCAAGGATCCCGGCGTTGCTCAGCTGACATGTCGGCGAATGTAAGAGACGAAGAATTGTAGCTGGAGACAGACACACAGAACCATACTCATCAGGCAGTGGGGAGCGCCAAAGAGCGCCGGCATCCAAACGCTTACGGCCTGACCGGTAGACAACACGTATGTCATAGTCCTGTAGACGAAGCGCCCAACGAGCTAGGGGATCAGGGGGGTCCTTTAACGACGATAACCAGCACAGGGCGTGGTGTCATGACATGAAATGGACGGCCATATACCTAAGGGCGAAATTTGGCGATAGCCCAAACGTTTGCAAGCCATTCTTTTTCGGAGACAGAATAGTTAGTTTCCGCTTTGGTGAGTGCGGCTGGCGTAAGAGATGACGTACTCTTCGAAGCCAGACTTGCGCTGGGCAAGATTAGCGCCGAGGCCGACTCCACTAGTGTCCGTGTGGATTTCTGTTGGAGCGCCCACATCAATGTGGCATAGAATAGGCGGGGATATCAAAAGATGGCGTACTGTGGTGAATAAGTCGTCGCAAGCTGTGGACCATGCCGAGATGCCTTGGCTCTTGGCGAGCAGCTTTGTTAAGGGGGCAATTATGAGCGTGAAATTACACACGAATCGGCAAAAGTACAAACACAGGCCTATAAAGCTACGGAGTTCTTGCAGCGTAGACTGCCTGGGGAACTCAGCAATGGCCCGAAGCTTTGCAGGGTCGGGAAGGACACCGTCCTTGTTGACAACATGGCCTACAATGGTAAGCCGGCGGGGGGCAAAGTGGCACTTATTCAAATTAAGCTGCAATCCAGTGTCTGAAAGGAAAGTCAGGTCGCTCGCAAGGCGGTTAGGAGAACAGACACTTATGCCAGCCGTGGCTTGAAGCATTGTTTTACGGTGCTGAACAGCTTTTGGGCAGCTGCGTATCGTGGAGATGCGGCGAACTACAGCTTTCCGACGAGGCGGCCAGCCCTGCGTGGTGCCGAGCAGTACATACGCGTATGAATGCAGCCAGCGCGTTGATCGGGCCTGCTGCATGCAACTATCAGCCGTTAGAAGTGCGTGCTGGCTTACGTTCTTCTGTCGAGCATTGTTCCCTCTTGTACTGCATATGCCAACCTTCACTTACCCGCACCCCTCAGTCGCACAGGTAAGATCTGTGGTAAGCAGGGTTTGGTTCCTTTATTACTCACAGCAGCCGCTTCTTTTCCCTCCTTCCAAACGACTGTTCGGAGTGCCAAAAATGCATCGTCCGCTGTCAAAAGTCGGCACACTGCACAACTGTCACTGACATGCAAGGTGTTTATCATACAGATTCTGAAGCACAGCGATTTCAGCCTGATGGCTCGTTAGCGTCATTTGCTGTGCTCGTTCGCTCGGTTACGCTGCCAAAGCTCGCCGCAGGAATGGGTGCCTAAGTGCTGCGCTCTAAAATGGGGCGAGATGTTTCAGCCAGCCCTCTCTAGCACTGCACGAGAAAGCTTTTGGAGCAGGATGACAGTCGCACATTTATATCACGTTTCAATGTGTGATCGAGCTCTGTTTCACGAACATACCTTTTCTTTGTGTTTCTTATGCGTTACTTCTTTACTGTATAGTTTTTCTCTGCATGTAAGTGCAGACAATTTTTCTTAGTATGGTCTTCACCCATGTTTCTGAAGCAAACCTTCAGTTGATAGTAGGCACTCATGGTGTGTTCTCTCCCTTTGTGCTTGTGTGGTTGTAGCGCAAAATTTTCGACAATGATCAATGCCAACTTGCTCAATTCACCTCCCTGATTAAATAAAATTTCTGTTAAATGAAGGTTTTTAAATATCATGCAGCGTTGTTTTGCACATTTCTTAAACCATTAAATAGTGTGCTTACCGATTTACCCACTGGCATTGCCATCAATCACAAGTGGCACATTCCTTTGCCATGTAGCAGCACATTGCCATAATGGCACTGGTTGAATGCGTCAATAAATTTACCTGGATTACTGCGGTACTAAAGTGCTGCAAGCAAACAGCACCACAGACATGCATTGATGCCGCTCTCCAACCATCAATAAATCAAGTTATTGTCAACTGAAAACAAGCCACAGCTGTATAGTCGGGTTGCATGTTCCTTATTAGTAGTGGTGTGCGAATATTAAATTTTCCAATTCAAAGTGAATTCGAATACTGAAAAACCAAGTGCGAAATTAATAGGACGTTTTTCGAATACCAGTACTATTGGTTTTGCAAAAATGAAATTTTGTTCATTAACCAGAGGTACGAAAGAAAACATCTGGTTTATTATTAGCGCAGCAAATAACGTACAGCAATATCATGCTTTGTGGTCAACAAAATTCTCTGGTACATCACTTTTGCTTGACAGTATCGTAACTGCAGTTATTTAATGTCTTGAAGGAAGGATTGCAGCTTGTCATGTTCGGGGTGCAGGAACCACTTTCCTGTACATCTCAATTCCTTCAGACAACTAAAAGAGCTGCTCTCTGGACACGCTAGTGTCTGGTATCGGCAGGTATCTCTTGAGCGGATACCGTAGCCATAAGCACCAGCAGAGAGAGGCCCCATGACAGTGCCCCTTTCCTACTTTTTATGTGCTTCACTGCAAGGCAAATATGCTTTACCACAATACATTTTTCATGCTTCGCATAACGCTGATTTCCTGCGGTGAAGCTGACTTAAAAAAACCATCACCAATTTTTGTGGGTTCGAATAGAAGTGCCCTTCAAATCGAATATTCGAAGTTTCGGATATTCAATGCTACTTATTAGCCGTTCAAGCCCAAGCTTTTCTGTTGCATTGATATGTTGCATTTTGTCTTGCATTCAGTACAGGGGGTTGTAGTGAGCGTTCGCTTCGCTTAGGTTTAGTGTCATGTGCGCAATGTGACAGACGCCATGGGAACTAGCTCTCCTACCTTGATCTGTATGCTAATGCTAACCCTTCCTAAGTTTCTCCAACTCGAGGGGCACTTGAATCACAATTTTTCCTGGCATGAACTGGTGCACCACCTCTCTGTTACATTTCATGACAGTCAAAGTGGGAACAGGAATCGGCTTGTAAACTTTTGCAGCAGTGCGGCCTGCAGCAAGCTTCATTTGAGCTATGATGCAACATGGTACTATGTATCTGGCAAATGATTGGCCCACAGTTTAGTTATCTCACAGATCAAGCAAGGACCTTGACTCGGAGAGACGTTATTAAGGGAGGGAGCACACGGAATGTCATTGTACTCTGTATGTTTAGTTTAGCTCAAAAAATTCTATGGAGTGCACTCATGCTGATCCCTCATGATTTTCGCAGATGACATTGTGGACCTGAACACCAATGAAAAGCCTATACAAGACGAGCTTCAGGAAGTGCCACTGGACTGACTGAGTGCCGCCGAAGAGCTTGTAACCACGACTTGCAGTCCATGTCGTCACCTGATTGACTCAGCAGTACAGAGTGCACACAGTTTTTAAGACCTTGTTTTTTCTTTTTTATGTGCATGTAGGAAGGGACAGCACATAATCTGAACTCCCTGGATTCTGTGCGGCTGCTTCACTGAAAAAAACCAAAAATGTGGGAGCTCAGGTTATGTTTTGGGCCTGCCTTCTCTTGTCCTAACAAAGGCAAAGCGCCTGCCGACAAGTTTCTGGCACTACATTCAGGCTGTCGGAATGCACCTGTACGAGCTGTAAATAAAGTACTCTTCTAAACACCTCAGCAATGTGTATTTGAAGCAGAGTTGCTAGTCCCAGCTAGCACAAAAGCGATAGAAAACTGCTTCCATACCGATTCGCCAAGACTAAATGAACGTCTGAAAGACGCACTAAAAAATCCGTGCAGTCCGTTTAGAAGGTGATAAACGGTCGTATATCGTTGCTAATGTCCGGCGGATATGACTATTGCAAGAAGTTCTAGAATCCTGCTTAAAGTAGTTTCGAAAAATCCTGTCTTGAAATGGGATTTTGTAAGACCATTAGAAGCATTTAAAAAATACAGATTGAATCCTGCTACAACCAGGATTTTGACATCCGTTTTTTTTCACCCTCCCCTCTAGCGCCCCCCTCCTCTCCCTTTCCTTCCCTCTCCCCATGCCCCTGCGGCGTTTCGCCGGCCGGCGGCATGAAGGTTTGCGCTTGTGCAATACATGAAACACATACAGCAATAACATTTTTATTGCAAAAAGTAAAACACGACTAGACAAGCTAGCAATCACATTAAATATGAGTGCCTCCGGGTAACGTCCATTACAGGTATCGACCTTGATAAACCTGGTTTCGAACAGGCTGCTGGGCTGTAGCTCCTTAATTCAGCAGGTCTTCTTACTGCAAAAACATTAGGCATGTGTAAAACGTATATTAATTGAAGCACACTTTTCTTAGTGAACGTATAGTTTTTCAATGCATTCGCAATAAGCACTGCAATATGTCTTGGCAATGGGCAGCACTACAATATATTGGTCCAAGCACACAGTTTTCGAGCATTCCACCTTTATTAACATGGTTCTAACATTAACCGATCACAAGTGAAATTCCCTTCTGTTGCCTTGAAGACATACTTTACATCTAACTGAAGGTGTTGCATGTACAATCGCCAACCAGTTTTGCTATTTTGCTAGCTTTCAGGAGCTGTTGTCTTGACTAGTTGGCGACTGGTAGATGACAGCAGCCTCCTAAACACGTGCGAAGTAGGTGCCAAATAGCATTCAAAGAAAGGAATAGATAATGCATTTCTGATAAGGTTGTACGAGAAAGAGGTAAGTGTGGCTCTGCAAAGGCACAGCTTCAGTGTGACAGCATTGTTACACCACCGCAAATTTTATTTGCCACAGATGACATAGCCAACTCAGAAATGGCGCAGGCTTGAGCATATACCTAAACACCAGTCTATCAAACACATCGCATACTTCAAATTGAGCAAATATATTGCGATTCCTTAAAAAAATAAAAGACAGCAGACGAGTGCAACCTTAAGTAACAGCGACTTTTGCAGAACGGCTGCTTCAAGCAATATACAGTAAGAACTTCAGTTGCTGTAATTAAACCATTAAAATGTTGCACGCCTATGACTTGCCTGTTTGAAAACCTCCACCACAACAACATTGCCAAGCACTTGTAAAGAATTTTTTTTTTACAAAAACAGTGAGTCATCCACAAGCAATGGTGGGAACATAAGCCGTAATTTTCCACCCAGTTTCACTAACTTTGACCTTGGTGGAACATAATTATAGTTAACGCAATGGGTTAAAGGTTAAGCTCGTGCAGTTTATATATCATTATGATCTATGAGTGCTTGCATATGCAATTATTGCTTACACCGAAATGAGCCCAACACTAAAACCCACACATTGCGCGCGGCGAACGATTTCATCGCCGTTGCACTTTATACGGATTATCACGGCGACGACGACGGCGGCAACAAAATGCGCTTGGAGTGCCATATAATTTCTATCGCAATACAAAGAAAAAGAACCGCGGCGTAAATTTCTCTCTCTTAAATGGCATGGCCGCCGTTACGTCGTCGCGCCGTAACACGCGTGTTCGAGTCGATGTCTCAACGCTGCGGCTGCGAACGCAGAGGAGCTAGGACGGAGGCCCAGTCCCGCCAACGAAACTGCTCACAACCGACCAACGCTCGCTTCAAACGGCAGGAAAAGAAAGGGAGAGGGTTAAGCTGGCGCCGGGCCGGCGGCGGGCACGCACGGAGGACAGTCGAAGGTGTGGGAGCTACGAGGGAGTTGAGAGGGAGAGTGAGGGGAGCCACCGAAGCGACGGGGTCACCTCTGCTCAGCCAAATCCACTTCCCTGACGCCCTCCTCCCTCACCTTTGACGTGTCCGCGCGCGCCCGGCGCCGCCGTGCTGGCGCCGCCCGCTCCCTACAGCATCGTTTTTCTGCGAGCGTTGCTCGACGTGGGCAGTCTCGTGGCCCCTACTCGCCATCTGCTTGCGCGCCGTGATATCTAACGACTCCATTCGTACGTCGTGCTGTGGTGCTCGAATACTTCAGAAATAAGTCTTTCCTTTAATTAGAACAAACTTTCGGGCTCCTTCGAGTTCGAATTATCGAGATACGACTGTATATGTATCACGCTGAAAATTTAATTCGTACGACTTTAATATGAAATAACAGTTACCTGGTTCTTGGAGTTCAGGAGTTTCGTGGTGGCCCTTTGGGCGGCGGCGTTTTCGTCTGCCCATTTGGCACCTGTAGAGGGTACATGATCGGTGTCTTCACCCTCACGCGCCTTCTCTCTTGCACGTAGGTATGTGCCTGCATAGTAAGTTACAAAAAAACTCTTTATTGTTATGCTGATAAACTCGGAGTATCTATGTTTATAATGTAACAACAGTGCCTATTACAACTGTATATTGGAATTTTTCTTTTTTTTAACAGAATTTTGTTACTGCACAGACTTGCAAAAAGAAAACGCCAGTGCGACCTCAAAATTTATTTGTTGCATGACTGAAGCCAAAAAATGTTAGGTATCCTTAAAAAAGATGCTGTAAATAGCTACACTGTCGGATTATGTTACAAAAAACAAGGCAACAGTGCACTACATGCAGGGTGTTTCATTTAACTTTAGCCAAACTTTAAAAATATGCAAGTGCCACGTACCAGGACAGAACCAAGGTAATGTTGGAGATACTCAGATTATTTTTTGCATTCCGCCTAGTTAGATAATTAGTTCTAATTAATTAACTTCTCAATTACTATAGTTAGATCAAAAGTGTCAATGAGAAGATTGTAAAGCAACATGAGAAACCCCTGATACCGCTTTCTGTTTCTCAATATGAGCTACATAAAGTGTTTCTACAAGTGTGAAAGGTGCCTGCCAATACACGCAAACTGCCTCGAGCGGCCAGTCGTTCGGCAGTTTTGCGTGTATTCGCGGGCACCTTTCACGCTCGGAAAAACACACGAGTGATCTCGCACAAGAGCGTTGACGGAAGAATGCTGTGGCTACGCGAAGATCGTAGCACGTCTAATCATTCTGCGCCAAACGGGAATGTCATCGTCTTCCTAACGATCAATGGTCAACGAAACGTCGCAGAGGTAATTTTAGACAGCTTTGGCAAACCTGAATACGCATACAATAAAAGAAACGTACGCAGACGTAAACATGCCTCTTAAACAATATTAGAGATTGCAGTTAAAATCAAGGCGCTTTCATTGAAAAACTTCATTATCGCCTAAAACTTCCACCTAAAACTCCCGCCTGAAAACCGTAAATAATTAAACACGACAGGTGAGTGGCCGTGACTACTTACGTGAGCAAAGAAGATGTGGAAGGCAGTCTGGCGCTCCGCAGTTCATGAACGAATACGCGTCAGGAACTTAACGGCTGGTCCTGACAAAAATAACGGTCAATGTAACGGCGGGTTCAAAAGTTACGCAATCTGGAGGGAAGCTGCGCGGAGAGCGCAGTCCGCTTGGCTGCTCAGACTGCGTCGGCGCAAGCGATGACGCCGATGAGCCGTCGCGCCACTCCTCGCTTTGTCAGGTAGCCGCTATGACACGTCACGGCGCTGCATCCTCTTGCGACACACGCTGCTGCAATGCAGAAAAATACTCAGTGTGGCTTCGTACTCGGTACCTGAAGCACAGAAATGCTAGCTAATTTAACTAAGAAAATACAAAATGCGGCTGCTACCATAATGCTAGCGCCACCTTACAAAGATAATTTGAAATAACAAAAGTCGAACTTTTTAATGCCTCATTCTTGGCACTTTGCGGTAGGTAGGTAGGTTCCTAACTCGCTTTATAATACAAAAAAGTTATGTGCAACCTATAATGGAATCGAACTTCTGCCGTGGGTCACAGCAGCCGGTTCTCTAGCAACTAGACTACGGTGTCTTTTCTTCCTTTCGGTCAAAGTAAAACAGGTTAACCAAACAGACAAAAGGAAAACTGCGACAAACAATATCAAAACATTTTACAGTTTGAACCGTCAGTCCAACTAGGCTGACATTGTCATTTAACATTCTCTGAGCGTTGTCAAGGGATCTACCCTCGACAGCCACTCAGGAACACAGCAATCATGCGTTCTAAATTTTCCTTCACAGAAAAATGGCAATATTCGCCAGGAGGGACAGATCGCGTTGAAGTGTATCGAGGACTCTTCAACAATGTCCTCGAGTCGATGACAAAATCAACGTCGAAAGTGGTGCTTAGTTTCCGGAGAAGTTCAGAAACTGGGACAAGCGGAATTCGGTGACTTGTAACCCATCATAGCCATCCTTGAAATTCCACACATTTACGTGGACAAAGACTTGCCTGATTTTCTGCAGATGATGATGCATAGTCCGAAGAACCTCCATTATCGATGCCCGCGCTCATAAGAGGGTCGTTTGGGGAACAAAATATTATCTAGAAATGTGTTGCGTGTGTGCTTCTGCATTTTCTCCTTTCAAGGCAAGGTCACTTTCGTGAAAATTGTCCTTGGATTGAGCATCCTCATGTGGCGAGGATACTTCACTAGAAGCATGGTTACTACTTTCATTAACCTACCATGATACTTATTGGACGGTACTCGTGGCAACAGGACTGGCAGATATCGGTTCGTCATTAACTCTACGCCTCTTCTGACGGTCTGAAAGGTCAGCGTAACTTTTCTTCTTTATTGTGGACTTCATTATGAGCATAAAGAGCTAGCAGCTGCCCCTTCAGTGCTCACTCACCACAATGCAAACACCCGCGCCAGGGTTGATTGCACTCTCTTCTAACAGGGCGAAGCAAAAACAAAAACCAATGTGCGTTTTTCCCGCCAAAAAGCGGAAGAAAACAACAACAAAAAAATCAATAATTGTAGGCTGCTAGAACAAGCGATTTTAAACGTCTTCTAAAATCCGCCTTATAGCAAGATTTTTCCATCCCAATTGAATCCTTCTCGATGTTGACTTCTTCAATCTAGATTTTTGACGGTCAAGGCGAAATATCCATGAATAAGAATGATTATATCTCTTTTGTGCTAGCTGGGGTGTGGCTGATGTGGCCCAAATCTTTGCCCCCTTTGTCCCAACTCCACAACTTCATTGCTCTCCGTGAAGGCAAAAGGAAACCTAGTGTTTCTAGTCTACACTGTTTGAAACGAAATTTCCCAGCAATACCCTATTCTTTATGCGTTGTTTCCTGTCCTCTGCTTGCATTCCTGCAAGTGCCAAGCAGTGCTTGGACCTTTTAACTCAATAGTGGAAGAAAAGAGATAGTTCACTGTTGCTGGGGCATGCTGTGGGCATGAGCACTGCGCTGCCTTTGCATCCACTTCAATTTATGTTATAATAAATATTCTGTTCAATTAAAGAAACTTCCTTGGCATCATTGTCATTCAGTGTTTTACCTCCTACACGTATTTGTGAGGTACAAGCCAGAGCCCTCTACTAAGCCTTTCTTCCCAAGGCAACTGAAAACGGTGTGCTTTCACAGGGGTCGTGATCGGAATACACGAATGTATGTTTAGTGGCAAGAAGAAACTTTCAAAACATCAGCTGTTTGCAAAAAAGTGCACCTTCCTAGCCTGATGAGTTGGTGGGGTGAGCGGTGCTAAGGTGTGTGTGTACATTGCGAAGATTCTTTGGACTCCATAACCCAACCTTTTTGGTTAAAGAGGTATGTGCTGAAGCGAAATTCCAATCTCTTTAGGCTGGTATCGTATTCTTTTGAAATTCTACTTTGGCTAATTTTGCTGTAAGAAGTTTATTGGAAGAGAAAACTAAAACCCACCTTCCATTTTTAGTTTCACACCATATATTAATATGCCAGCACAGCCCCTTTGCCGCATGTAGTCCCCTTACATGCGGCAAAAATTATATTGGTCAAACAGGACATTGCATTAATGAGTGATTTCGTGAACATCGATATGCCCTACAACAATTACAAGGAGCAGGTCACCTTGCCTCGCATTTCAAGAGATCCTCATGCGCACTGTTATTTGGTGAAGCTGAGATACTCGCACGTGGGGCCGACAAGGATGAAACATACATTAAAGAAGTAGTTTAAGTTATCACGGGGAAAGAAAATTGTGTCAGCATGCCATCTATGCAGTTAACTGAAGTGGAACTTTTTGTTGTGCAGAATGCGCCATGAAACCTATGCTATATCTATTATACTATCTCGTGTGAGCATTGTCGATCGTCATACGTATTACTTTGTTGTTTCTTGGTTTTCTTTTTCTCTTTTGTTGTTTGTATTTCTATTTCAAGCTGATATTTACCTTATGTACAGGGCGACCTATTTTCAGTTTTATGGAACTGTTCTTGTCCTTGAGCTCGCCTATTCGAAGAGGCGGATATTACTAGCACCAGAAATCAAAGTACATATTCAACTAATTGACAAACATTCACTAAGTACCTTCTTAATAAATTACTTGATGCCACATGTTGCAATTTACACATTCTATCTGGTCAACTTACAAGACTTATTGACTTGAAATGAATTTCCAGGATGACACCACTTTCGAGATATTTCCCAAAATGTGGAACGAAATACATGGGCGTTCCAGTTACTTTTGTGCTTCAATGCATTAAATAGCGCCTTGTTAAAAAAGTTAGTGGAACAACAGTGCATACTTGCGGCAAGTTTTCTGGCGCATATCTCCAAGCTGGCGTCATTCGGGAAATTCATTCCAAGTAGATACGAGCTGCAAGCTCACCGGCTACAATTCGTAATTTGCAATATGTGCAATAGCTCAATAATTCAGAAGATAATTAGTGATTTTTGTTAATCAGTTAAATATGTGTTTCGACTTCTTGTGCAATTAATGTCCACCTCTCAGAATTACACATTTCAAGGGCTAGAATTACCTCAACGGGCCATTAAAAAAATTCCATAAAATTTAAAAATGATCACCCTCTACATCTGACAATAATAAATGAGTTGAGGTTTCCTCACTGTCTGTTCTTTCTGTCCTTCTCTTTCTTTATTACAAAGTGCACGAAGAAAGTATTAACACGCACCAGCTAGCCCCTTTCAGTCGCTTTTATTGTGGCTTCTACGCTCTGGAATCACACCTAGCTGTTCCCCGTTACTCACCGAAAGCGATCGTCCTTTTGCGCCTACGCCTTTGTTCCGTCGCATGCGTAAAGTGTTGTTTCCTGTTCAGGGAAGAATTCAAGCACGCGATCGCTGTGCAGTCGGTCATAATCGCTTCGAGATAACGACGAACAACAGAATATATGGAGTAACGAGGAGCTTTAGGCCTCGAACCGAAAGTGGCGTGATTGCAAATCCGCAAATGCAGAATCCGTTACATGTGGTGGCAACACTGCCGAAATAAACAAAGATTGCGACGATATCCAGGTTCATTGCGGCACTTTTGGTTGGTGCTGTGCTCACAGTTTCTCGGTTGTGGTGTCCAATAGAGGTCTTTCATCGAAACCTAAAGGGCCTTTGCCGCTAACCACCTTATATAGTGTCACGAACCTTCAGAAGTATTACTCTAGGTTTAATAAACCGCAGATCAGCTGGCTCCTGGAAAACGCGTCCAGTCGGGGCTGGCTCTCGAGCAGGGTTGTTGTTGTTGTTGATCTGAGTGGTTGTGGCGCATACCCACAGTGGGGGATTGGCCATGAATCGGGTGGTTATATTCGGTGCATAAAAACAAGGGAATTAACGAATAGAATACTGGAGATTAGAAAGGAAGATTTTGTGAGAGGAGAAGAAAAAAAACTAATTAATAATAGGTTAAAAAGAAATAAATGAATAAAAGAAAACTATGGTCGGAAAGGTGACAATAAGTTTAACATGGTAATCGATTTGATTCCATTAGATAATTTTGGATTGCCAGGCAAGCATTTCTGTGGCTGAAACCAATAATAGAGGCTCCAAAAGATAGAATTACAGGTTCCGATAAATCTAGGCCAATATTGCAAAGCCGGATTTCCAGTAGTCCTTTCCTTATTGCAGAAAAACGCCTACAAGTCAACAAGAAATGGTCTATTGTCTCCGCTTCGCCAAAGAATGAGCATAATGGTAAGGGGACCAGACCAGACCTGTGTAAATAAAGGTTTAACGTAGGGATACGGCAGCGCCGCCTAGTGATGGCCACTTCAATTTTCCGGCTTTGGCAAAAGTCTCTGTGCCAAGGGTATAGAAGATGTCTGTATTCCAAAGAATTAGTTAGAGCAGAGCCTGACACTGCCTGCATAATGACACTCCTGCGAAATCTAGCAGCAGTGACATGAGCAGTCAAAGGACAATACGGAAAAATTGTTCCGGTTATCGATGCCTTGGCTAGTGAACCTGCTATTTCATTTATAATAAGTCCTTTATGGCCAGGCACCCAAATTAAACGCAAAATTCTCAAATAACCAGGTATCAATGAATGAAACGTCCTTAATACGCGAGAGTCACAAGAAGCAGTGAGTGATGAGCACAATGATAATGAATCAGTGACTATCACGGCAGACGTAATTGATGGGTCTAATTTGCGTAGAGCCAGCACGACCGCCGTGAATTCGGCTAAAAATATGGGTATAAAATCTGGCAGCCGAAGAGAAAATGTCCAATCGAGAATAGGGGAAAATATACCAACACCTGATTTTTCCTCACATTGTGAGGCATCTGTCGCAATAACGATGTTTGTTTGCAGGCTCTGCAGATGATCTTGTAATAGACCATCAAGAATGCTATGTGGAAGTAATTTTTAATTGTTAGGAAATATGTCATCGAATTGAATATCAGTGGTAACAGATCTGTAGGGAATCGAAAGTACATCACAGATGCGCACGTCTAAAGGGTCAAGTAAATGTTGTGTGAATGTGATTTGGGGAGTATGTGAACGCGGCCAGTTTACACGAAAAAACCAATCAGGTTGGGAAATGAATATTGTTTGAGAACGTCGCACCGGTGATCCGTAAATTCTCAAAAACGTCTGTACTGTCAAAAAACGGAACCTACACGAAAGAGGAGGAACACGGGATTCGAGATAAAGAACCGAATTTGCAACAAATTTAGGAAGCCCTAGGCACAAACGTAATGTGTCTCTTTCTAAGAGGATCAAAGGGCAGGAAGTGTAAGCTGGAGTTCCAGAGAAGAGTGCGCAACCAAATTCTAATACAGGGCGAACGTACATGCGATATATCATTAGAAGTGTATCTCTTCTCAATCCTATTCGACGATTGCTCAGCCTACGCAAAATGCCAATTGCACGGGTACCTTTTCCAGTCACATGATCTATGTGTGGCCGCCAGTTGAGAGAGGAGTTATAAATTATTCCAAGGTACTTAACCAATTTTACCTGTGGTATGTCTTGTAGGGGGTAAGAGAGAGAGATATGCACTGGGTCATTTATCGGAAAAACGAGAATGGCACATTTGCTGGCATTGAGTAAAAACTGGTTAACATTGAACCAGCTCTCCAGGGCACAAAGGTAAGTTTGCAGTCGTTGATATAACGTATGAATGTCATTTGCAGATGCGAAAAACGCAATATCATATGCATAAACATAAGTTGTGACTTCTTCATGATGGGGAATTGCGCTCATGCGAATATTAAAAAGCGCCGGGGAAAGGACTGAACCTTGCGGTACTCCTCTCGTTTGTTTGCACCTAGCAGGGAAGAGACGCGCGGTCTTCTTTGTTCTCTTGGGCTCGACCCACTCTTGCCCTCGACCCATTAACCTACAGGTGGCAATATCCCCCCTTCCGAACAGAAACATCGCCTCGATGCTCAAAAAATAGGCGTAAGAAGAACGAGAAGAAGGCAGGCAAGGCGAAAGTACACACACAAAAAAAAGAATTAACGTCACGCCGGCGCAGTCAATGAATACTGAAGCAAGCTCACGAAAATAAATGAAAAGCAGAAACAAAGAAGGAAATGTGAGAAAAAAAACGAAAAGAAAGAAAGTTACGGACGCGCAATCTACGGCTACAGTGTTGTAGAAGCATTTCTAGTGGGCTCACTCGCTCATCCTTCCTATGCTCTCCACTGAAGCGGCCGCTTTCGCCTGCCGATGCGCCCGCTAGAGGCGCTGCAGCAGCTTTCTCCTGAACTCGCCAGTCCGCCCGCCCGTTTCGCTGTCTCGCGTGCGGGTGGTTATTTGTTCTATGCGGCAGTGGCGGTCGGTTTGCTGCGACTTCGATGCTTGCTGCCGGCTTCATTTCCGTGTAGTGCCTATCTCTGCATGTCGCCCACGTTACAGACGTGTGTCCCGGGTTGGCGAAAATCCTAACCGTCGCCGCAACTATTGTTTCGCGCCCGAGTGCCGTATGGGGGGTACAGTCGCGTGAAAGGCGCACCGAAGGCATCCTTGTTCAATCTTCCGCGAGACGAAAAACAAAGAAAGCAGTGGGAACAGAAATTTGACCGTGCAGATGAAATATTGCGCGGTAAACATGCTCGGTCTGCGCGCTACATTTCGAGCAGCGATATACATGCATGGTGTCCCAACTATCATTCACCAAGATTTAAAAATGTGCAAATGCCACGTAGCTGGACAGAACCAAGGTAATGTTGTTTGCGGTCGCTTGGAGATACTCAAATTATTTCTTGCATTCCGTCTAATTACATAATTAGTCTTAATTATTAAGACAACTTCTCAAAATTATAATTAGATTAAATGTGTTCGACAACTGTAGAAAAACATGAAACACTTTTATGTAGCACGTATTGAGCAACGGAAAGCTGTATCGGAAGTTTTTCGTGTCGCTCTACAATTTTCTCATTTACAACTTTAATCTAATTATAATATTTGAGAAGTTGATTATTTAGTTAGACAAATTATGTAATTAGGCCGATGCAAAAGATATTCTGAGTATCACGTACCAAGCGATGGCAAGCAACATTACCTTGGTTTTGTCCAGCTACGTGTTATTTGCATATTTTTAAATATCGGTGCATGATTATTGACACACCCTATATACGGCAATTGAACGTACGACATAGCGGAGGTGTTAGCAAAGTAATTAGTTCTTCAAATAGGCTCTCAGCACCTGCCTCAATTTTTGTGAATCGCAATTTGCAAGTGCTAATTCGGCAAATTCGTTTCACTGCCCTATACTGATGCGTGAGGATTTATTAAACTCGGTGGTAGCGTCGCGTAAGCACTGTTCTCTTAGGCGTTTAAGCAGATGCTACCATTAAAAGAAGCACCAACCCTACATTTAAAATCACCACGCCCGAGTAGTGCGAGGCTGTGCTGCTCAGCGCATGCTCGGAGGACTAACTCTGTGCAGTCCGTCTGGCGGACACCGCCGCCAAGACTCAAGGCCTGGCCACCGCCTGAGGAAGGGGGGTTCCGGTGGGGCTAGTCTCCCGGCCCCACGCCTCATTTGACCCTGCAGCAACGACATTCAATGAAGTTCTGTCCATAGCCTCCTATATACTTTCTGTGCCCGCGCAATCACTCCGGGAGTGCCGTTCAACCTCCTTGCCTGACCTCCTCGCAGGTCGCCTGCTAGGGGCGCTGCCACCCCAGAATAATTCGCTAGCCGCCGTGCATGGTTAAAGGCGCGAAAAATTGCGTGTGCGCGTCTCCATTAGCGTCAAATCGAAACAATACCCATTTGCCTCGCTTGCCGACAGTTCGCTGGCTTGGTGAGAGATCACCACCTTTTTGCAGCACTCCACGGCTGGGTAAAAAACTTGTCTTCTGCCTTCGATTGACGCGGTGAGCTGCGGAAGGGTATTGAAGGACCGTGTATGTGGTGAGACTGTCGGTGCCACACTGAGGACGTCTAGCAGCAACGCGAATGAGAGCCTTCTGGCCGGAAAGAAGACATCGTGGTCACGAGTGAGGTATGCTACTTTAAGTGATTTGATGGAGCGCTGTGCGAGTTGATACCAAGTGGTATGGCGTACTGTTGTGTACCTGAATGCACCTCTTACAGTAAGAGAAAGGTCCCGGGCATCTCATTTCATGAAATTCCGAGCGATGAAGAACTTCGAGGCAAGTGGCTCAAAGTAATGTCTAGGGACAATTGGACTCCGAACTTCACTTCCTGCTACTCCACAGTCTGCAGTCGTCACTTCGTTGCGTCTGATTTTAGAGAAGGGTGCAAGATAAGAAAACTGAAGAAAGGAGTGGTTTCCAGTGTTTTCGACGAGTACCCAGCGTACTTGAAACCACGTAAAAAACCCCGTATACGAGTAACGCAGCATTGCAAAAAAAAAAAAACGCGAGGGCGGTGCTTTGGATTGTGTTCCTGCACGAAAATGCGTAAATTTTGAGCAGGTGTCAGAATAATTGTGTTCCGACAATGCGCTTTCAAATAATTTAATGACGAAGAGCGAAGTGCGAAATCACGTGAAGCGGAATGTCCTTCCGAAAGCAGCTCGTATATGACTGCCACAACATGCAAAATTAATGTTCATCGAGCATTGCAAACACAGGTGCCCTACCGAACCTCAGTCTCAGTCATTGAGCGTCAGAAGTGGAGACGTAGGGAACGTGACCTCAAATCACAGATACAGAGGCTAAAAAAGTGTGTGGATAAGTACAAAGGAGAACTCCAGAAGCTGAAGGAAGCCTGTAACGTCAGCGCATTTCTAGAAGTTTAAAAAAAGGCTGACGAAAACGACCTTGGTGCTTCAGTACTCTATGAACAAGTGAAAAATTACTGCACAGTGAAGCCACCTTGGTCAGAACTGACTATACGTCATGCTGTTGTAATGCGCAACATATCAAACGAGCGTACGAACATATGAGGAGCGAAGGTACACTGCAGCGTTACCTCGGATCTTCAGGTGGAGAAGTCGGCTTACTAACCTGGTAAAGGAAAGACTGTCCGCGCAACTCGCCAATTACAGTTCGCCACAGGCTCGCATGTGCTCTCTCATAGTTGACGAAATGAGGATAAAGCGGCGGCTACTGTACTTCAAGCAAAAAGACGCTTTTATCGGTGAAGTTTATTATGGAGACGTCCTTCCACCGAAAAGCACAAATGAGCCTGTGCTAGCGAATGCGTTGCTGTCCTTCGTACTGAACGGACTTTCAGCGTACTTCTTCCCGAAGAACTGTACTGGCGGAGAACTTCTCACATTTATGCGCCGCGTGCTAAAGGAAATTGAATCCGTCAGCTTTCTTGACGTGCGCATCGTCACTGATAATCATAAGATTAATGTTGCAGCGTTTCAAATGCTGTGTGGTGCAAAGATGGTTTACTGTATACCTTCATCCTGAAAGCTCAGATCGCAAGTTATTCTTAGCTTTT
Organism: Dermacentor silvarum; assembly: GCF_013339745.2. NCBI lineage: Eukaryota > Metazoa > Arthropoda > Arachnida > Ixodida > Ixodidae > Dermacentor > Dermacentor silvarum. Next base: position 299,474,888 of record NC_051154.1, read on the forward strand.
GATCAATGTCATGTGATCAAAAACGTGAGATCACAATTCATGGCACGTGACCTTGGTAAAGATGACCTCATAACATCCAAATACGTGAAGGAGCTATACAAGATGCAACAAGACAGCATCATTAAGCCTGTTCGATTTCTCATGAGGAAGCACGTCTTCCCGAGCAATATTGAGAAAATGAATGTCAAAAGAGCGGCTCAGCTGCTCTCGCCTCCTGTCACGGCAGCACTGAAGTTATTGGTAGAACAGGCGGGCCACACCTGTGATGGAAGTTTTGGGGCTGTCGGAGAAACAGTGGTCTTTATGGAAACCATGCACAGATGGTTTGTCCTGAGGGACATTAGTAATTGTTCCCTGCACGTCCACAAAAATAACCCAGACTTCAAACAGTTCGACAAAGAAAATGACGGGCGTCTACACTGGCTGGAGAAAAAGTTTGTACAATATCTGGAAGTCTTAAAGTGCCAGTCTAGTGTGAAACATTTTCCCACTAAAGGTATGAAGGTTTGCTTACCACCACTCGCTCAAACGTGGAATGTGTCAGATATTTGCTGAGAGAGATGCACTTTCGATTTGGTCTTACTAGAAAGTTCTCGTCTTACGCCATTGAATCTTTTTTTGGGGGGTGGTTGAGGAGGTCAGCTGCAAGCACCGACCAGACAGACGCACGAGCAGTTCTGTGCGAAATAGAAAAGTCTCTGAAGACAGGCATTGCGTCAACATCGAAAAGCAGCAACGTGATGGACACGGAAGAAAGCACGTGCTCGTCGCTACGCCGGCAACTGAGCGTAAGCACCACGCCAGAACCATCCGAAGAATTTCCCAAAGAGGCGATAGCAGCGCTGGCCAACCACATTACCCGACGTAAAGAAACGCTTGTTCGGCAGAATGTACAGCACTAGCGATGGTTGGCGGATACCTGTCCAGAGCTGTTAATGAGCGGGTGTCTTGCAAAGAATGCCTCAGTTTGTTGACAAAGCCCAAGCCCTCGGCGCCGTTAGATTCTTTGATTAGGCTTCAAGACAGAGGCGGTCTGTTGTATCCGTCAGAAGAACTCGTAGTTGTGCTGAACTCTTTGCACAAGTATGTCGAAGTAGTGCTCGCTAAGCGAAGACGTTTTAAGCAGCCGCTGAGGGAGACTGCCGTGAATGCTGCGAGAGCGTCAACTATTCAAGTGTTCGGTGCCTGACCATCACGAGAAGCTGTTGGAGATCATGCTGACAAAGTTCTTCCGTCCTCTATTCACTAATTTTGCCCTGAAGATAACGGACAAAAACGACATCGCAAAAGTTTTTTCACAGAAGCCCCTTCACGAAAGCTGCACAAACTTTAAATCCAAATAATGACAATAAAAGTGTTTGTTGTGCAGTTATTAGAGCCGATGTTGTTTTTTTTACACACTGACATACAACACATATGCAATAATAAGCAGAAGGATAATGAAGCTTCATAGTAGTGCTGATGAGAGCTGTGGTTTCCCTTTTATCGTATTTTTTTCTGCGGCAGAGGCAATTCGCAGCGGCCTGTACGCGTCTGTGTCTGCGTTAATGCCCGCAGGTGTCGTAAAACGATAGAATCGGCATCGATAAAAAAATAACGTGATATATAGTTATGCTACAGCGCACGCCGCGGTAGAGCGTCCTGTATTTCTATTCTGGGGTAGCACCGCCAACTGGTGGTGAGCGACGGAACTAGGCGCGACAACCGGTTCTCTGCGTTCTCGGCGCCGATTGGCAGGCATGAAGTATATAGGAGGCTATGTTCTGTCTCTCTCTCTCGCTCTCTGCATAAAACATCACGTAATGGTTATGTGCGTGTTAGGTTACGGAGAACCGTACGTGTTAAGCTCGCACCAGTACCGTGCGACAGTGGTAAAAAAGGCGCCGTCCTACAAACGGCTTTTAAAGCACGGTCTACCTTCAGGAATCGTGAATCCCTCAATGCCAAAGCTTGTGCTAACGTACGACGAGCAACGCTTGGGCTGTGGCCGTTCTATGCTATGTGGCGCTCACTGAGGTTTCCTGAAGATAGCGTTCTGGTTTTGTAGTAAATGGCAAAGAAGGCCACATCTATCCTTAGCACATGGTGCCGCATTCGTAAATCGGTGACCACACAGGCGCTAAAAGGAGCACAAAGGTTGTCTTGCGACATAAGAACCGTGAACGCAAACATTATTGAGGTATTTTTCAGCATATTAGACGGGGGCAAGAAAGGGGATACACACAGCGCTGAGTCACCAATTGAAGTTTATTTTGCTGACCACCGCTATAGATGCTCATGAGCAGGAATTAGCTGCAGGAACACGCAGAGGAGGTACGCAAAGGTGATCAGCCGCAGACAACCCTACGCACGTGTCACTTACTTAGGGATAAAAATTCGCACTAACTTCATACCCGCCAGGGTGGCTCAGTCAACTAAGGCACGTGGTAGCTGCTGAGCACGTGGTAGCGGGATCGAATCCCGGCCGCGGCGGCCGCATTTCGATGGAGACGAAATGCAAAAACGCCCGTGTGCTTGCGTTGTAATGTACGTTAAAGAACTCGAGGTGGTCAAAATTAATCCAGAGCCCTACAATACGGCGTGCCTCACAATCAGAACTGGTTTTGGCACATAACACCCCAGGAAGAAGAAGCACTCCTTCATTCACAATGACAGCGATGCAATGCTTACGCACTTGTCGCCCCTCTTCCAAATCTCTTGTGCTTCGATAATTTCTCGCGTAAGTCTGTCTTTTCCTCTTGCGATAACACGCGCTTTATCAAACCGAGGCCGGCAGCCACATTCTTGTGCAGGTGCTTGTTTTTGGCCCCACCGGAACAACTAATCAACAGGAACGTATCTCTACTAGGGCTGAGCTGCAGTTGGAACGAAATGACTTTGACGGGCACCATCGCTGTTCAGCCATATTGGAGCAGACGCATCGCCCCCTTCGCAACGGCACGATATGCGCATTTCTGGAGACCAATGCGCAGACTCAGCCGGCACAAATGTGACGGCTTCAGAACAGCTTATAAGACACCACCTTCGGTACTACACCATAGAGAAAGAAATTCAACAAGAGGGGACACTCGGCAAAAACTGGCAACAGGAAACACGTCACCATACGTCACGCTATACTTTTGACACCGAACGTTAGCTGCCGCGAGCATCGTTGACGATAAGCTGTTTATCTGGGATGACGCCCAAATCACGAGATTAAATATTCGGAACCCTCAAACTACTTCTAATGAAAACGGTCCAAAAAGTTGCAATGGACTGAGAATCCTTAATTTAAATGCGCGCAGTATCCTTAATAAAAGTGATCGACTAGAGTCGATTATTTTAGGATACACCCCTCATATAGTTGTGATAACTGAAACATGGTACCATGAAGGTGTCGATGATGTGGTTGTTTTTCCCCCTTCTTATCGGGATTATCGCTGTGACAGGCGTACGAGAGGCGGTGGAGTGGCTATCTTAGTCAAAGAACACATTCCAGCTGTACTCTTGCGTCAGGCAGAAAATATTGAATCCATCAGCTTACATGCTGGGATGTGTCATTGTTGTTTGGCGTCTACCGCCCTCCTGACAGTTCCTGCGTGACTTCTGCGAACACATGGCATCGTTTCCTCACGACAAAGTGTTTCTTAATGGGGATCTCAATCTCCCAGAAATAGATTGGGAGCATTGGTTCTTCGGTCCCGATTTAAATTCAAACGTTGACCGAATTGTGCACGAGGCGTGCCTGGTCATTGAGAACCAAAGCATTGCTGAACATTTCATCAAGTATTTTCACAGTGTTTTGTCAAGTTCTTGTGATCGACCATATATAAATCATATACCATAAATTGCACCACCCGATAACCAGGCGTACTTTCTGTGCTGCTTAATCTGAAAACTAAATCCTCACCTCGACCGGATGGTATACCGAATGTTTTCTTGCACATATACGCGGAAAAATTATCCCACTTTCTATTTTTTATTTTTCATGCAAGCTTGTTCTCTGCTGTCCTTCTTAGTGGCTGGTTAAGCGAAAGTGTCGTACCTGTACCAAAGAAGGGTGACACTACACTTTTAACGAATTATCGTCCTATATCACTAAAGTCTTCCGGTTGCAAACTACTAAAACATATAGCCAGAGAATAAAAAAATTCCTTAAAAGTCTTCTCTCTAACTGCCAGCATGGATTTCCTAAAAGGCTTTTCTACTGTTACCCAATTAAATACAATCGTTCATAACTTCGCAAATGTTCTAGACAAGTCTGGGCGAATTGATGTAATATTCTTGGATTTCAGGAAAGAGTTTGGTCTTGTTTCACACTCACAGCTTATCGAAAACCTCGAACTGATTAACCTGCTGACATACGTAATTATTTTGGATAACTGCCTACATTACGAACCGTAATCAGTTCTTTGAAATTGGCAGTAACTTTTCAGATGCGCTTCAGGTGTCCCACAGAGCAGCGTTTTAGGGCCCTTATTGTTTCTAATATTTATCAATGACATCATTAACATAATTAGAGCACCAGTCCAAATCAGATTGTTCGCGGATGACTGTGTGCTGTTTAATGAAATAACTTGCAGTGAGGACCAAATTGCACTTAATTCCAACCTTAAAAACATAGTATCCTGGTGTTGTATGGGTAGAACATGGGACTATGTGCTAACAAATCAGTTCTTATGAAAATTACAAAAAAATTAAGAAATCATCTTTTCCTTACAGCATCGCGTCAAAGCCTCTTACAGAAGTTAATCATTATAAATACCTAGGTGTCACAATACCTAACAACTTATGCTGAAACACGCATGTTTCCAACATTTGTAAGTCGGCTCTTCGAAAACATTGCTTTGGGAGGCATAAATTGAAACACTTTCTCTTTAACACTCGATTAACAGCCTATTTTTCGCTCATCCATCCTAAACTTGAATAAGCATCTGTTGTGTGGGATCCTTTCACCCAAAATAACATTGATGCCTTGGAAATGATACATCGCAAAGCGGTAAGATTCATTTTTTTTTGCAAATACCACTCAACTGACTCCACTACCACCCTAATTCTAGCACATAACATTCAAACATTGCAATTACGATGTAAAATTCTCACACTGAAATTATTTTTCTTGCTCAAAAACAACCATCTGTCTCTTAACCCCCACTCTTTCATAAAGCCACTTGTAGCACGCCGTATAAGGCATCGACATGCTGAATCTTTAACGCCTTATCTCACGAGAACTAACATTTTCAAGTATTTCAAGCATCTTCAAGTTGTTCAGCACATCTATTCAGCATTGAAGCTATTGAACAATTAAGATGTTAAATGTGTTCATGTTCCTTTTATGTGTTCCTGTTATATAGTATGCAAATGTGCTAATATATATTATGTGATCCTTTAATATTGTTGCGTTTATGCAGTGTTACTTGTTCCCTTAAGTCTTATTTACAAATTTCATGCTTTTACATCTACTTGTTGAATTGTCTTATTGTATATTTCCATTTGTATTTATGCATGTTTCATTTTGTATGCTAGCTACGCCCCTCCTGCTTGGGCCCTTACTGGTGCCTGCAGTATGTTATAAATAAAATTAAGTAAATAAATATCTGTGTTCACGAAGACGTTCGTTCAGGCACCGCCCGGTTAGCACGACATACTCACTATTGCACGATAACGGAATGCAGTATATAGACAACACTATCAACACACGGCACGAACCTGTCTTTATGCTTAGTGTGCATCTTTGTCTTGGAGAGTTTAAAAAATATGGGGTTTTATGTGCCAAAACCACGATCTGATTATGAGGCACGCCGTAGTGGAGGACTCCGGAAATTTGGACCACCTGGGGTTCTTTAAAGGGACACTAAAGACAAATAAAAAGTCAAGCTAAAGTGATAGAGTAATGCTCTAGAACGTCTAAGGCGTCAATATAATCGCGAAGAGAGCTTTAGTAATCGAGAGATTGTGGTAAATGCCCGACACGATAAGAGACTCCCCAGGGACATTCAGGTACTTACCCGATGACGAAGGTACTCCTCAAAAAAAATGTCACTAGTACTCAACCACTCGGATTAAAAGAATACAATTTCGTTGGATTATAAGACGGAAGAAAATGCTACTTGTCTACTTCTGTTAGATTCTTAGAAAAAAAATAACTTTTTGGCGTTACCCTTTATAACGACATGGTTGGTGTAAAGGTTTCGTTTTCGCTCGACTCTGCGCCGCGCGCTTTCGAGTTTTAGTAGTTGCGCTGGTGTCACTGGCTCGCTAAACTCGCACTTGAAATTGCAAGCAGCACAGAAAGCCACGTCCATGTGGTGTCGCAGGATGCCCGAACGGTCCGCGCGATGGCACGTCCAGGCAGTGACCATCTTCGTCGCCCGACGTCGCATTGCTGGAGTCCTCGCTGCTTTCGCGTTCGGAAAAGCCGGTGTCCAGGCCGTCGTCGCAGTACGCAACGACGGTAACAGCGCGAGCCCCCAGCAGCAAGTCACGCTCAACGGAGCTTAAATCACTGAAATTGAGCCCAGCATCTCGAGCCAATGTGCCGTTGTCAGTGTCGTCAACAAGGTCCATTGCGACGAGCGTCGACGGTCATCATAGTTACAATTCGGTACACGCTTTTCTTTCCGCTTTCGCACTGCTGTCGGCTGTCTCTTGGCTCTGTTCCTGGCCGCGCGTCTGCGTTTTCCGCAAAAAAGCTGTAGCGCGGTCTGCGGGCGGCATTTTATCACCGGCGGCACAACGTCTCATGAGACCATGACGTCACCACTCCTCTGAGGGAGGGCGGGCGATTTGAATGGCGCTAGAGGTACGCGGACGCTTCAGACGCAATTTTCTCATATAAGTATTTTTTTGGCACAAAAGAACAGTTTAGAGGTTTCTGTGATGGTATTTTAACATTCCACGTTGAAATAATAGTTGCCTTTAGTGTCCCTTTAACGTGCACCTAAATCTAAGTACGCGGGTGTTTTCGCATTTCGCCCCCATGGAAATGCGGCTGCAGTGATCGGGATTCGATTCCGCGACTTCCTGCTCAGCAGCCCAATACCATAGCCACTGAGCAACCACGTCTCAGTGGCTATGGTGTTGGGCTTGGACAGTTCACCTGCACTGATCTGTACCATGTTTTGCTGGATGCCGCGTCGCCGCCAGCCGAGCCGGGTGGAGGTGAAACCATCGGAAACGCGGCGGCGTGCGGCGGCTTCTCCCTGAAGTAGGGCGCACACTTGGGCTACTTTGGCTACACACCTCCTCAAGGCGTCATCGCCTCTCTTGCAACTACTGGTCCGCACTAGAGACTGGTTGTACGAGATTTTTTTTTAGGGGGGGGGGGGGAGGCACATGAATGGGTTTCCCAATATGTCATTCCGATTAGGTTACAAGCCTTCCAGTTTTCCGGCTCAGAAATTGCTCACCTTTTAATACCCATGTCGGCGTGGCTACTTCAGGGGTAGAACTATCGCAGCCGCCACGTGAGCGTTCCTGGTGAGATTCCCGGCCGACGTAGCTTTCTTTTTTTTTTCTTTAATTATTCTTTCGGGGGCAGATGAATGGTTTTGTCCATATGGACATTCGGATTAGGTTACAAACCTCCATGTTTGCGGCATATGGAGTTGTTCTCCTTCTGATGCTCGTGTCGGCGTTGGTGATTCAGTGGTAGAATTCTCACCTGCCACGCGGGTGACCCGGGTTAGATTCCCGGCTGACGCATTTTTTTACTATATCTTTCGGTTATATGTACATACTCAAAATCTCTACGAAGTGAACTTTTTTGTTTTATGCGTGAACAGGTGAATGGGAGTTTCTCAATGTTTTCGTTCAGATTATCTATAAACTTCCCTGTTTTGCTGTGTCAACGACTGACGCCGTTTGTGGAGATGCATAAATAAATTTATGTGCGTTTATAACAATAGTTTTTACTAGAGTATTAAGGGACCCTGCTGTAAGAAAGCTGCGACGTGCTTCTCTTGCAGTGATGACGTGGCAAAAGTAGCATAACGATCCATCTTTTTCCTCCCTATTGCATAGAACAGTGTGTCAATGCCAGTTAATGCTTTTCTGGCCAAGGCGTGTTGAATTAGAGAAAAAAAAAGCTCGTTATACAATGAACAAAACCTTTTTTTTTCTTCACAGCGACACGTGTTAACACTAAACCAACTGATACACGAAATATGTATTTATTCCTTTTACCCACAGTGCCTGGGTAACAAACAGTTAAAGTCCTTCGCCCCTTGGATGACCAATTCATTATCATTTTGGAGCTTGTATTCATTGGCTTCCACTAACTTATCATGGTATTAACTGAACAAGAAACTCAGCGCGATATAAAAGACAGACACAAGAAAGGGAGGAACAAAGACAAGCGCTACTCACAACTGTTTAATGCAATGGAAGGCTTGTACATACATATATATCCTCTTGTCATGCATGCGCAGACCAGACAACAAAACAGGCAATTATGCCTTGTTCAGTTATGCAAAACCAACTAGCCCAACAATTAACTATTCTAAAATATCGTGGTATTAGGTATCTTCTGGTGGAAAACCTCCACTGCATGACCATGATTCTGGTGGAAAATCTCTACGACATGATCACGATTTTAAGTACCGGCAGTCTCTGAAAACTAGAATACCCACTGTGCTGGACGCAAATGTTAAAATCGAGAAAGAAAAATTTTATCCGAAGTCTTGTGTATTTTCGAAGGGTACCAAAGGCATAATAACCACCACCCGACTGGGTGCATGTGTAGGACGACCTTGTCAACTGGGAACGGGTTTACTGAGGACGCCATCACAAACATGGCGGTGGTGGTGCTTTCTACCGTAAACAATGTTAAATATATAGGCGTCGCGGAAAACCGGGCGTATATTCTAGACACTGTACCAGAATTTACTCGGCAACCACGCGGGTGGCCTTGCTCTAATTCCATGCCGACGCAGCTTCTAAAATTTTCCTCTTTGAAATGTTTGCGAATTAAGGCACTCCCAACGCTGTTCAACCAGCATGGAAATGATGGTTAGTTATATGGATTTACCTAAACATCGTGCTTCTGGCTCCAAGCGGCTTTGTGACTGTGCAAATTTTCGCTTAAAAAATATTCGCTTTTAAAGGGGCCCTCAACCACTTTTTATCGAAGGGGAGAAAGAGATTTGACGTGAAAATAGGCTATTTCAGAATCACTTTGCCGCAAAACGTACTTCAATGCGTTCAGCAGAAGCGGAGTTATTGGCAATCAAACACGGCCTCCCTTGTGCTCCCCTTCCTCCTTCAATGCCTTGCATTGCGAAGGCTACGGCCGAGTGTGGCGGGGCCACCACGCTCCGCCTCCAAAACGGCACCGTGGCGCGCAGTTCAAATTTCATTTTAGGCTTTCGATTTTGGTGCCTACAAAGCGGTAAACGTAAGCCAAGCGCGGTTGTCCTCAGCGAACCGCAGCGAGCTTAGCCAGTGGACTCGTGGCGGCACCTCGCGGCGGCCGCGGTGTAGCTGACCGTAGCGACCAATAGCAGCCGTGTATTGGAGTGTGCTTTATTACGAAATAAAGTACACAGAAAAGAGCGAGGATCATGGGGTCTTTTGAAACGAGAGCGTTTCAGATAAAAGTGACTTCGCGCTCTGCTTGCGAACTCCACGTACCGCGTACGACAGCAGTACTTGTCTGAGATGTTCACAACAGCGTATGCTACCCGCGGACTATGTTATTTCACAAAGCCCGAGGGTTGGTACAGGGCGCCTTTAAATGCAACAACACGCAATATAGATATTGATTCTTACTGCCCTCTGGGCCACAGTTCCCTTTAGTAGTTTGTCTAGGAAACTATAATTTTATGGCATGGACCGTTTACAGGCGCCACTGCATGGGCCCTGCCATATTTGAACACGTGACCACGCCGACATCGAGCGCCTTCTAGCTTGCTCTTTCCTGGCGGCCGACGTGCCGTGTAAAGGTAGAAAATCTTCGTTTTTTTCCCCGATTTCTTGGTGTATATTACTATCCGCCAGTAATACACTGCTTTAAAGCGCAAATGGAAAGTTAGTTCTAGTGATATTACACACCGCTTTATTTGAGCCTGGTGGCGGTGAGCGAATACTCCAAGTCAGCGCGTGTGCGTCCTCCGGTGTTTTTGTTCTGGCTAATCGATTCAATTCAATTCAATTTTTTCCGCATCATACCACATGGGGCCACACTCACATTGGCCATCTACTTTGCCGTAGACTACAAGGTAGACGGCTGAGCGGGCAGCGGACATCTCATGAATTCTCACGAAGATGTCAAAGTAGACAGCTACGCGAAGACAGCATCGAAGTCAAAAACGATGCAGGCTACTTTCCTGTCCAAACAAGATGGTAGCTGAGCACAACGCTTGGAAACTCGACGTGTTCAATTACTTGGCCTCGAAGCTCTCTCCGCTGTCTCATTAGCTGTCTACGTAGACTGTCTCCGATGCTGGCCATAATTGAATCACTTTGTGTCATTCAACAAAACCCTGCCATATGAGTAGTCGTCAAAGCGCCATCTCATTTTAGCTGTAGAAAACGACTTTTAAATATGCTTCAGTACTTGATCGCCATGGACACTGGCATCGTAACGTTTCCTTCCTCTGTCCACCGGCTTCACTGGGCGTAAATGGTAAAGAATGTTGCGGTAACCAGCAGCCCGACCTCATGTACCCGATGTACCAGAGGTGTAGTGCCGCAGAATTGTCGGCTGCAGCTTTATCAACATCCTACGTAATAACTGCACAAATGTGCGGGCTAGAAAATTTAATTCGCTAAGTGGCCGCTAAACTACTCGTCTTAACGGAACGTTTCATGTGCGGTGCGCTCAAGCTCGCAGCGGGCGTCGGTAAGCATACAATCTGGCGATATGGCTCCGTTCAGTCTGCGCTGCGAAGAACAGCAGCAAGAGAAGGTCCCCCTGTGGGCGCTGAACGAGCGCGCCTGTCACTCTCATTTACGGCGAAGCATGCCTCGAGAGCGACCGTTCAAAGTTCACAAGTGCGGCCGTCGACAGACGCGAACGGGATTCCCGGGATCGTCTTCAGACTCGGTGCGGCTAAAGGGTTTGGCGGCTCTGTAGTCTCGGATGCCACGAGAGAGATGTTCGGCTCGCACCCTCCATTAGGTTTTGGTATAAAACGCTCAATGTCCCTCCCACCTTGGTTTGTGTGTCGCCAGTATGTCTATATGCAGTGTTCCATTTATCAGTTTTATATCGTTTGTATTTGTTTTGTATCAGTGTCGCGGTATTAAATAAAAACACTGCCCCCTAGTTATAGGTAACCGTCTATTTATCATTTTGTTGTTGTGTTACTTGATGTCACAAATGCAGTATCTTATTTCAGCTGGAATTTTATAAAAAAGGCGAATTTTGTAAAGATATTTCCCGATAATCCATTAGGTTACGTGTCTTTGTGACCACTTGGAATTCAATATTGTGCAAAATATGGCCGATAGTTATTAAGGATATCTTAAATAGCTCCTTAATTAGCAATTAGAGAGAAAACTTTGCAATTCGGTAATTGAGGACCCAAAGTTATATTATTAACTCAACAAAAACTTTTTCTCTAAACAAAATCGTCTTGGGGGCTAGAACCTGCAGTACTTTGGCACTGCGGGCGGCCCTGTATGGCGCTCCCGAAAGAAATATAAAATGGTGCACCAGTGAAGTCGATCTCTCTTCGCTACCCTCGCCATTGCGAGTGTAGACAAACAGTAGCGCAAGCTTTCGCTGGCACAGACTTCAGCGTGGCCTTCTCTTTTTTTGCATGGTGACGCCAGGAATGGACGCAAATCGTGCTCTATTCCGTTCCCAACCTGGTGGCAGTACCGCAGCTCGGATAATCACGTTTGCCAACAGCAGCAAATAAAGAAAGGCTTTATGGATCAAAATGCAGAGAACTCGTAATTGTCGTAGCACTGGCGCCCGCGTAGCGGGGAAGCAAGTGGCGTTTCTAATAGGGTGGAGAGATCAGCGTCACTGACACGCTATTTATTTGGGAGTTTTAGTATAGCGGAAAACAGCAAACGCAAGGATTTAGCGTTAGCGTTAGCGTTGCGCGCTGCAAACTGCGCATGCGCAGAACGTAACCGTAGCCAGAACTCTTACGTACGCACGCTATTTCCGGAATATAGCGTTGAACGCTAACGCCCGCAAGGGATTCCGTGCATAGGGCAAGATGGCGGCGCCTGTTGAAGCGAGAGCCGTCCACTTCGGATCTATCGAGTCGTCGGCGTGCACTGTTCGGCTCATTCGTTCCCCACTAATGCTCGTGTGTGCTTTAGATTTGTGTGAGGATGCTTCGACAGCAGCGTACAGGTGACAAATGGGCGTTGTTTTCGATATACGTTCTCGATTAGCGGCGGAGTAGGCTTAACGAGAGGGTTTGCTCATGTTTGCTGCATCCGCCTCGAGATGGCGCCCAAGTGTGCTTGCGTTTAAAGCCCCTCACTGAAGAAAAGCAGCGCCATCTCCTCTCTCCTCCTCCTGCGCCGGCGTTCACTCTCTCTTCTGTCGACCGTGGCTCCCCCTACGCGGTGCCGAACTAGCAGACGCCCTCCGAATGAAACGCTGTGGCTACGTGTCGCTCGCGCTCTTGAACTCGTATTTTGATCGGAAGTTTTCGCGTTATGTTATGACTGGCTGCCGAAACAACGAGAGGACGCATAAATGCCGTTGCGCTTAGATGGTTGTACTATTAGCGGTGATACAGTGAGCCTAAAGCCTCTAAGTCGGGCTTTAACTGAGCCATGCCACGCGCGACCTCGGCGTTGGTTCATCTCCGCGTTTCAGTAGCTCCAGTCCCTCGTTGGCCAGCGGCTAACGTACACAGCGGGCCTCTAACAATGACTACGCTTCGGGAGTGAATGATCCACCAGCTGTATATATGCAGTTGTCTACAGGTTTCACTGACTAGTGAGCTACCGATCATTCGGCGGAAGCGGTCCGTTGATAATGAGGCTAGTGGCTTCGCTCGCTTGCAGGAAGCCTTACACTACTCCACACATTTTTTCTTCTTTTTTTGCGGACTTGAGTAGCACGGCAGCGGTCATCTTACAGGTGTATGCGAGGCTGCTTTTGCGGATCATATTGCCGCTTGCATGTGCTGCGCGCGGGTCCGAGAAATTCTACCCTGCGTATTGTATATACTATCTTATCAAATGCAGAGCAGAAACGATGAGTTAACATCCAGGTTTGTCCTGGCCACTGACAAAGCCACGCAGGAATGAGTTAACTCTATAATCAAGGGCGTTGCAATGTGGATAGCATTGCTGCCAGCAGACGGTAATGTCTTTGAAGTGCACGGTGTATTCTTACGTTTGGCAGGCGGCTTCCTCCGCTTCAGCTGCTTCCGATGAACGAAGAGCGATGGAATGGCTAGACGCTTCAATTTTTTTTTGTGCCACAGCTCTGCAGAATCACCGGCTCAAATTGATCATCTGCGAAGTGATCCTGCACAAATGTGAAATCAGAAAACAAGGTCACCGTAAAACCTCGCTCCTTCAAGTATAAGGCGTAACACAACATTCCCGGCACAAGTTATCGCCGGGAAGTCTTGTATACGGTGTTCCTTTTTAGCTCGCCGCCAGCACAGGTCCTTATCTCTTGTTCTGCTACTCGATACACGACTAGAATACTGAGCACACTTTTCACGCCCAGCACTTTCTACCATTTTCGAGATAGTTATCGGTCCTCGAAGATCTAGGACGATAGCGACAAGTTTTAGCGACAAGAACATTGATCTTCGCCGACCACCGAGTTGAGTTTTTGCTGAAGGCGCAAAGTCGCCCTAACTAAATAGCCCTAATCGTCTTTCCGCACGTAAGCGCCCATTTTTCCCTACGTACCGTCACCGCTTCGTAACATACTGCGATACACTCAAAACGTGCCGTTCGCATACATTCAGGCCACACAAACACAACGCCATGGATTGTATAACCAGTCAACAAAAACCACGTGCGTTTGAGGACAAGATGAAATCCGGCCACGAAAGTTGCAAATGCAGCGCGAACATGCAGCGCGAACAGTGCGGCACTTAGGAGGGAGAAAAACTAGCGAAGCCTCATACAGCAAGTGGCAGCATGTGAGATTAGGGATCATTGAAGAATCGCTCGCTTACCTCACACAGCCGGGACCATTGTGTTGGGTTGAAATCAGCGCGACTGATTCTTTGAAGCCAGACCTTCCTCTGCGCCGCGTCTCGCTTCGCTGATGGAATCCGGAAGAGTCGCTTGCCGTCTGTTTCGCGTGTTCTGCACCCGAATGCCGAGCAATACGGCATCGCGAACACTACGCCTTAAAAGCGCAAAGGAGACGCGATGCGTGGTGCCTCCATACACGGCTCGCAATGGTCTGGCACCGCGATGGCGGCGGGAGCAAAAAACAAGCAAGAAAAAAAGCGCGCGAGAGCACGTGACAGCATTCGGCCAATCGGAGGGCCGAGCGCCGAGAGAACGGGCAGGAGAGGAGGAAAGCGGCAATCTTCAAAAGATGTCGCTACTTTTTTTATTGAGGGGCTTTACTTGCGTTAGCGTTAGCGTTTTGCTCCGTTGCGCTATTCTAAAACAATAAAGAGTTTTAGATTAAGGGTACGCAAGCATTGGGGCCCGCTAGCGCTTGGGCCCACGGTACTGCGCTTGTGCAGGCCCCTCTGCGCATGCGCAGTATTGTATCCCCTAGCGCTAGGGGGCCCCAACGCTTGCGTCCCCCTAATCTAAAACTCTCTATCACCTTGTACCGCGCAGTGCAGCCTTTCTTTACGTTAGCGTTGGGTCGCACCGCTAACGTAAGCGTTTTCCGCTTTACTAAAAATCCCTAATTTAGTTTCGGTTCAGGGCTGTCCACAGCCAAAATATACTGCACGCAGTAGTACCTACGACGATTCTTGTGAAGTTCTTGGGCAACATACGACTGCCTGGCTTCAATCAAATGCAATATTGCCTCTAAAATCGCTATTTAAAACTTTATTAAAATATTTTTGTTACTTGTGAGCCATATTTTCCAAGATTCCGCATCTGTATTGGCTGCCAAGCCTTACAGTCTGACAGCAGATGTGCAAATGTGCTTATCCCAAGTTATCATTGCAGCACCCAGTGTCATTTGGTGCAGAAAATAAAACGGCGTGTACACCTGCTACATTCGCGATCTTTGGGAACGAAAAGCGAAGGGGGGGGGGGGGGGTATCTAAGGCGGCCGTGCTGGTGCTGAAACCTCACGTACCCCCCCCTTCCCCGGAACTTTTCGTTATCCTCGCCTTCCTGACTACACCCAGGGAGGGGGGGGGGGTGACAGAAGACCTATGGGCTCCGGGTGCCAGACGACCTAGCTACGCCACTGGCCATGGATGAGAACTTTACCGCGTAAATACGAGTACACAGGGCTCCTTCCGACAGCTCATCAGTGAAAGCATGTTCGACAAAGTTGACGAAGCTTCCAATGATTCAATTTCTTACTAGACTAGTCGATGAACTTAATTTGACTTCTCTCCGATGTCAGGTCCCCGACAGTCACTGTTCCTTTCGAACCATTCTCCTCTCACTCAGTCGAGTAAATTCGTTCTTTAAGTATACGTCTTTTTATAAGTTTCACCTTTTCCTAAACAATGCATCGATATTTAAAACAAAGCTTTCAGAGGTGCTATCAGAGGTGCCGGAAACACCACAGGGGTTGCCTTTTATAAAGCTATTGTACTGGAGATTATCGGTGCCGGCACGGTGAAGTGTGAAAGAGGAAGTCGACGAACTTGGAGTGCGCGCAGTTTTGATCCTATAGGGACAAGCCACCGCGTTCTGTCCGTTCGGTGCTGCGTGTTCGGCTGTGGGGGTTGCGGCCAAGGATTGAGTAGTTTCTGACTCTATTTTGATTGTTAACTGTTTTAGTGGAGTACTTGTTGTCTAATAAGTGCTTTTTTGCCAATCAGACCAGAAAGATGTCATTTTCGTCACCAGGGCCAGGGGCTTCCCTCTGGTCCGCCTCTATACCCTCGCAGGATTTACCTGTGGATTTGTTTCTGCGCAACGGCGTCAGATCAGTTCCCGTGGCTATCGTCCCAACCAATGATGGCTTCATACGGATGAAGAATCCGAAAGCGATTCAGGCGGAACTGCAATCGGCGACAGCCCGTTTCCTGAATATCACAGAGGTCCGCCAGTTTGGCAGAGGAGGTGTTCTATGCTTTTCCCCAGACCAGCCCTGTGTACAAGACCTTCTTAAGTGTTCCACGTTTGCTTCAAATCCGGTAAGGGCATTCATTCCACCTCACTTGGCGTGTGTGAAAGCGCTGGTGCGTGGCGTTGATGTTAACATGACACCAACAGAAACATTAGAGATGTTTTCACCAGCAGGTGCAATTTCAGTCTATCGATGCGGACGTGTGGTAGACAAGAGCAAAGTTCCTACTGAATCGGTCATTGTCACTTTTGCAGGGACAGATAGACCAACAGAAATTAAGGCATGGCCCCTAATCTATCGAGTGGAACCTCTATCCCCTCGTCCTCTCCAATGTGTCAAGTGTTGGCGCTACGGACACACTATGAGAGGATGTAGGTCTGCTCCTAGGTGCCGAGTTTGTGGGGAGGAACACAATTCCAGCGAGTGCACCAGCAAGGAAGAAAAGTGCTGCCTCTGCAATGAAGGTCACTCTGCTGATGATATGAATTGCTCGGCAAGGGCACGAGAAATACAAGTTCTTGAAATCATTGAACGAAGACGTTGTTCTCGTCAAGAAGCCATATCTGAAATGCAGGCTAGAACACAGGGATACGCAGCTGTCACAGCCCGTCATACAATCGCCACGGAAGCGTCTCTGTCAATTGCTATTGCTGATGCAGTCGAAAGGGCAATGGAGAAGGCCATGGAGCGACTAGCTGGAAACCTTTGTGAGTCCTTGTCACAAATACTAACTAACCAGATGGCGCAGATATTCGGCACAACAGCAGCTATTAGCATGACTTCGCAAACTACTGAGTGTCCACGAACATCAAATGAAGAGGTAGCGCCTAAACTCACGTCCCAAGATGATCAAATTGCTGGTCCATCTGTGGATGTAAGCAAGAACCACAGTGAAGGCATCAATGTGGATGCAGAAAGCTCAGATGAAATGGACATGGACCCACGATCGCTAAAGCGATCTAGATCCCCTTTGTCGAAAACAACCACTTCACTTATTCACTCAAAGACGAAAAAATACCTCAAAGACAACCTTACAAAGAACGATTTCTTAAAAGACACCATTTTAAGTAAAGCAGTTACTGAGTCAATCCTTTCACAACCATAGGATTCCTCAAAATTCTTCATTGGAATTGCCGATCCATTCACTCTGCCGTAACAGATTTATTGTATTTGGCATCGAAATTCTCCCCGGATATTATTGCACTGCAAGAAACATGGCTTTCAACACATCAATCTTTTCATATAAATAACTTCCGATCTTTCCGATTAGACCGTCCTTCGAAAGGCGGAGGCTTAGCATTTTTCATTAGTAATAGAGTTAGTCTTAAGGTGAAGATTTCATATAAACATATGTCCCCTGAAAGTGAAATTTTTGCCTTAGATGTAACCTTACCGGGCTGCCTACCATTCACTTTAGTAAATGTATACTTCCGTGCGGGTGTGCAAGACACTCGATGGTTGGATTCCGCGGTATCGTCATGGTGCAAGGATAAAATCCTTGGGGGAGATTTCAACTCCCATCGCACGTGTTGGGGTTTCCGAACAGATCAATGTGGCAAACGTTTGTGGGATTGGTCAATAGATAACCATATGACTTGTCTCAACACCAGAATTCCTACATTTATTTGCAATCGGTCGCGCTCAGCCTTAGATTTCAGTTTCAAAAGTTCATCTCTCACTAGTTCATCTTGGGCAGCCTTGGACTGTGCCACCAACAGTGATCACTGTCCAATAATATTTGAAATTGCTTGCCCGTTAATACCATCGTGCTCTCAGATCCGAGTATTCGTAAACTACAATAAATTTAGAAATGATTTAAAAGCACATTTGGCTCACCATTCTGAAGAGCGCGAAGAAACAAAACCTATGAAAATTTGTGCTGTAATCAAACGATCATACAAAGAAGCTGAATTTATTGTTGAGTCTGCCAAGAGAGCCTCTCATAGTCCTTGGTGGAATCCAGACTGTACACGAGACTACAGACGAAGGAAAGCAGCTTGGAAGAAACTACTTTATAACCAGTCCCCCCAAAATTGGGCTGATTACAAATTTTACGCTGCTGTATTTAAACGCACAGTAGCTAAGTCTAAAGAAGATTATGATAGGAAACACTATGATTTCCTTTCAAATCCCAAAAACAAAAAGGCGCTCTTTAGATATATGCGAAATCGAAAAATTCTGCCACCACCAATTAATATTGATTATGTAACTCTATCATCGGATGAAATGATAAAATCACTAGAACATATTGCAAAAGGCCTTGATCGTAGATTCATGTCGTCTATGTCACATAACTTTCAAAAACCAGCCCTAACGTCAGACTTCAACGAAGTTACTGTGCCTGACTTAGCTCAAGTAATTCGAAACTTACCCTTGTCAGCTCCAGGTCCTGATGGAATTACAGTGCATATGATAAAAATTTTATTCGAAATATCTCCTTGTGACCTCCTAAGCATTATAAACTATTCTCTAAACAACGCCTGGATACCATACGATTGGAAACTAGCTAAAGTAATCCCGATACCTAAAAAACAAGGATTAGGTTACACCATAGAAATTATTAGACCTATCTCTCTTACTTCTAATATGGTCAAACTCATAGAGAGGATTCTACATTACCGAATTACTGTCTGGATGTCGGATAATTTAATATTGAATCCAAATCAAATAGGCTTCAGAGCTGACTGCTCTATATGGTGTGCCCATGCTGATTTAGAGAGCCGCATACAACTCGCTAGAAAAAGAAGACAATATTCTGCTTTACTGACATTAGACATAGCTAAAGCAACCCGCCGTGGTTGCTCAGTGGCTATGGTGTTGGGCTGCTGAGCACGAGGTCGCGGGATCGAATCCCGGCCACGGCGGCCGCATTTCGATGGGGGCGAAATGCGAAAACACCCGTGTACTTAGATTCAGGTGCACGTTAAAGAACCCCAGGTGGTCCAAATTTCCGGAGTCCCCCAATACGGCGTGCCTCATAATCAGAACTGGTTTTGGCACGTAAAACCCCATAATTTAATTTTTTTTAGCTAAAGCATGTGACTCCGTGGAACATACAGTTTTACTGAATGTACTACGGAATCATAATGTCCCAAAATATATTATTGCGTGGTTGGCAGAATTTTTGAGATCAAGAGAATTTTATTGCTTTAAGGATGGCTGCTCTTCCTCTAAATTCAAACAGACTCGTGGTCTCCCCCAAGGAGCAGTCTTATCTCCAATATTATTTAACATATTAATGAGCTCCATTCCAGCCAATCAGGACGTGCAAGTTTACGTTTATGCAGATGATATTGCATTCTTCGCGGCCGATAACGACATATATTCTTTATACCAAAAATTGCAGAGATACTTGAGTATGCTTGAGGTATGGCTTCAATCAATTTGCATGACATTAAATGTAAGTAAAAGCGCAATATTGGTGTTCCCACTAACGGATCCGGTTTCAGTCTCTATAGTTTACAATCAAGAACCAATTCCCCAGGTTGAGTCTCTTAAATATTTGGGTATCATTTATGATGAAAAACTCAACTGGAGTCCACATATCGAAAATGTAGCATCTAAAGCACAGCGTGCTTTAGGTTTACTACGCAGACTGAGCAACCGAAAGTATGGGCTACGCAGGGACGCCCTCATAATGATATACAAAATGTACATACGTCCAATATTGGAATTCGGCTGTGTATTATTCTCAGGAAGCCCTGCTTATAAAACTAAGCCTCTGGTCCTTTTAGAGCGTGAAGCCCGGCGCCTGTGCCTGGGACTCCCTAGGTTTGTAGCAAACAATGTTCTTTATCAGGAAGCGCGCCTACCAACATTGCCCTGCAGATTCCGCATCTTAACGATACAACCATTTCTAAAATTTTACAGTTTTCCAATTAGACGATCCGAGTATGTATTTATAAACGATCCAAACTCCTTCTTTCTAGCTCATTGGCCACGTTTTCACACCCCACAGATTATTTTTGTACAAAAACAATTAGACAGTTTAAATGTAAAAATTCGAGACGTTATTCCATCGTATGACTCAAATCAGAATTTAAAGATTGAATTCGATGAAATTTTCCCACAGAACCCTAAGTTTCATTCAGTCAGGTTATTAAATAATTTATTGCAAGATTACTTTGCACACGTACACACAATTAACATAATTGCCACTGACGCTTCTGTGAACGACGATAAGGCGGGCGTAGGCATTTTCTCGATGTCACTTGGCTGGTCATTCTCCTTGAGACTGCCAGATTTTACTCCCGTATTTGAAGCTGAGCTCTTAGCAATGATTCTTGCACTGCGTAAACTCCCTTTACATGAATCCAGCGCGGTAATTATAACAGATTCCCTTTCTGTCTGCTCTGCGCTTACAGCTTCAACAAATTCACCGGCTCTAAAGACGTTTCTAACATTAGTTCCCCCCCAGCTGAATCTTGTAAAATTATTATGGGTACCAGGACACTGCGGATTACATTTAAATGAAATGGCCGATTCATTAGCGCGAGCATCCCTGAATGGACCAATAATATCGGTCCTTCCAGTGGTGGCACAAATAACCGCGATCAGATATCGGAATTTTTCAATTCGTAGAGATATAATTGAAACAATAACATCATGGACTGAATTTCAACACCTAAAATTTCCGTGGAAAATACATTGGTGTCCATCAAGACAATCGGAAGTAATAATCACAAAATTACGCTGCCGTGTCCCACCATTAAACCTATATTTACACAGGGCTGGTCTGGCGATATCGCCGCTGTGTGCATTCTGTCTACAAATAGAAACCATACAACACTACTTTTTAATAGTGTCGCCGGTATAAATTACAAAGAAAAAGACTTCTTGAAATTCCGCTCGCTAAATTTGGGGTAAATTTAACATCAGAAATAGTACTCTCTTACGGTGCCTCGGTAGTCAGCTTTAGCCACAGGGACGTGTTTGATGCCGTTTGTAGGTTCATTCAATCAACCAAACGAATAAAATTTTAAATACATACTTCTACAACTAGAGATATAGCATGACATTTATATTATAAAAAGTGCAGTATAGGAAAATTATTCTGTCTGTTCTGATTACTAAATTGCACTGTAACAGTAGTTTCAAAAACCGTATGTAAAAGTTCAGGTGCCCAATTCTTGGCCAATCCCCCGGAGTGGGTATGAGCCATGTGCTGAGGATATCATCATCATCATCAGGAGTGCGCGCTCGATCGGTGTCCAGCTGAGACTGCTTCGTCTTCTTGTACTTCAGTCAGACGCCCTGTGGACTTGCAAGAACATCCCGTGACATTTGGTGGAAGTGCTGGGTTAACGTCTTCCCCCACCTGGAGCTCCGCAGCCGTACGTTGCCATCGGCGGCCACAATGACCGAGGACGCCGGCCCTTCGCAATCCGCTCCCGCCCCCCCCCGGCTGTTGTGTGTTCTGGTGCGGTACGTCAGCGCGACCCTGCCATCTTCAGCGGCACCGACGATCACGACGTGGAGGACTGGCTTGCAGAGTATGACCGCGTAAGCGCGCATAACAAGTGGGCTGATCGCGACAAGCTGACCAACGCCATCTTTTATCTGACTGATGTGGCAAATCTGTGGTTTAAAAACCACGAAGCCGAATTTAAAACCTGGTCAGCTTTCACCGAGATCCTCACTTCGGTCTTCGGCCGTCCCGCTGAGCGCAGACTCCGTGCTGAACACCGTTTGCGTGGTCGCGCTCAACAAAGCGGTGAAACATTCACGAGCTACATTGAGGACGTCATCGACCTCTGTAAGCGCGTGAATGCGTCCATGACTGAAGCCGATAAGATAAGGCATATTATGAAAGGCATAGACGACGATGCCTTCCATATGCTCGTGGCCAAGAACCCTACGACAGTTGCACAAGTAATTAAGCTCTGTCAAAGCTTCGACGAGCTGCGCAAGCAGCGCCTTTCCACCCATCGCACCAGTGTGCAATACGCGGACCTCTCCGCCTTGGAGCCTGGATGCCTTAGCTCTGATCACTCCGGCTTGCTGCCGCAGATTCAACAATACATTCGGGAAGAAGTGGCTTGCCAGCTATCTCTTGTAGCGTGTGTTGCTGAGCCTGCTTCCACGCTAGAACCATCGCTCCGTCGTGTGATCCAAGCACAAGTTTCTGAGGCGCTCCCACCTCCCTCTCCACCGCCGCCTGTGACTGCGCCTCTGACTTACGCTGCCGCTCTCAACCGACCTCCTCCACGACCGATGCCTATACTACCTCCATACCCGCCACTAGTTTCAGTACTCGTCGCCACTTCCGGTACGCCCGGTTCACGTGCCCTTATCGCCTTCCGGACCTTCTCTTAACCCTTGGCGTACTCCGGACAACCGTCCTATCTGTTTCGCATGCGGTATTCCGGGACATGTCGCGCGTTTCTGTCGCCGCCGTGGACTTTATTTTCGTAGTGACACGCCGAACCTCGGCTACCTTCCCCAAGAGCCTTCGCATCGTTCTATCCCTGATCCTGCGGACTCGTATTCTCGTCGCGCCGCCTTCAATTCTCGTCGGTCTCCTTCCCCTCGCCGCCGTTCCTTTTCACCCATGCTTCGCCGTTCCAGCTGTGGTCACGAGGAAAACTGACAGCCGCAGTTCCTGAGGCAAGAACTGCGCCATCGTCGAAATTTTCAAGGCCTCATCTTTCTCCTCCTAACGAAATCGCAGTATTTGTGGAAAGCGTCGCGACAACAGCTCTTGTCGATAAGGGGGCTGCCGTTTCTATCATAAGTGAAGACCTCTGCCGCAAACTCAAGAGAGTAACCATTCCTGTACCAGATATTTCACTACGCACGGCAAGCTCGCAGCAAGTCAAGCCTTCGGCCGCATGTACCGCCCGTGTTATGATTCAGGATGAACTATATTTTGTAGAATTCGTCGTTCTATGCCGTGCTTCGCATGACGTTATTCTGGGTTGGGACTTCCTTTCCGCACATCGTGCTGTTGTCGACTGCGCTCGCGCGCAACTGGCTTTGTCTCCGTTCCGTGACACTACCGTCGACCTGCCGAACCGTTCTCCTAAAGTGATCGTCACCGCTGACGTCATTATCGCTTCTTTTTCTGCCGCCTTGGTGCCCGTCTCTTGTGACTCTGCCCCCGCCACGACAGCTCTTTTTACACCATCTGAAGATTGTGCGCGTCGGCGGAACCTTCTACTCCCGTTTGCAGTCGTCACACTCAACGATGGTTCCGCTGCCATTTATGCGTGCAATCCATTTCCATGTCCTTCAACGCTCTTACACGGTGAATGTGTGGGGCTTCTAGACACTGTTGACGTCATTAGTCCATTTGACCTACCTTCCGATAAGTCGCCACTGCCTATCGGTGCCATCACTTCTGCTACCGCACCAGCCTCGCGTTTCCCCGATGTTTGCTTGCATACCATCGACGACGCGCTTACGCCTGCTCAAGGCAGTGAAGTTGTTGAACTTCTTGAACATTTTCGTGCTTCTTTCGACCTCGGCCAACCTTCCTTGGGGCGCAGGACAGCGGTTGTTCACCGTATTGACACCGGTCACCATGCTGCGCTGCGCCAACGTCCATACCGTGTTTCCGCAGCCGAACGTGTGTCGTTGACGAACACGTTGACGACATGCTGAAACGAGGTGTGATCCAGCGCTCCCACAGTCCTTGGGCGTCTCCGGTCGTGCTGGTGCGGAAAAAAGATGGCTCAATCAGGTTTTGCGTCGATTACCGCCGACTCAACAAGATTACCCGGAAGGATGTTTATCCCCTACCACGCATCGGCGACGCCCTAAATTGCCTACAGGGAGCTGAGTTCTCTTCAATGGATCTGCGCTCCGGGTACTGGAAAGTGCCGATGGCTGAAGCCGACCGTCCAAAAACGGCTTTTGTAACTCCTGATGGATTATACGAGTTCAATGTAATGCATTTCGGCCTTTGCAACGCGCCTGCAACTTTCGAGAGAATGATGGACGCTATTCTCAGGGGTCTTAAACGGCACACATGTCTTTGCTACTTAGACGACATTGTGGTCTTTTCTACCGATTTCTATACGCATCTCGCCCGCCTTGAGCAAGTTCTTGCTCAACAAGCAAGACGTGAGACAGGCAAGTTCTTGCCTGTCTCACGTCAGCTGGGTTGCAACTCAATTTGAAAAAAATGTCATTTTGTGCCCGTAAGCTTACGATCCTAGGCCACGTCGTCTCCAAAGAGGGAATTCTGCCTGATCCTGCCAAACTTCGCGCCGTTGCTGAGTACCCCAAGCCCACTACTCTAAAAGAACTACGGAGCTTCATTGGTTTGTCTTCCTATTTCCGGCGTTTCATCCGTAATTTTGCCTCGATCATCGCTCCCTTGACGCAGCTTCTTAATGGCACGTCAGACCTGTCGGCTTGGAACTCGGAGTGTGACGAATCATTTATGAGGCTCCGCCGGCTCCTCACGTCCCCTCCAGTACTGCGCCACTTCGACCCCAATGCGCCTACTGAGATACATACGGATGCTAGCGGTGTCGGACTTGGCGCCATTCTCGCCCAACGCAACGATGGCTTTGACGAGTACGTTTTCGCATATGCCAGCCGCACCCTAACGAAGGCAGAATCAAACTATTCTGTGACTGAAAAAGAATGTTTGGCGATTGTTTGGGCAATCAGCAAATTTCGTACTTATCTTTACGGCCGTCAGTTTGACGTTGTCACTGATCATCATGCCTTATGCTGGTTATCGACCTTGAAAGATCCCAGTGGCCGCCTCGCTCGTTGGTCCTTACGGCTTCAGGAGTATGACATACGTGTCATTTATCGCTCTGGACGCCAACATTCAGATGCCGACGCCCTATCCCGTTCTCCGCTACCTCCTGCCTCTGTTTGCTCCTTAACTCCCACCTGCGATTTGTCAGCTCATAGCTTCAACGACATGCCCGCCGAGCAGCGTAAAGATCCCTGGATCTCTCTACTGCTGCACTTCCTGTCTCACGGCTCACCTGCGTCTCTCTCACGCGCCGTGCGTCGTCAAGCACACCACTTTGCCATCCGCGACGACCTTTGGTATCGACGGAATTACCTCACCGACGGCCGTCGATGGCTGCTCGTTATTCCCCGTCACCTGCGCTCACTCATCTGCGCCGCTTTCCACGATGACCCCCAATGTGGCCACGCCGGCGTCTTCAAAACGTATTCCCGTCTTCGTCTTCGATTCTACTGGCGAGGCATGTACAGATTCGTTCGCCAGTACGTCCGTTCATGTGCAACGTGTCAACGCCGCAAGACCCCTCGTCAGAGTTCTGCAGGTCCCCTGCAACCTTTACCCTGCCCTGCTCGACCATTCGACCGTGTTGGAATTGATCTTTACGGCCGCCTTCCAAGCACTCCGCACGGTAACCGGTGGATCATTGTTGCGGTAGACCACCTCACACGGTACGCTGAAACATCTGCGCTGCCGGCGTCCACCGCGAAAGACGTCGCTTGCTTCCTTCTTCGCCACCTCATTCTGCGACACGGTGCTCCACGTGAATTATTAAGTGACCGTGGGCGCGTCTTTCTCTCCAATGTCATCGAGGCCCTGCTAAAGGAGTGCAACATCGTTCATCGCACCGCTTCCGCCTACCATCAACAAACTAACGGCATGACGGAACGTTTCAATCGTACGCTTGGCGACATGCTTGCCATG
This sequence comes from Dermacentor silvarum, assembly GCF_013339745.2. Taxonomy (NCBI): domain Eukaryota; kingdom Metazoa; phylum Arthropoda; class Arachnida; order Ixodida; family Ixodidae; genus Dermacentor; species Dermacentor silvarum. The sequence goes on from NC_051154.1 coordinate 299,500,666, forward strand.
TATGTGTCTGGCGATCACTCCAATTGGGACCGGGTTCTTCCTTTTGTCACTTACGCCTATAACTCTGCCCCGCAAACTACCACCGGCTTCTCTCCTTTCTTTCTTCTCTATGGCCGAGAACCTTCCTGCCTCTTGGACACCATTCTCACCTACCGTCCTGACGCTTCTGAAGTGACGCCTGTTTCAGAAGCAGCTGCTTATGCTGAAGAATGTCACCAACTAGCCCGCTCGTTCACCTCCCAAGATCAGTGGCGCCAAAAATCCCGCCATGACGCATCCGCTCCTAGTGCCCGCTATTCTCCCGGAATGCTTGTTTGGCTTCGGGTTCCGGCTACTTCCCCCGGCCAATCCACTAAGTTTTTGTCCAACTACCACGGTCCCTACCGCGTACTGCAGCAAGCATCACCTGTGAACTATGTCATCGAGCCGCTCGCGCCGTCTTCTGATCGCCGTTGCCGAGGGCGCGAAATAGTTCATGTAGCACGGCTTAAACCGTGTTATGACCCACCGATGACATGTCTTTTCCCTAGGTCGCCAGGATGGCTTCTTTCTGTGCGGGGGATGATTGTACTGGAGATTATCGGTGCCGGCACGGTGAAGTGTGAAAGAGGAAGTCGACGAACTAGGAGTGCGCGCTCGATCGGTGTCCAGCTGAGACTGCTCCGTCTTTTTGTACTTCAGTCAGACGCCCTGTGGACTTGCGAGAACATCCCGTGACACTATATATATATATATATATATAGTTCAAAAAGTAGAATGACGTAGGAAACAACATAACAAGGCGGTATAAACATAACTTGTTATGTTTTTTCCTACGTGCTTTTATTTTTTGAACTACTTCTGTGCCAGCTCCGGTTACTCTTTACTTCACTGATATATATACCGGGTGTTTCAGCTAACACTTTCAAAAATTCTTAAAGGTTGCCTGTGGCAGATAGCCCAATTCTAGTGACTGAGCTGCTCTACCCGAAGAGGCGGACATTACTTGCACAAAAAATTGAAGTGCATAATCGACTAATTAACACAAATTCACTAATTCAGTTTTTAACTAATTACCTGATAGTCCATATTGCAATCTACAAATTGTAGCCGTGGAGTTCGCACGGCGGATACACTTGGGACGAATTCTTGGGATGACACCAGTTTCGAGATATTAATTCCCGAACTTTGCGGAGAAATGCATTGGCGTTCCAGTTAAATTCTTAAGAAAATGTCGCTTTATGCACTGAAGCACAAAATTAACTGGAACGCCAATGCATTTCTCCGCAAAGTTCGGGAATTAATATCTCGAAACTGGTGTCATCCTGAGAATTCATTCCAAGTGTATCCGTCTTGAAAACTCCACGGCTACAATTTGTAAATTGCAATATGGGCCATCAGGTAATTAGTTAAAAACCTAATTAGTGAATTTTTGTTAATTAGTCGATTATGAATTTCAATTTTTTGTGCAAGTAATGTCCGCCTCTTTGAATAGACCAGCTCATTAACTAGAATTGGGCTATCTGCCACAGGCAACCTTAAATAAATTTTGAAAGTGTTCGCTGAAACACCCTGTATATATATCTATAGATTCATTATTAACGTTTCTCTCTCTCTCTCAAAGTTCCATGCGGATGTCGCGGAAATGCAGCCGAAAAATTCCTCGACCATTTGTTTTTGTCTTTCCTCTTATACCGATCAATTATTGTTTTTCAGTGCCGAAGAATGTCTTTGTCCACGTTAAAATCTGTAGCGTTTGTCATCATGCAATTCACGCTCGACAATAGACACCACAGACTTGCCGCATCGCGTGCGTCATCGACTCTTGCCCGCACCTGCTACACAGTAAAAGTTTTTACACCCAAAAGGGGGTAAATAGGCTTGTCGCAGCGACGACACCCTAAGGGTGTAAGTTAGCACCTGTGTTACAAGGTGCCTTTTCGGCACACTCTAAAACAAAGGTGCCCATGTCAAGAAACTGTAGGGTGTTGTGAAAACACCCCAACCAAAGGGTGGCACCTACACCCTTCATTTATTTTTCCTTATTTAACACCAACTGAGGAGGGTGCCAGATGGGTGTACAGCCCCTGTACCAGGTGTCAAATAGCTTGAACCGAACTTTAAAGTGGAACACTTTATAGATGACCTGTGGTATATTGCTTACAGTTGCCTGAACTTAAATGTTTTTTAAGTGAAATTATAGTTAAGCAATATATATGTATATATGCATGCGGAAATTTTTTAATATGCGATTTCATGAGCCATGCTTTGAAAAGTGCATGTTGTCTCATGCAGGAGTTCAACAATATGCATCATGGTCTCAGTCATCAGAGGTGTATCACTGTTTTTAAAATCTGGTTCAAGTTATACAACTCAAACACAAGTTACATACACATGCACTATACACACACAAAAACATCAAATTTAGCATGTCTTAAATCTGTGGCTAATACGTATATGCTGATTCACTCCATGGGCATGCAAAAGAAGTCACTGCTGCATTTGTACAAAAAAGCAAAACATAACCAAATGGTGAAACATATATATGAGACCGATATGTTACGGTTTGAAATCAAAATGTGAATAAACTTTATTGTATTTCATACAAGAAGCAATAAAATACAAACATCATTTGTAAAGTATCACTGCAGTTAACAGTATAGTTTGCAACTGATCACAGTAATTCATATGGATCACAGTATATCTGCGGTATAATATATGTGTATACTAAATACAAGTGAGTAAAAGTAGAGCAGCCATTTGCAAAAAAAATCTATATGGTGGCCTTCACACAAAAAAATTATAGTACAATAACAGAGGTAACACCATGTATATATCTGCTCTTCATCATCCGTGCATGTTTCACCTGAGTACACAATAAGATTTGTTCAACAGTAATATCACACAACTCTATAAGGGTGTTTCTACAAAGACTTTAGCTGATATGTAAAAACAGCCATACTGAAATAAAACGGCTCCTTTGGAGACATGCCGTCAGCAGTGTTGACCATGAGGTGATGGGTGATACATGGTAATTAGTTGCTGATTAACAAAAATAAAATACATTTTACATTTAGTTTGAGTGGACTCATCGTAATCGGGAAATTCTCTCTGCAATCGGGAAGCAATCTCTCTGCGCAAGACATATAGACTTCAGAATCTGGAAAAAATGCAATTACCCACATAACTGTGGCACGATGAACTTTGGCTATCACAGCACGCGAAACTGTACCCGAGGCTGCAGTGAGCACAAAGACGTGCCCTTCGAGGCGACGTTCTGCTCACATCACCCAACAATGGGCAGCAATGGGCTCCGTGCAGCACTCTGGTTGCCCGATGCTGGGCGACGTAAGCAGAATGTTGCGTTGAGTTTTAGCAGCATCTCAGTTTCATTTTGGCGTGCCCTGACAGCCAAAATTCATCACGCCGCAGTTCTGTGGGTAATCGCATTTTTACAGATCCAAAAGTTGACATGTCTTGTGCAGAGAGCTTGCTTTAATTTCCCAGTTACAATGAGTCCGCTGAAAGTAAACGTAAAATATATTTCATTCTTGTTAATTAGCAATTAATTACCACATATCACCTATCCACCCATGGTCGGCACCGCTGACAGCATGTCTTCTAAAGAGCCGTCCTTACACTTCAGAACGGCTATTTAATTGCGATAGCAATTATATGGACACTCCAAAGCAGATTTCTGCCGTCGGCGTCGCCGTCGTCGTCGCCGTGAGGTTCCGTATGACGTCAATAGAGATGAAATCGTCGCCGCGTGCTGGCGCTGCCCCTACCCGCTCTCCCTCGACCCACTACCCCTATCTAGTTCGGCAACGCTCCTCCACCACTGCACCAGCTGCTGACCGCGCACCTGCTCCGTTTAGCCATGACGTCACTTCGCATCGCCTAGCAACCACCTGGCATAGCTGCTCCCCCGCTTCACCTTGGCATGCCATAGCTTCGCCAAGCTCTTCACGCCGCCCTTCCCAACTACCACGCACACGCTTCGCTAGAGACACCGACACCGCACGCCCGCCGAGGGATCACGTGACCTCACCACAACATCCGGCTCCCGCCAAAACCTCTTCGCTCCGCCGGGTAGGTGGAGCCGAAAACCTTGACGTCATTGCGCGCCAACACGGTTCGCGCGGGCTGTGTGGGCTTTGTCTAGCTGTGCCCGGCAAATGTGGAGGCGGAGCTTAGTCATGACGTCACCGGGATATAAAAGTTCGGAGCTGCCGCGACGGCGGCATAACTCTCGTTGACTCTGTGGCGAGTACGCCTCGACATGGGACGACCAAAGAAGATCCGGACCCCCCAAGAAAAAGCCGCTCATCATGAAGCGCGTCGCGCGGCCAAGCGAGAATCTGCGCGTAGGCGGCGAGCCGATTCAGAATACCGTGCCTATAGCAGCACTTAGCATTTCCTAGCAAAACTTAGCCAAGCGTAGTAAAACCTGGAAGAAGTAAGGTCGATCACGAGCTCTGCTGTTTAGTCCAGCCTTGCACCACTAGTGCAAGCTGCCCACTTTTTATTCCAGGTTCGTACTGTACTACATCGGTGCCCATCCTGGCACGTGCACCACTCCGGTGCTATGGGGTTGGCAATTGGGATTGCCCAGGTCACGCTGACTGCTTATAACACGTATGAGGGCCGTGCCGCTACAGTCATATATGGTTCTTTTAAATGGCAATGAAACAAGTTTCACAAATACAAATACACTTCTTTCCAGGGTGTTGAATTAACATGGCACACACACTTCTCCTTCGTTACGCTTTCGTACTTCAAACACCGCTTTTTTTACTCTTGTAAGCAATGGACCGTTCGCGCAAACTACCGAAAGGAGTATTATAATCTTAGTTGGCAAGCTTCTAAAAACCATATGTCGCGTCACACTGCTTACATAACTGACCGCATAATACATATGCGGGCGTCTTAGCCGCAAAGCCAGAGTCCCCCCTCCCCCCACTCTTTTTGCTTTTCTGAAGCCGGTGCGTGTTTGCTTTCGTTGAGTGATCCGGCTCGCTTCTAATGTGATCTGAACGATTCAATCCGCATTTCTTAATTCATAGCTCCAACTTGGTAGGCATACTATCTCAAACTGCGTTCAATCTGAACACCGTCGCATAGAAATGTCAGACGCAGATTTAGCGAAACTGCATCTTATTGTGCTCTGCCTAAACACAAAGATGTCTCGCGCATATCAGTTAAAAAAGAAAGAGTGCCAAAAGAACAGTTGAACACGCGTGGCGGGTGTCACATGACTTCTAGAACATAGTGCTGAGCGTGTGGTTCCGGCGCTCGGTGAATATCCAGTGTGGCAGACGTTGATATTCGGCGTTGAGGTTTACCGTGAGCAGGATCATGAGCAGAGCGATGGACTTCAGAGTCAACCCCATGAGCAACTGCAAGAGAGACAGTACCGTATGCATGAAATATACAGGGTGATAAATTTTTCAAAGTTTTGCGGAATTTGTAAATCTCGCCTGTTGCAGATAACGTAATTCTACTCATTGAGCTGGATTATTCAGAGAGGCGGACAATACTTCCACGAAAAATCGAAACAAAAATTAGATAAATACAAAAAAAAATCGCAAATTAACTTCTTAATAACTTTACGGCACATATTGCAATTCACGAATTGTAGCTGGTGAGTTCGCAAGGCGTATCCGCCTAGAATGAATTTCGAGAATGAACACCAGTTTACAGATATGCGCCATCAAACTCGCGTTTTTTTTTCATTGAAGCACAAAAATACCTGGAACGAACACGGGTCAGACTGCGCATGCTCAGAACGCTATTTCTGTTTTCCGCATAGCGTGCGTCCGCTATTTTTCGAATATAGCGGAGACGCTAAACGCTCGTTCAGTTTTTAGCGTTGCAATCATGGCGGCACCCTCGGAATTGACGGCTGCCGCTTCGCAGAAATCGTCTCGCCCTGCTGCCTTGTGGGACTCGCTGATTTACAAATAAATGGTACTGCTGGTTTTCGCTCCGAGTATTCAGGGTTCGGTAACGGCCTACAGTCGATAAGACAGCGTCGTTTTCGCTGTCGATTCTAGGTTAAGCACACTCCATATGCACAGCGAAAGCGTAACTCTGGCTGTAAACACTCTTCAGACAGAGGCAAGAAATCTTAAAATTATTGTTGCCCAATTTATTTTATTAATCATTGTTTACGTGCTTCAATTCTAATGAACTTACTAACAGCGTCCGATGCATGACAAAGTTGTTACCGATTAATTCCCGTGCCCGAGAGCTTGACCATGCAGGCTCTTTTCAAGGCTTGGCGTGGATCCACACGGCTAGTTTGGTTGTCGAGCTGGTCAGTCTGCTGCTTTGACTACTCGCAGCTAGATGGCGTGGCGAAGTTTTGCGCTTAGCGGCGCATCGTTGTTGTCTTACGCTACACTAAAACTCTACCGAACAGCGTTCTGCAAAGATTTAGCATGCGTAACACGCTAACGCTAACGCAAACATTTTCCGCAATACTAAAACTCTCTAATATCTCGAAACTGCATTGTCTATCCTGCAGATACATTTCAAGTGGATATACGTCTTGCAAGCTCACCGCGGCTACAATTCGTAAATTGCAGTAGGTGCCGTAAACTAATTAATAAAGAGGCGAATTAGTGCATTTTTGTTAGTTAGTTGAATATGTGTTTCGATTTTTCGTGCTAACAATATCTGCCTCTTCGAATAATCCAGCAAGAGGACAAGAATTATGCTCTCTGCCTGTGATAGCGTGACTGCAGACGGTTCTTCAATTGGGGGACAACCCCATTAAGGGCAAAGCCCAATCGAGGACAAAGCTTAATAAAACTGAAACGCGAATAAAGAATCAAAGTAAACATTTAGCAAAATATTACAGCAAAAAACACAGGAAGTTAACATGAAAACATGTAGCTGGAACGCTAATGATATGAGGCAAGTTCGGGCAGGCTTCGGGTGTGCGTATGCACTACAGTCTCGACGCGGCGAAGCGGAGACGAGACGACGAGAGAAGCGTTGTTGATCTCACCAAAAGACGTTGGAGCGTCGTACAGGCTGCCAGAGCGTGGCAGCTCTGGCTCGGAGGGAGAAGACAGACGGCTCGGTAGCACGAGCCGACGCTGGTGGCGTTCTGGTCGGGCAGCTGATCGTGGCACTCGGGCTCGTAGCCTGACAGCTCAGGTTCTGCCCACGGACGCAGACGCTCACCGGCCTCAGGCAGCAGCAGTTGATTATCGGGCAGGGTGGCGATGCCCGGGAAGGCAGGCGGCTTGGCAGCAGGGGTTGACGGCGGCGGCGTCCTGGCCGGGCAGCTGGTCGTGGAGCTCGGGCCCGTAGCCCGACTGCTCTCGTTCTGCCCACGGGCGCAGACGCTCGCCGGCCTCGGGCAGCAGTTCCCGAATGGATGGAGTAGCGGCGCCCAGGAACGGGTTGGCAGGAGGCCCCGGCCGGGTGAAGTCCTGGTGGCTCGGGTCCGGAACCCGACGGCCGTCTTCAACTCCCGATCCGGTGGCCGACCTTGTCCTGGTGCCGCTTCTGGAACTCCTCTCTTTACTGCCAGCGCGGCTCCTTTTTCTGCTGTTCTGGTCGATTCGTCGACTTCTCATTGGCTGCTCGAGGCTCCGTGTTCCTCTGTGATTGGATTGGCTTTCTTTTGGTATTTTTCTTGTGCCGCGTGTTCACGCGCCGGACGGTCTTCGGCGTCGTCGTTTTCGGCGCGGCGCGGTAGAGCGGCGCGTGCTCTCCTTGTCTGCTTCTTGTTTGAATGTACCGCACCTTGTCGCACACCACAAATATCACCGTCGCGCATCACCGCACCGTGTCGCGCACTACTCATCACACTGCCACAGACGAGATCTTTAAAAATTTCGGTAGACTTAGAAAGTGATCACCCCAAAGAAGTAGTGCCAAAAGTTGGCGTGTGAGAAATACGGGCGAGTCGCGATGCTCCGATTTTTTCCCTGTCATTACGCATGGTTTCTTGGTAATTAAGTTTAGCAGACGTTTCCGTCCTCCTGCAATACCTGCACTTTCTTTCGTAGATGCAGCCTAATCAATCAATACACACGAAATCGATAATCGTCCACGACTGTAATCAGCTGTTTGCGGCGATATTCCGCGATCATTTTGCGCGCACTGACGTCATAGCTGAATAAAGGCCCATTACTTAGCTCCGTGATCGCTCATTGCGCGTCAGCGATGACGAGGAGGGGGGTGTCATCAGGGCATGGAAGCATCCCGCAAGGCGAGAACAGCAGTTTCAGCAATGCAAAGTCTTACCAGCTGCACGGGTCCTATGTCAATGAGGTTGGTGAGCACGGCAAGGCTGACGCCCGAGGTGGGCAGCACGAGGGACGTGGAGGCGGCCACCGTCACCGGTATGGCGAAGTAAAGCGGGTTGCACGGTGTTGTCACTGCCTGCGTTTTACGGCGTTGTCACGAGTAGCAACGTGTCCCGCGCGTTATCGTGCGAGAACAGTGCGACACCATCACTTTGTCAGCAAACTTCGTTTTGTGACTTTCATACCTGTACTAATTGGCTTCTTCACACGCAAGACTGAGAATACTACAGGCAGGAGTGGCAACTGCATGTGCTGACAATTGCACTGGTGAAAACTTCCATTAACTTGGGTAGAAAAACGAGAGATAACGGATGAGCACCAGCGCTTCTAAGCGTCCATACCTTTTCGATTCGAGAACCGGACATATACCGCGCGTATACGGTTATGGACGAATGGAATATGATGCGTTAGACGGCGCTATGCGCACTGAAACATTTTGGAGTTAAGTAACAGAACATGTATAAGGCACAATGTCAGACACGTTACTTTGGATACATAGGTTACCTTGTCTATAAAAAGCGACGCAAGGCGCACAAAAGAAATGTTTACACGCCTACTCCGTCACCTCGTCCTACATGTCGCTAAACGTCTATGGTGATTAGTCTTGCTTGGGACAGTTGTATCAAGGTGTGTACTGAGCCCTAGTGAAACATAGCCCACCACAGTCAACGCAATCACACGAGATGTCCTGGTGTCCTGTCTCTAGCTAATAAATTGCCATGAGCTCGTCCAATGTCGTCTTTATAACACGCAGGGCGCCGCATTTAATAATGCATTCACAGCACTTCGACGTGGCTTCGAGCCACAACATTATGGACACAACCAGGATTAGTCGTTAAACAAAACTGGCTGCATCATAAAAGGTCGAAAGTAAGGCAGTCTTGCAAGAAACGTGTAGTAGCTAGTCGGAGTAAATGTATACTGCGCTTTCGACAAATAGTCATTCTCATTTTTTTGAATTTTAGTTAATGCGGATGGAGAAAAGAATGTTTGACAAATATTCTTCGCTGAAGCGAAGCATGTCTTAGGTTGATTCATAAAATTGAATCAATTTTTTGATGTCACCGGAAGCGTTGAACCCAATAAAACACTGTCTTAGCTTTTTTTTTTTTCAATTTTGAACAGCCCATCAAAAGATTAGAACAAAAGAAGATGATGCAAGTTCGGCAAACTGTGTGGATGTTCACAACTGAAGCAATTTGGGATTGTTGGTATACCATGGTACAGGACATTGAAAAGCGCAAGTACGTGAGAAGAATACAGGGAAAGACAGCCTGTGCGCCTATTATATAGCGCTCTGTCTTTCCTCGTATTCTTCTCACATACGTGCGCTTTTCAAAGTCCTTACCATGGGTGGTGTGTTAAAGATATGCTAAGTGAGCATGAAGGCAACCTGACAAGGTTAGAAGAAACAAGATTTATGTTTATGCAGCTTTTTGCTGAAACAGCCAGCCAGAATTCCTATCTGGTAAATAAAGTGAAATGAAAGTGAAAGGTTGGTAAGATTATTGCCAGCAGTGTGGCCGCGGCCTGGATTTCAAGCACACAAGAATTCTTCGCACGCATTGCAGTGAGTTGACTAGAGAAATCCCGGTCATGCGTCAGCATGTTGTCATTTGCACTGTCCGGTAAGGAGTTACGGCTTCTGTACGTCAACGACGTGAGTAAAATGACATGATTACATATCAGTTTACTTTTCCGTGTTCGTTTTTTTTTTCTTTCTTTTCCTTTTTCATGTCTGTTTATATATCGCTGATCTTTCGGAACAAAGTTGTTGGAAGTCATGGAAGTCAGAGTTGTATGCCTCCTCTTATTCTGTGCTTGCCCTTTGTTGCGCAGTTCAACATTCATGATTATTAGACAACAAGCACTAACTCTGACGTTATCAAGATATATTCTCCTTAGTTCAAGGAGTTTGTCTGTGTGCCTTGACCAAACACCATGTGAACGCACAATGTCGACGGCGACCGGGAGGAGGACGGAGACAGCCGAGGTGTTGCTGACCAGCTCGGTAAGCAGCGACGAGCAGAGGGCCAGGACGCACTGCATCACCAGCTGACTGGGCGCGTACCGTTGCAGCTGCGTCGACAGCCACTGGGTGAAGCCGCTCACCTGACGACGACAGGGCGCAACTTGCGTTAACGCAATGCTGTGATAACGTGGAACTGCAATATTTGGCCGACAGGGTCAGCCTTTCTCCAGAAAACCTTCTAGACTGATGTTCCAACACTAACCAAGAGTGTGTCGTGCTTTCGTATACTTCGGTGTACTAACGGGAACGTTGGATGTCCGTAGTCGCGGACGATCAGTCGGTGTGTCACGTGTTGCGCAAGTGTGTTAGGTATTGTTTTATTCCTGATCTTTATAAATGACTTGCCTAGTAATGCTTTGGAGATATGGGCGAACCGGCTATATCTCCAAGTCGGATTCCAATTGACAGCGTGTAGGTCGAGAGTAGAACCCACTACGTACGTTTGGTGTTAATTAAAGGAAAGTTAATTAAGGTACAGTTAATTAAGATATAGTTAGTTAAGATACCGTTAATTAAGATACTCAAACCCCAGACCTTTGATGGGAGTGGAACCCATGACCTTTGGTGTTAATTAAGGCGAAGTTAATTAAGGAAGAGTTAATTAAGGTACAATTAATTAAGGCACTCGAGCTTACGACCTTTGGTGGGAGAAAACATGTAATAGGAAGTAACAACGCATTACAATGAAAATGTCAAGTAATGTAATGAATGTCTCGTCATCGCGCAGACTTTCGCCTTCATCCTCGTATGCTAAAGTGACTGCGACTTTTCGTTTGTTTTGTTGGCACGAGAGCGATCGTTGGAACGATGCCTCGAGTGAACGGCTCTTCCGTCGTACGGTAACGCTTCTCTGATGCAAACAGCAGTCGGCGCACATCGGTTGCCAGTGCCAGAGCTGTCACACGGCATTGCATCAACTGAACATGCCTGTGTCTATCTATAGCCAGTTTAACAGAAATAGTCCCTCCGGCCCTCAGGTCATCATTGAGCAAGTAATGACGCGCGTTGGTGTGCGGCTCAAAAAATTACGAGGGAGAGGGAACATTTCAATATTGCGGTAATGTCGGAAGAAGGAAAGGAGGTATTGGCGTACACGTGTTGTAACCTAGGCAACGACGTTAAAACGCACTGCAACCAAAAATGTACACTTTATTGTGCTAACGTTACATTTGCCTCAAGAATTCTCAGATGAAGCTATACACGCCGCGCTTTCGCTCGCATTTTAGGGCGCATTTCTTCCCCCACCGTACAGAGCATGGAGTCGTGAAAATCGCACATGAATTGTAATGGTAAACATTTCATTAACCACCATGCATTATTGTGCGTCTTGATCGTCGTTATACTTAGCTCATTCAGAATTAAACGGATCAAGGTAAGAATATTTATTATAAATAAATAAATAAATAAATAAATAAATAAATAAATAAATAAATAAATAAATAAATAAATAAATAAATAAATAAATGCCCTGTCTGTATACTACCATTTGGCTGGAATCCTTATGAAAGGCTCAAGTGCTATACGCGTACCCATAATATGAATTTATTTAGAGCACTCTTTGACACGATATAACATGGTGAAGTACTAGCTATAGCGCTGCGTTGCTAAGCCCGAGGGCGAGGGATCAAATCCCGGACACAACGGCCGCACTTCGATGGGCGCGAAATGCAAAAACGCCCATGTACCATGCATTGGGTGCACGCGCGTTAAAGAACCCCGAGTGGTCAAAAATAACCCGGTGTTCACCACTACAGCGTGCCTTGTAATCATGTCGTAGTTTTACCGCATAAATCTCCAGAAAAGGAAAAGACACTACACTGGCACGTTGCTATACCCGTAGCATGCACTTGGCATAAACTGCAAAACTGATGGTGGAAATGGTTAACGTATATAACTTGAAGAAAAGGGGAACCGAGGGGCCCGATTTATAGATCTTTTGTTAGTTGTAGCCACATCAAGCCAACCGACATGATGCCAAGGAAAACATAGGGTAAGTAAGTGTTATTCTAATATAAGTATCGGAATAATTAGAAAAAAAGAAATGAAAGCGGACAAAGGAGTAATTACAACCGGGAGGAGCGGAACCCTTATCTACGGTATTCAACGTGCGATGTTCTACCATTGATCGATTGACAGCGCAAGGACACCAGAGATGAATGAAGATAGAACAGAGCACTGCTATCTGTTCAGCGTCTGCTCCACCTTCTGTCCACTCTGGTGTCCTTGCGCTGCTGATCAAACATTAAAGCACGTTTTACGAACAAGCCCAATTTTACACCTGTCTACTATTGAGCAATTGCGGAGGCCGTCCACCCGTCCACTTTTTTGAGCATTTGCGTATGTGTAATCCAAATCAAGTCGTACGAGTGTTAGCCAGTACCACTTAAGACCATGGCGATGGATGTGGAACATCCTTTCCACTACAGACGTCACGTAATACGTGAGCTTACGAGTACGCCACTGGCCTCGTGTGCTACATCATGGCACCAAAGTCGCGACTAGAGCACTGCACGGGCCCGGGCCGGCCCAAAAGCCCGGTCCCGGCACGGCCCGCGGGCCGGGCCGGGCCGTCCGAAGCGTTTGTCGGCGGGCTCGGGCCGGGCCCGGGCTTAAAGTCGCGTTAAAGCCCGGGCCCGGGCCGGGCTCGGGCTTGAGGCCGCGGGCCCGGGCGGGGCTCGGGCTTGAAGCCACGGGCCTGGACCAGACTCGGGCCCGCTCATTGAAGGGCCTAATTAGGCCTTCGAACACACGCGACCGTTATGCATTGCATGTTTCAATGCATTCTGTGCCAAGCTGAAGTGACACGTGCAAGATGACTGTCATCATCATCAGCCTATATTTATGTCCACTGCAGGACGAAGGCCTCTCCCTGCGATCTCCAATTAACCCTGTCTTGCGCTAGCTGATTCCAATTTGCGCCTGCGAATTTCTTAACTTCATCACCCCACCTAGTTTTCTGTCGTCCTGGACTGCGCTTCCCTTCTCTTGGTATCCATTCTGTAGATCTAATGGTCCATCGGTTATCCATCCTACGCATTACATGGCCTGCCCAGCTCCATTTTTTCCGCTTAATGTCAACTAGAATATAGGTTATCCCCGTTTGTTCTCAGATCCACACCGCTCTTTTGACTGTATATCTTATCAGATGACTATATCTTATCAAAGAAAATAGTAAAACAGATGGAGTTCTCATTTTTAACAGCGGAGGTGTTTCAGCCGGGTCTAATGTGTCCGCTGAATCCAAAAATGTCGGCATATCCTGGCAGCAGTGCAGAAAGGGTCCAAGCGCAATAGCACATACACCTGTGAACTAGCGAAGCTGAGCCTGGTTAAGTCTAGCTAAGAATGGTGGGCACTAATTGCATATCGATAGGAAATTGATAGCCAATCAATAGCTAGTCAATAATCGATAAATAATCAATAAATTCCCGAAAATGCTGGGGATGACTTTAGCCTAGCCCAAATACGTGGCCAATACCTTACGATAGCCAATCGACAGCCAATCAATAGCTAATCAATAATTGATCAATAATCAATAAATTCGGATAAGTTGGTAGTGCTTAACTTATCCCAAATACGTGGCCAATATCTTGCAATAGACAATCTATAGCCAATCAATAGCTAATCGATAATCAATCAATAATAAATCAATTCCGGGAAATGCTGGGGATGACTTGGTAGTGCTTAGCCTAGCCCAGAAGCCAGGACTAGCTAGGTGCCCATCATCTCTGCTGTCTCTTTAGCATTGCGCCGCCAGTGCAAGCTACGCTAACTTTTTTTTTCTTTTCCGCAAAAACAAACATTGTTTACGCGTAAGGAAAAATAAATTATACAAAGAACCACTCCTGAAACGATTTCCATGTTACCGCTTTTGCGATCGCACTATTACCAGTTTTAATACTATGGCATTATTTTAGCCCTAAGGCCAGTTACTTTTGTGCTTCAATGCATAAAACAGCGTTTTCCTCAAAAGGTTAACTGGAACGCCCATGCATTTCGTCGGACACTTTGAAAGTTAGTATACCGAAACTGGTTCAGTCCTGAGAATTCGTTCGAAGTGGATACGCCTGGCGAACTCAGCGGCTATAATTCGTAGATTGAAAGATGTGCCGTAAAATAATTAATTAAAAAGTTAATTCACGTAATTATGTTAAATATTCAATTAGGCCATCAATGTCAGAATTAGCTTGGAACTACATAAAACAATTAGCATCCTTAGAGCGTCGTCGCATTAATGCGAACACAAGAAATCCTGAGATATGGTCCATTCCATACTTTAGAACACTCTATAAGCTTCAGTCGTTAATACATTACCTACCATTCACGTTGAACAGATACAAAAATGGCGGTAATTTCAGTAAGAAATAACTCAGCTGGCATTTTGGTCGCTTGTAGTGTATCTGATGTGATTATTATTCTGCCCTTGTGTATGGTTCTGAGTATATAATGTAAATCCTGTTTCGTTTTCTTAGCAAATGTTGATCTTGTAAAATTCAGTCTCACGCTATGTTGTATAGGTGGTGTTGCGTTGTTTTGTATAGCTAGTATTGTTATTGTAGTGTTGTTTAAAATGCATTCTGTTAAATGTTTTTCCAATTCTGTTAACTCGCCGTGACGCAAATATTCTTTGTCTTTCCGTTCATAGCTATTTCGTCTATGAGGAATTCCAGCGAGAGCTGGAAATATATGTGAATTATTGTGCATGTGTGCACACTGTTTGCTGTACTATTGCCTTGCCTGGCCTTTTGGGTCACGTCAAGCTACATCATCATCATCAGCCTATTCATGTCCACTGCAGGACGAAGCCCTCTCCCTGTGATCTCCACTTACCCCTGTCTTCCGCTAGCTGTTTTCAACTTGCGCCTGCAAATTTCCTAACTTCATCATCCCATCTGGTTTTCTGCCGACCTCGACTGCGCTTTCCTTCTCTAGCTATCCATTCTGTAACCCTAATGGTCCACCGGTTATCCATCCGACGCATTACATGGCGTGCCCAGCTACATATGTAGCTTTTAGTCCAAAATGACCGTCCAGCACGTAAACTGGACAATAAATTGATTTGATTCGATTGATTTCGTCGGACACTTCGAAAATTATTATCTCGAAACTGGTTTAGTCCTGAGAATTCGTTCCAGGTGGATATGCCTTGCGAACTCGGCGGCTATAATTCGTGTAGATTGAAAGATGTGCCATAAAATAATTAATTAAAACGTTAATTAGCATAATAATGTTAATTCTTCAATTAGGCGTTTTGATTTCTCGTGGAAATAATGGCCACCTCATCGAGTAGTTTAGATCAAGGATTATAATTGCGCTATCTGCCACAGGCAATCTTTAAAGGTTTGGTTCAGCTAAAATGAAACGCCCTGTATATTTGCATGCTAAATGACATCATAGAACTATATCGTACAAATCAAGGTAAGTGCATGCGCACCACCAGAAAAATAGTAGCACAAGCAATGGGCCGGATTACTGATGTTCCCGTGGGAGAAACAAAGATTTCGGCCTTTTATTGCTTATATACTGCAGCTTATTAAACCTCTAGAAGGTGAGGCTGACAGATACGGCACAATCTGTAAGTAAAAAAAAAGATTTGTTTTATTACAGGCCGGGCCTGGTCATGCACACGCGGGCCCTAGCTAAGCTTAGTAATGAACGCCCGGGCCCGGGCCGGGCCCGGGCTGGTCTCGGTCATGTACGCCCGGGCCCGGGCCGGGCTCGGGCTTTGTATTACGGGCCCGGGCTGGGCTCGGGCCTCGTAAAGCGGGCCCGGGCCGGGCTCGGGCCGAAAAATCAGGCCCGTGCAGTGCTCTAGTCGCGACTATGCAATGAGCGATAGGATTAAAAGTAACCGAGCTAGGGGCTCATTTTTTCGTTAGTTACGATCAGATGAAGCCAACAGTTAATGAAGGCAAAGAAAAGCATACAGTGAAAATTACCTGTTCTTTCAATAACACGTAGAAATAAGAAAAATGCAAACCAAAAAGGATAAAAACGACAACTTGTCACAGGTGAGAGCGGAACCCAGATCGTCCGACGGAAGATGTGGCTCAAACTACGCACTGGTGGGTTTCAATAAACCACCACCATCGGCATGAGTAATTCCTTTTGAATGAAGGGAACAGCTCTTTCCCTAATCCCTCATCGCGATGCACATGCTGGCCTCGTGTGGGGAACAAACCCGTTAAATGATGATGCACCCCCTGAGTTGGTGGAAAACAAAGACGTCAGGGACGCCTCTCTTTCTTGCATTTCTCAAGCGCCAGAACATAGTATAGTAAAATTATTCCAAATTCCGCGCAATAGAATTAAAGCTAACTTACTACAACGCAAAAGTCTTATGAATCTACCCAGAATAATATATTATTTACCAATTTATAGTTAACATGAACAAAATAGAAGGTTACTGCCGAGCGAATAACTAATTTTCGTACGCTTTCTTTCACTTCCATAACTGCTGGTTTCTTCTTCTGTTGTAACTCCACTCACTCGCGGATAATCTGCACAAGCACTGCATGCCTCTCTGCACAGGCATTCTCTGCCACCCCCACCAGACAACGCATTTACAACTTCGCGGGAAGTCCGATGTTGGTGAGTGTGAGGTGCCACACCCAACACCACCTACATAGCACAAGGCCTAAGCACTGTAATCCATGACGCAATGCTACCTGGCCCGAGTGCCATAGAATCAAATGGGGATGCTCCCGCGTAAGCAACAGTGATTTTGACGTCACCACTTTCGTCACACCAGCCTTGGCAAAGGAAATTTCGGGCCAGGTAGCATAAGGTCATAGATCGGAGTGCGTAGGCCTGTGCTATCTAGGTGGTGTTGCTACAGCACTGTCTGTTGCTCACTGTGAAACTTTCCGCGACAGCTGGACTTCATTATTTTTGACGATACACGTGCGCCGTGCCGTATGTAATACGTGCTACATAAAAGTGTTTTTCCGAGTGGGAAAGGAGCGCGCGAATACACGCAAAGTGCCTCGAGCGGCCAGTCGCGCGGCAATCTTGCCTGTGTTCGCGGGCTTCTTTCACGCTCGGAAAAACACTTTTATGTAGCACGTATTGAGCAGGAGAAAGCTGCATCGGGAGTTTTTCATGTTGCTCTACAATTTTCTCATTGACACGTTTAATCTAATTATAATATTTAATACATTGATTATTAATTAAGATTTATCTAATTACCCGGAATGCAAAACACTTATCTGAGTATCTCCAAGCGACGGCAAACAATATTAGCTTGGTTCTGTCAAGCTACGTGGCATTTGCATATTTTTAAATCTTGGCGCATGATAGTTGGGACACCCTGTATAAGTGTAGGTATCCCCAGTATTCGGTTTCAACCGAAGTGTGGTCGGTAAAAAATTACGGTCTCCGATGTAATATGGCAGCACACTTCGATACAAGGACGTAACACAGTGAGCAAACACAAGCGCTGCCAATTAGCACTGGTGTTTGTTCCTTGTATACATCCTTTTATCGAAGTGTGCTGCCATATTACATCATGATTAAACTAACTAGCCCACAAGTATGTCTTAAGTACGGTCTCTGAAAAGTGAAAAACACCGTTATTTGGTCACTTCCGCACTCATACCTATATTTCATCCAAATGATTATTATACACCGCGTATCAATGAAGACTTCAATATTTCAATTCCTAAGAAGAATGAGTTGAATATTAGTTCTTCAGTGTCACATTATTCGCGGTGGCGGAAGACGGACTTCGTGCGAGAATAATTCAGTAACTGTTTGATTAGTAAAAATAATTATAATATATTTATTTAATGACTTTAGTGATAGCGTGTTGTAATTGTGGAATCCAGGCCGGCCAGTATTCAAGGTATGACCACGTTGTAGGCCTCCCGAGACTACGGAGAGCAGCAGGCTCGATCGAGATATATGTCCCCGAGCATTTGGCCAAATGCATGGGCGTTTAACTAATTATTGCTTTCCAATGGAGTGCCAAGCCTTAAAATATTCACGTATGTGCTACAAAAATGCAATTAAATTAGTATTGTTAACTACCCTCTTGAGCAATTCGAAGTATTTGGGAATCAGTTCAGGTCATTTATAAAAAAATGCAGCAACATTTAAAGCGCTGCTTTAAACGCAATGTCTGTCAACGTGGAAGTTGCATAGACTATTGAGAAATATTCAAATAATTCGTTTGTGCGAAGATAGCTGATGTGGTTTTAATTTTTTCTTCTTGCTGGGATTTTACGTGCCAAAACCAGTTCTGAGTATGAGGTACGCCCTAGTGTAGGGCTCCAGAATAATATTGACCACCTGGGGTTCTTTAACCTGCACTACAACGCAAGCACACGGACGATTTTGCATTTCGCCTCCATCGATATGAGGCCGGGATTCGATCCTGCGACCTTTTTAATTTTTTCCGGCTGCAAGGAAAGCGTGCGAGATTTGAAAAAAAGTATCACATGGCTGGGCGCTTGCGCGGAGCGACATTAAAGCCCTCAGACATGCCAACAACGAATAATCGATTCTTTAGGCCTGGGATTTCTTGCTATACGGCTCAGCATGCACGCCTTGCATGTCAACCGCACACCGCAACAATCACTCTTCGATGTCTTACCAATATCGCATAGATAGTAACTGTAGAAGGCCTGCGCATCACGTGACATGACATCTTCTACGTAACGGACACCGTGCCACTGACACAAGGGAACATATATTAAAGCATTGAACATGGAACATCTGGGGCTAGGTAATGCGCATTTTTTCCCCTTAACTATAGCGCCTAATGGTACCAAGGGAAATTCAACACGAAAAGTCACCAGGCCAATGACAATAAGGGCTCCAGAATCATTCGTGTTTAGCGCCCATATTGAACTGTACAAGTGACGTAAAAAGATGTTCTTATAAATTGGCGTAAAATTCTTAATGGTCGATTGCGAATGAGCACAACCTCGTTTACAGTCGGCAGGCTAGTACTTCCGCTGCTGAAATCTATCTATTTCAGCCAAGTTATACCAACCTTGCAACATTACGTATGCGCAGGAGATATCTCTGACACGGGTTACGCACATGCGATACGTGTTGCTTCAAGGACAGCGCACACAAATTCAGGCAAGGACCACGCCGTGTCAATGTGCCTAAAGCCTTGAGAAACTGTGCCCGTGTTTACAAAAACAACAAAATCAAAACGTTCTTACGCTATATAACTGTTCGTAAGAGCAGACGCCAGCCAATAATGATGTGGGACGTATATTATTAGCGAACGCGGCCGGCCTCTGGCAAGCAGCACTTACTAGTGAAAGGCTTTGTGAATTTTACCACGGATTCTTCGAAAGCCCAGCAAGCTGCATATGAGGCGCTTATAGCCGGCTTCTTTTCACACCAGGTGGGTCCTGTGTGCTCTGCTCCGGCTTTTACGAAGTCGTATACGATGAATAATTGTAACAATTTTGGTACTGATTTGGAACGCAAAATAGACGCGGGTCATTCCATGTACTTCCAAATCGCTCGCGTTCCTCAGACAATAATGTTCGATATGTGTCAGGGTTGCAACATTGGGCGTAAATAAAGAGCGCACAACAGCACAAAAGCAATACCAGTGGGTACACAAGTTAATGAGCAGCCAGTATATAGCATTGCTGCCATCTCTTGTTCTCTTTTTAACGGCACGCATGCGTTTTCAGGCGAACAGTGTTTAAGACACATTAAAGACGAACAGGACGAGCAGTGAAATATTCTTACCTTCGCGTAGTATACGTATAGGCCCAAACGTTTTCCTAATAATGGCGTTGATCCAGCTTTTATAAGCTTTGCCAGTTTTCGAAAATGAAAGTGCCTGCTCCTTCTTTTCTGTTTGCAGATTTCCAGGACAGCCTAGCACGCAAAACGTGTTTGGCTTGGCCCCTTCAACCTTCCGCATCCCACTTCGGTAAAAGTTTGGAATGACGACAGAGGGAAATGACTAATATTTAGGCAAACAAATGAAAGAGCAAGCGAAACGAGTTTGAGGCACGGTAAAAGAAATACAAAAGTAACTTCAAAATTTTGCGTGCGAGCCTTAAAAGGTACCAGTGAAATGCTGGTTTCACAATGGCTGACGCCGGTATTATGCCTGAGCGGCTCTGACAGCTGTATAGACCTGTTCCCTGTTTACAAGCATAGCCCTAGAGGGCTTCCCGCTTTGCCCACAAGGTCCTCAGTAGCAGAAGTGTGTAAAAATAGAAGCCTGCAGATTTTAAACATTCATCCCCTGCACATAATCGCAATTTTGCAAGTCCACCTTGCCGTAAGCTACGCAAAAATTTATAAGCAGTAGTCTTAGGGCGTATGCCCCTTATTTTTATCCGAAAACCTAGACAAGAAACTTCCCGTACATCGAAACAACTAAAAAAATGTTTTTGGTTCCGGCTAATAGACTCATAACGCATGTGACCGGGAGTTCGTTGGGGGCGCAGGCTCGTTGCTGTTAAATGCGTGCACTGCTCGCACCTTGATGATGAGCATAATGGCGTCGCTTCCGGCGACGGTGATGATTGCGCCCCAAGGCAGTCTTTGCACGATGCCGTCGAAGTCCATGAAGACCCCGTTAAGCCACTTGGTGAAAGGCAGGGCGTATGCTAGCACCAGACATAGCATGCCTAGCGGATGCCTGGCAAGACGATAAGGGAAGACGATGAGAACATGAAACTCAAGACGATAGCTAACCTATTAAAAGCAGCCATATATCCCCAATCGCCTGCATACAGCACAATCCAATTTGAACAAGTGCGACTAGTGGATGTGTAGGTCAAAGGGTGTATATGATTATTATTGCGATTAGTATTCTTTGCGAACTTCGCCTAGTTTGCAGAATGTTTGTCTCTAACCTGTTTCACGCTAACTTGAGTCCTTCGGTATATGCCACTGGGCATGTGCCTCTTTTCAATGAAAAAAAAAAGAATCCTTTAAAATTTCTCTGGTTCTGGGCGGATAGGAACTCACGTCCGTTCGTGGCGCGAGTCTGAATAATATATATTCAGATATAAAGACTTTGCGGCGGCGCTGCTAGATGGCGCAACGTGTCCCGAGGGGGATGTGGCTGAACGACGGGGATTCGACGCGTACGTCCGACTCGTTCGTCATCCATGGCAGCAACTGAGCGAGCCAGTGTCCGTGGCCACTGCTCGTGCTCGGCGCACCTTCTTCTTTATTTCGTAAAGGAAGCGCGAGGCTGCAGTACGCGCCTTGTACGTGACGTGAATGTCACCAGTCATCCTGAGATGGTTTCTGTAGGAATCGCTCTTTTTTTTCATTTGCTAAGGTAACAAGGAAGTTATGTAAATGCAAGAAGATTATTCTGTAGTTCTACGGGTGTTTCCCAGATAGCTATGTGAGAGCGAGAACTTGTAAAAACGGAAGGAAGGCTGTTGGCGCAGAACAAATATAGCATTTTGCCTAGCACACGCAGTTTGCGCGGTTTACGCATGCCCTAGATGAAAATCTAGGGAAAGACGTAAAAAAAATTGTTGAACCTACAAAAATAATAAAACGATAAAGTTAAATTCGGGAAAGGACCTTCGCCTCGAGTCGATGCTTCCAACAGGTTTTAAAAAATAGACGGCATTGCCATGTTGCACCAAATATTTCCCCTATTTGTTGCAAATTTGTACCACTATACCGCTGGTAACCTAAACGCTGTTTAGTTAGAAGCAGTTATGGCTAACTGCGAATTGCTTTCTTAGCGTGCTTATCACAAGCGGCACTCGGCGATCTCACTCCGCACTCACAAATACAGTAAAAGAACGCGGACCCACAACAGGAGTATGAACGCCGAATTTTCCGAAACGCGAGTTCGTTAGTATTTCGCATCAAAAGGACCTTAATCCGTACACGATAACACAATATGCTGGCATTGCGATGAAATTCGCTCGCAGGTATGCTGTAATGGCAGCGGAAGGAATGATAAACAATGCACTATAGCAAAGGACTTAAGTTAAGCCAGCGAGGTTTACAATAGCAACAATTATGGTTAGCTTCTGCGGTAAGAGTTGCGAATCTTGGCCCGTATTGCCGAAAAGCTTTTTACGCTAAAATTGTCCTCAAGAACAAATGCCAGCCAATTGTGATCGAAGGCAATTGTGATCGAAATTGCAAAGAACGTTAACGAACTAAAAGCTTTGTGAATTCTTCCCCTGGGCCCATATTCACAAAAAAATCTCTTACGGCAGGATTGTTTGTAAGGACATGTCTGAAACATTAGTTATGTCGGAAATAATTTTAGCGAAGTGGGCCGGCCAGTAAAGACAGAACACTTACGAACGACAAACTTTGTAAATTAGGTCACTAAAACATATGACGGACACCCGCGTGCGCGTAACGAACAAGTTGAAATCCCCGGAAAATACAAGCACGATTTGCGGTGCCACAGAAATTTGTGCGCTCAACATTACTGCACCTTCATAACTTGACTTCTCGTTACGACGTCGACCCATCTACCTATTGATGGCTCACATAGTCATATGTAGACGAGCGCCGCGGCTTTGCATGCCAAGAACAGACTGGACGGTGCTCTTAAAAGCGAAGTTTAGCTCGCGGTCATCTTCGAATTTCAATTGAAATCTGGCACTTTTTGTAGTAAACGAAAATGATGGCCCAAAAAAATCTGCATCGATTTTGACATTTCCTTTTAAACACAAGCTTCGCGAATACTGTTTTGGTGAATACTGAAAAATGCGATTTGTGCGTTCCAGTGTATCTTGATATCGGTGTTCCCGTAATAAAGCTCCATTGAAACAGTTCACTGGGAAGACGTAATTACTGCACACGTTTTGGTCGCTTAGGAAGGCATGAGGGAGTTATTGGGGATATTCAACCGACACGAGGCGTTACCGAAGGCAAGAAGGTGATCTTTTTTAAGTGACGACGCATGCCGCGAAGTACAGCACACGTATATAGCTTTGCTCGCAAAAATAAAATAAATAATAACGCAAGAATGCTACAACACGGCTAACATCATGTTATTGCGTCGCTCGAGATCGAGCTAGCGGAACGCGCTGATTGAGCTCTCTTCAAACCTTGTTAGGAAAGCAACGGTGAAAATGACACAATAGTCTTAGGGTGGAGCACTAAGTGGCGTAGCAAATGTGCGTTCAAATCATCCGACCCCTCGCACGAGACGTCAGAAGGATCAGAAGGATCTTCGAGTACAGTAACCTAGACACTAGAATTTTCTTCGGGAAGCTGTTATCTTATTGATCACTTAACGAATGACAATGGAAATGAGTGCTTATCTAGAATAGCTTTGCAAGTGTGTCGGCTCGCTACTATAGCAAGTGAACACAATGAGATGACTCACATATCATCAGTAGTGGTCCTGAGACCGGCATTCCTATCGGTAATGCTGTGCACCACGGTCCAGACACCGAACAGTAGCACCGGCAGGCATTCGGTGCGTCTGAAACAAGATTGGTTACGCGTTGTTCGCGCTCGTGAATAATATGACGCGCGGCAAGAAGCTGCAACCATCATTCCGGATAGATCATCTATAACATGTATACTGCCATGGGCATGTTAACAGGCACAGACTGGAGCACTAGTCAAGAGTGTTAATGAGAAGAATACAACCATTTAATTGCGCCAACTTCCCAGACAACACAAAACATCCTATGGATGTCCTCAAATAGTCAAAACGTCCTCATCCCGCAGTGGACGTTCTGAGGAAGTCCCTAGCACGACCTGGCATTTGTTCCAGAAAATCTACCTTATAGGACGTCCTCTGGAATCCCGAAATGAGCCTACATTTTTATCTAGAAAATGCACATGATAGGACATCCTCTGGAATTCCTGAAAAGAGCCTGCAGTTTAATCCAGAAAATGCGCATGATAGGGCGTCCTGTAGAAGCCCTGAAAAGAGCCTACATATTTATCCAGAAAATTATAAACTCATCAGCGTAATAAATTCTCAATTAGAGATAGTGACAAAACTGCCGACGCCTGCCGCAACGAACGATATGCTAACCATCATACCTATGCCATGAAAAGTGCAGTGCCCTTAAGTGAGCGGCCTTAATTCCTCTTGGAAGTAATAAGTAAATATACAATGAATTATATATATTTATATGTATATATATACATATATATATATATATATATATATATATATAATTTCCGTAAGAAAGCGTACATCTTGAAATCGATGGTGCATGTAGCCTCTAGACGTGCGCGAGACAGGCGGAGGTTGAACGTCGCTCCGCCCCTGCCGCTTAGCCGCGCCGTGTGGTACAATGGCACGCGCTCCTCTCTTTTAATGCGTAGGCAGTCTTCAGCTAAGCTTCCCTCCAAAATCTGCCTGTCTGTACGTCAGGAACATATGTGACCGGTGCGCTCCATATATGAATGCATGGGGTAAAGTACGTATAACGCTTTGTGGGCCGATCCTGGTGGTAGTGCAATACCGGACCGACCCACGCGGCGAAGGTCAGTGGGCCGATTCCGGTGAGCCTTGCATATCCGCGGCTTAGCTGAAGCAGGCTTAAACCTATGCAAATTGCCTAGGCAAGAAAGCTGAAAATTATACCAAAAGGGAGGTAGCAATCAATATGGGACGCCCCACGAAAAGATCAATCGTTGAGGATAAAGCGCGCATGAGGGGACACCGCAACGAGAAAGCTAAGAAAGCACCGATCTATGTTTCATACGGGCAGCTCTGTGTAAGATCTATTTGCAGCTACAATGCTTACGCAGTACTGGAGAATTCCTCAGAGTAGCTTCCTTTACATTTTTTCGCTTCCAACCGGCCTTTTCCTCATCTTTTTCTAGGCTGTGCTTTAGCGGGCTGCATGCAGAAAGAGCCGGAAACGCATGGCGCAGGCTCTCAACCACCGTGCTCTCAACAAAACGCAATCTCGGAGGCTTGCGGCTTCTGGCACTTAATGTTGCACATAAAAACAAAGCCTTTGAGATCAGGTGATGTGTCAACGTTGCGCATGCAGCGAAGTCTAGTCACGTCCAGACGAAAGCCAGTCAGCACATGCGCTAGAGAGACCAGTGCTTCGCACGCGTTTTCTGTGTTTCCGTGGCCGCGAGTCTGCTGTGACCTCCATTGCAGTATTTGTTCTTCGCAGTCATGCATTCCGGATCCGAAAAAGGTGAGTGCATTTTTATTCTTTAGTGAAGTAAAAACCTTAGTGAAGGAGTCTGTTGCGGTATTCTAGCGACGGCTACTTTTTTTACGCATAGTTAGCGGTTAGTGTGCACCATCATGTCGGCAAACCATGACTGATGGTTTCGCCGCTTGAGAAACCGAAGAGTAGATGAATTTTTTACGACCTTAAATCCATCGCAAACTGGAACTGATAGCGAGCAGAACAATGTGTACCGATCTGGCTCTGGAGAGAGCACTCAGCGCAATCAACCAGGCGCTGCTAGTGGGCACCCATTGTTCAGTGATGTTGAATCGGAAACCTACCAACGTGAGCGGCCTAGCGTCGAGCACGACTTCTTGTTCTGCAGCAGCGGTTCGGATTCTTATTACCTACAGGAGCGCATGGACCAAAGTAATGTGCAGCTAGAAGAACAAGTTGAGATAGAAGATGTCGCGCCATTCGGGTCATTCAGTATGGCGGCTCCCACAGCTCAGTTACTGCCCTTTTGAGAATCTTGCGTGGCCATGAGTCTTTCTTATCTTCCATGATCGGCAAGAACACTGCTAGAGACGCCAAGGAAGTCATTAAGCATAGTCAACATAGCTGGAGGGCAGTACTGCCACTTTGGTATTGTACAACCTCTTCGTCAGCTGCTAGAAATAGCAAAGAATGGACCGTTGGAGCTTGCTCTCAATTTTCATGTTGAAGGGCTCCACCTGGAAAAGAGCTCCAGGAACCAATTTTGGATGATACTTTGTCATGAGAAAGATCTAGAAGCTCATGACCCATTTATTGTGTCTTCTTTGGTGAGAGAAAACCAGATGATGCAAATGAGTTTCTTCGTTAGTTTTTTGATGAAGTTAAGGAAGTCGTTAGCTCTGGCATCTGTTCTGGCGCACAGGTTATACCTGTCAGAATAAATGCCATCATATGTGATGCACCTGCAAGAGCCATTTATCCTCAATCTAACAAACCACACTGGGTACTACAGCTGTACGAAATGCACTGTGAAAGGCCTCTACAGTGAAGGGCGAGTGTGCTTTCCGGCAAAAAGTGGGAGTCTGTGCACCAACATCACATTTTGAGGACAATTTCAAGAGCAACACCATATTGACAATACAGTTCTCGAGGAGTTGCCAGTTGACTTGGTGAAAGATGTGACACTGGATTATACACATCTTGTGGGCCTAGGGGTCATGCTAAAATTGCTTCTGCTGTGGTTTCGAGGTCCAAAGCAGATTCGACAGGGGGCTTCTGCACAAAATCAGATTTCAGCCAAGCAAAGTGAGATTTCTCTTTTTGTACCATTTCACTTCAACAGACGTCCAAGAGGCCTACCTGACATAGATCGCTGGAAAGCAACAGAATTCAGGTTTTTTTTGTGCTTTATAGTGGTAGACTGGTGTTAAAGGTTTGTTACAGTGCCATTGTAGGGCTTCTTTAGTGCATAAATGAAATAAAACAAAGCTGCTGTCTGTCATTCATAATTGCATTGAATTTTCTTTTTTGTGAAACACAAAACCCTGACGTCTGAAGTTTAAAACGCCTGTGAAGAGCATAGTACCATGCTAGAAACTTGTTGCATGTTTTTCGGTACAAAATGTGAATTATGTTTTACTGAACCTTGTACTACATGCCTGAAACTTTCTTTCAGTCAGTGGGTTGCTTGAAAATTGATCTGGTATAAAACAATTGCTTAGTGTTATCTGAATTGTTGGCATTCCTATTAATGTTATAAAACCTTGTAAATTGCAGATGCGGGAACTCGCTGCCTTAGGAGGGAGAAATGTTAGTTTGTCTTCCCGCCGCATTCTCGAAGCCCTCATAACCCAGGAAGTGGCTGTTCACTATAGTTGGCTCGGACAAAAAGCAAAAAAGAAGTTCTCGTCGCTGACAATGTGTGACCTGATATATAGTAAGTATCTTGCTTGATTACGTAATTCAATTTTCAGTTGTCTTTCAAGCTTTACCTGGCGGACACTGTATTCTGTTTATCCAGCACTGCAGTTACGTCAGTTACCACAAACTTTTATCAATATCCTGTTTCTGCTTTTTGCACGTTTCTTACCCTTCACCCTGCAGGGTATTGGCCTTCGAGCATTAAACCAAACACATAGTATGTAGCTTTCAGCGGGCTGCGGTGGTGCACCTGAAGATAGGATAGTTTTAAAAGCCTTGCACCTTTAAGGAGTACTGTTGCTATTGACTAATAATCATTTTTTTTATTTTGTCTCGACAAGAACTCTGTGTGGACATTGCCCGACTTCCAAAGAATAATCTTGCATAGAAGACAGCGCATGTACGATTAAACTACCTTTTCACAAAGGTGCATCATGTGTCATATAAATTAAACAAGTTCTACCTGTTGGCTGAATAATCAGGAGGGCTACATTGGCTGCACACAACACCTCCAAAGGCCATGTGTGGTTTCTAGCCACATGTCATAAACATACGAGTTGTGAAGTTTGAATCTTTCTCCACTCTTAAGACGATACTATTTGCTATTAAAATAGTTCATCACTAGCTTGCATATAAACCTCTGCCTCCTATCGTGGCCAAATAAATAAGATAACTTAATTAAATGTATATGCTGGAATGTTTTTATTTGACAGTTAATATACAGCATTAGGTTAATTGTATAAAGCACACTGCAACCCATGCTTTTTTGTTATACTTTCTGTAATGACCCTGCCCTCTGTTATGTCATGACTGAATGTCAAGATAACGACAGAGCTCGTTCCTATTATTGCAGAAAGTGGGAAGTGTACATTTGAAACTGTAAAAAGAAGCGAAGTTGAGGATGTTGTCAAAACGTGGCTCAGACACGCTGGGGAGAAGCTTAGAAAAAATAACAAACAGTGAGAAAGTCATTGGTGAGTATTTCTTCTGATAGGTGCTCATAATGTTTAAATTTAGTTTTCCACCTAATAATATGTAATTATTAAATATACTTCAAAGGTTTTCCTGCAACTGATCTGATAGGTGCTTGAAAATTCAATGAGAAACCTGATTATATTTGGTCAAATTAACATTATTTTGTGGAATAACCATACAGGCTACAGGTTCTACATGCTGGTACTCTTCAGTTTGCATGAAGTAGGCACTTACCATATTTATTTGAATAAAAGGCGAGATTTTTTGCGGAAATTTTTAGCCTTGAAGTCACCACCCCGCACCTTACATGCGAGGCTGATAGATTGAATTACTTTTTCAATATGGCGGCAGCAGCGCCACATTTCTGAGGATCCTGATTTTTGACAGTAGCGAGAGTTGTAGCAACCAATAAGCTTTGGCAGGTAAGGCAGTACGGTATTCTGCGTGTATATTCCACACTGAGTATTCAAAAATAAAATTTAACAATAGAGAGAAAGTGAGGGTTATACGTGAACTTTGCCTCAAAATGTGGCTTCGTGGCAGTGTGAGCCGCGCTGCTGCAAAACCACACCATGAGACGAAATTCGCAAATATTCCGAACCAGTCATTCTGTTTATTCCGGGGGCTTCCACCGCCGACACCTCAGGAGTAAGATTAGGTGATTTGCTATTCAATATTTCTGCGCAGAATGGGCGCACCTTCGCGTGTTTGTGCGCGCACATTCTGCGCGTTACCGCGCAGAATGTGGCGCGGCCACATTGGATGAATTTCAGCGAAGAGCCGAAGTGCTTAGCATTATGTATTACTTTACTGGAAATTCCGGCGCCTGAGTCTTCTGAGAACACTATTGAAAAGTGCACCTGTTAGCCCCTTCCCGCGCTGCAACATTTCGCGATATTACGTTGCTTCTCTGGTGTTGCTGGATGTATCCTGCATTAGAGTCACGGAAAACACCACTACTGGCTGCTTTCTTGGTGCATGCGAGCTGGCGTGGAAACTTTGGAGGGGCGGCTCCACCCCGTCTTTCGTTCTAGCTTAATTTCTGGCTTACGAAGTCACCCCTCACGGTTTTAAAGGTGGTCACTTTGCTATAGCAGAAACATAATTTGCTTATACAACTTCGTATTCCTCCTAAGTGTCCCTCTAAGGCCATAAACATGTAGCGGGGTTTCGGGCCGAGAACGTTAGCTGTGTACGGTATCCAGGTGGACAGTGAGGAACGCGCTACGACAATTCTGATCACACACCTCGCGTACAACAGCGATTATATTTATTCGTCGATTGTCCGACAAATCTCAGCATCCGTACACAGTAGGGGTGTTCGAATAGCAAAATTTTCTAATCAAATTGAATATTAATATTCGAGAAAAAACGAACGTCATATGCCGAATCAAATACTGGATGTTTTCTCATTTCTAAACAAAGTGAACTATAACGTTGGTGGGGAGTCCGTTTGGTTAAAAATGAGTCTTATTTATGTACATTATCTGATACGTGCCTGTAATGCGGTTCGCTACTGGCCGTCCGGTCAACTGAGGAGCTCGTAAATGAGAAACCTCTGTTTTTGGCCTTCTAGTACACTATGGCAATGACAGTAACGTAACAAACGAACAGAGCGTCACAAGGTGCTTGTATTGTTGTTTTCGTTGAAGCAGAGAAGTGAGCTCATCGCACATCGTTTTAAAGAATACAAACGTGGTGATACTGTCCAAATAATAAATTGCTTTGCCTAAGTAAAGACAAGTTCATATATTGGCTGCCTAAAAGTGAGGCATCGTTACCGAATGATTCGATATTATTGAGCAGAAGTTAGATGAAGCAGACGTTCATTTGTTCAGGCACTGGTGCGCCTCCGCGCAACAAACACGTACACCCTCCCCCTCTCCCCTTCTTGCAGTTGAATCAATCGGAACAGTTTCTGTCTCTTTTGAATTGGTCTCTCTTTCTCGGGACTTCAATACATGTTGTTATCCCTAATGTTCGAAGAGAAACGAATACTGAACAATTTCAAATAGTGAATTGTTGAAACGACTACGAATCGAATAGCGAAGACTATTCGATTCGTATACAAAATTTCGTATATTCGCACACGCCTAATGCACAAAGATTAGAATAAAGCGTATAACTTTCAGCAAAGCAGTTCAATTCCTGCCACTGAGTTTCTATATATCGGCACGTACAATTCAGCGGCCACCATATTGGGCATGGCGCGACGCGTGGCCCATATACGCACCCGATGCGTCCCATGCCGTCGCGCTTCTTCTGCAGGAAGAGTTGGATGTTGATCTGAGTATTCTTGTTCAACTCCACGTCACTGCAAGAATGATTAAGTTTGAGAAACGGACGCTGCGCAGGTCGACACCTGGCTCACACGCACACACACATGTGCGTGCGTATATGTGTCAATGAGAGAGAACAGTAACTGCGCAACTCTCACTTTTTACATAATTCGCAGAGCTGGAGATCGAATTCAGTTGCCTATCAATCGAATGACGCTTTTAGATACGTTTACTCATTTGTTCGGGTTTACTCGGGCAAAAGTTCAACCATTCTGGTGCATGCTAAGTTTGTCGCACGTGTTGTGAAGCAAGAAGAAAAAAAGAAACACAGAAACCAGGAAAGAAAGTAAGTAAAACTGGTTAAAACACGTTGGCAGGCTAGTTGGTCAGAATACATGATAGAATGTGTAAGCGCGACTGAAGGAGGACGTAGATCGTCCTCGTTCAGTCACCTCGTTTAGACGTCCTCGTTCGGTTGCGCTTACAAATTCTATACTGAAGTAGAACTGCCTCTGGCTACTGTATATTGGGCAAGAAAAAAAAAGAATCAGGGCCGGTATTCACAATTTTTTCGCTCGTAAGTGCTCTGTGCTATTGGCTGACCGCTTCGCTAATAATATGTCGAGCATCAGGATTGGTTGTAATTTCCAATTACTATCAATTCTAGCGTAGTAGATGTTTTTGAACATGGGCCAGTTTCATTGGTACAGTGTAGTAGTAACTCCTCTGAGGACATAGCTTACTAAAACAAAGTTCGCGTGTATTTTTTAAATCTTTGTGCACTACGTCCTACTAAGCCCGAAATTGTGTTTGCTTTGGGCCAGGAGTTTTGAATAATTTTTTGTTGGAATTCACTATATTGACCTGCGACACTTGTAAAAAAAACGAGGGCACGTGGGTAGCCAAAGCTGCGGGATAATAATAAAACAGGCGTGGCGGCTAGATTTTAGCAGAACCAAGAAATACCTGGCAAGAATGAATAACGACGCAGAATGAACGTAATTGACCGCATAGACGTCCGTCTTTTAACATTGTGATTATACTAGTATACGCATAGAAATGTAGTATATTTCATGATTCGCACATATACGAAAGGATGCACCTTTGCTCGGCGCGACGCCGAATAATTGTTTCTGCTCTAGCGCCTAAGCTGCACCGCCCATCACCGAAAAGACTAAACCGGCGTGGCATCTTTTGATGAGAAACCCTAAATGGCCCACTGAGCTAAAAAGCGGGCGGGTGTAGCAGCGAAACGTCACGAGCGCGCCTCGACGGAGCAGAGCGGGCGAATCGGATCACCTGCGGCCGCAATAGTATGCCAGGCGTAGCGTGAGGGGAGAAGGCATCGCAGCGACGCCACGCCGCCAGCGCACCTCGACAGCGAGACAGTTGTCGACGGCGAGGCAGCCCTGTCTCGCTCTCGGAAGCCAACGTGCGGTCCGTACCTCCCTCTCTCACCCCCACTGGTCTTAGCTGCTGCGCGCGCCTGCCGGCCTCGGTGGCGCTATTGCTTCCTCGGTCTCTCGTCGCGCAGGACATCTGTGGCGTGCGGCGTCCCTGATTTCGCGGCTATATCGTCCAAACGATTCTGGTCTACAGCCAACATGCTAACGCAGAAACAGCACAAATAAAATTTTGCCGTACCGATTTAATCGTAAAACTAGATAGCATACCCCGCAGCAGAACTCGAAGGACTGCTCAGCGGCGTTCAATTAGATATTAATGCTTTCGCATTGACAACTCATAAAGAGTGCTTAGGTGTCCTCAGATTTTTTAATCATCGCTACCACTCAAGCAGCGCGAGCTCCTATTTAAAAAAAAATATGCAGATCCAACGCGCATCTTGGAAAATAGATTGGCAGTTAATCATGTGCTATAATTTGCCCATTTCATTCCTGCGTTTTTTGCGTAAAGTAATCTGGCGCGTGCGCATGTGCTCTCGCGCTACGCAATGGGACATACGTCATGATTATCTCAAACTGCTATTTGGCGTTGGTACGACCGAAGTAAATGCCCAATGGTGGCCTAATGGTTGGAGCATTGGTGCTACTGTTTTGCGAGACCGAGGTTCAATCCCCCCCCCCCCAAACCCATCGGCAACAAAATAAATTTGGTAAGTGCGAATTATTCGGCCAGACAACAGCAGCAGCACTCAGCAGCCATGGTCAGGAAAGTCCGCAGGAGGGGTTCGCTTTAAAATAGTTTTATCAAAGCCACAATAACAAGCGCCATGAAGTGACACTGTACAGAATGATGTCATGACATATGTCTGACTGGATGTTTCGCTCACAACTGCCGCAGGACGAAGGCCCGAACGTGCAGCCACGCCACCATCAGCGTGACGCATTCCATCGGCAGGACCATGGCCACCCAGACCAAGTGGCTCGTGACCTCGGCGTTGAACCTGCTACCGGGCCGCCAACAAATATAACAGAGGCTCCGTGAACATTCAGGCACTGGTGATGTGCTAAAGCACTATATAGATCCAACGCACATTTGGGAATTTATGTGAAGCGGTGAATTAAAGACTGTACAGCTGTTCATTCTCTGCAACGCCTTTTGCAGCATACCAAATACGTGGATGCCCAAGAAATTAGCAAGACCCGAAAAAGCCCAGCACGCGACGAACGTGATACCCGCGACAGCGCATCACACAGTATCCGGGGTCGGCCCACATTTAAACGCACCACGTCCTTGATCAGCCTAGTTTCATCATCATCATCAACAGCATATATTTATGTCCACTGCAAAACGAAGGCCTCTCCTTGCGATCTCCAATTACCACTGTCTTGCGCTAGCTGATTCCAACTTGCGCCGGCAAATTTCCTAACTTCATCACCCCACCTTGTTTTCTGCCGTACTCGACTGCGCTTCCCTTCTCTTGGTATCCATTCTCTAATGATCCACCGGTTATTCATCCAACGCGTTACATGACCTGCCCACCTCCATTTTTTTTCTCCTAATGTCAATTAGAATATCGGCTACCTTGTTTGCCCTCTGATCCACACCGCTCTCCTCCCGTCTCTTAACGTTAGGCCTAACATTTTCCGTTCCATCGCTCTTTCCCTATTGAAAAATCCATATGTCCCATAACTCCCATATCAAATAATCCGATATGAAGCATATAGGATCGCATACAAAAACCCGTTTTTCCTATGCGCCATATGATGTTATTGGATATAGGGGTTATGGGGGACAAGGGGTTTTTTCAGTAGGGTTGTGTGGTCCTTAACTTGTTCTCGGGCTTCTTTGATAACCTCCAAGTTTCTGCCCCATATGTTAGCACCGTACAAGGAGTACAGGAGGCATACGTGAATATCTTGGCAAATATCTACAAGGATTCCACAGCTACCTTGGTTCAAGAAAAGTAGAAAGTTACATATCAAGAAAGGGGTCAGGCAAGGAGACACAATCTCTCCAATGCTATTCATTGCATGCTTAGAAGTATTCAAGGCTAGGAAGGCTTAAGAGTGAGGATCAACGCGAATGTCTCAGCAACCTTCGGTTTGCAGATGACATTGTCCTATTCAGCAACAATGGAGACGAATTTCAACAAATGATTGAGGACCTTAACCGAGAAAGTGTAGGAGTGGGGTTGAAGATAATTATGCAGAAGACAAAGATAATGTTCAATAGCCAGACAAGGGAACAACAAATTATGGATCACCAGACAGCCTCTATAGCCTATAAAGGAGTGCGTTTACCTTAGTCAATTATTCACAGGGGACCCTGATCATGACAACAAAATTTACAGAAGAACAAACTTGGGTTGGAGTGCATACGGCAGGCATTACCAAATCCTGACTGAAAAAGAAAAGTGTACAATTGCATTCTGAATGGACCGCACCTGCGAATGGACCGCATCACCCAGAATGGACCCAGAATGGACCGCATCCGGTCCACCCAGAACAGGACGTCACCCAGAATGGACCGCATCTGTAATTGCAACAATTGCGGATGTTGTCCATTCTGGGTGACGAGGCCGGCGCGAAATTCTGCATGTCGCATCTCGACGCCGGCTGCAGCCGGGAACGCCGACGAACGCCGGACACGTCGGCCGCGCCTCGCACTGGGGCGAGGGTAACCTTGGAGAGGGTGGTAATTTCGCCGAGCGATGACGTCACGTGCGTTGCCTAGCAACGCCTCGCCCCAGCTGTGCGAAGCGTTGCTAAGCAACGCGCGGTGACGTCATCGCCAGGCGCAGTTTTTTGTTCGCACTACGAGGCCTAACCAAGAGCTTAAACAGCTCCGTTGTTGAAATGCGTAATAGGGGCGCAGGTAGTTTTCTGCGCAGTGCAATTCACGCTACAATTCAATCGGCTCGGGCACAAAAAGAACAAGCGTTCGCCCTCTAGCAGTGCACAGGGCACACTTACTCGCGGAAGTAGTCGAGGAAGTAGACGTTGGCACGGTTTCGGTTCAGGCTCATAGCCGAGCTGAGCGTGCAGGCGATGATTGTTGTCACGGCTAGCTGCCGGTGAATCGTTTGTTGCTTCCTGCGGACGAAAGCAACTCAGGCACCACGAGAAAGTGCTGCAAGCCACTCAGAAGAAGGCTGCAGACAAAGGCAGGACAATATTGTGTAATAGGATATTGAACCGCTCCCTTCCATAATGCATTTTAACTATTATTGTTATAGATATCACGTGTAGCCGGAGTCTTGAGTTGAAATCATACAGGTGAAAAAAATCTGCACGTTGGCTGAAAACGGAAGCAACACACACACTAGTCGTGGATACGAATCAATTGTGTCCCCGTACATACCTAATGCAAGGTACACGAGTTTTTTTGCATTAGCCCCACATTAGAATGCAGCCACCACGCCCGCGATTTCATCATGTTCAGCACCAAAACCACCGCGTCTGGTTAAAGGAAGTCAAGATATATATATATATATATATATATATATATACTTTTTGTGCTGAGCATATCAGTAGGAAGCGAAGTGTTAGCAAATGCATATTGTCATCTTGCGCTTCCCCCACGAACGAAGATAGAACCCCCGATAGAACCCCAAGAGTTCGATGGCAGTAGCAGATGTCATACACAAACTGACAAAAAGGTTCTGCACGCGATCACCAAGAGGGATGTTCTCAGACGTGTTCTCGGGGGCCAACGTAAGCGATCACCGCGGCTCGGCGCCATCGCATTGGGTCCTTATAACGGGCATCATCCACTTGCGAGTTCTCCATCGCTGTCTGTGATCACGGTACACTTCATGTCAGGCAATCTGCTCTGCATAAAAGCGGCTAATCAAAGCGCATTTGACGTCTCTCTGTAATTTTGGTCACTTCCGTGCAAATCGTTTACTATATGCGTTGTGTATAATTGGAATTGAACAATATAACTATATTTTTTACACGTGCATACCTTATAATTTTTTAAATCCATCGTTCTCTTGTCTACAAGAAATTTCAAGATATCTGTGGAGCTGTCCAGATAAAGAGCGGGCAAAGCGTCATAGGCGCATTCGGGTCAAGATCCTCGCGATTTATTTTGTGCTACCATCGAAAGGCGCAACAAATATTGCCGCTCATAAGTAGCAAGGAACTGTTTATTTACTTACTGGTATTTAAAGCCGATGTATTCTCGTACCGGACGTCTTGTTCCGTATAGGAAGCCTGCAGTGATAAATTAAAATTACACCATAGCTTTTTCGGGTGGTGGGGGTGCCACCCACTTGTCCGGGGACGGCGGGAGGGATGGGGAGGGAATAGGAAGGCCGCATACTAACACAGAAATATTAGGGGAGGGGGATAATGGCGTAGCTACCCTCTGGCTACGCCACTTGTACTTACACGAACTCGCGTGCACTGACCGAGATAAAAGAAAAACAGCAGCGTTCTCCCTCTTGTCTTATACCACTACTAGCTACGTATGGTGATTCTAACAATAAACGCTTTCGCTGGCTGTTTGGAAAGCCAGAATCTCTTGGTAGCGTCTCTTTACAAATCTAAAGAAAAACATTCTGCAGTGCACTCAGTAAGCCCCAGAAGATTCAAAATGAAATTCGCCGTCTAGAGGTATCCTAGTTACCAGTCCAATTAGTAGCGGACGTCAGTTAACTAGCAAAATAAATAGTATGAGAATGTATTATCATAACGTCCACCACAGTTGTTGCAGTGGACCCGGTGAGCCGCTCATTGATACCCCTTCAGTCTGAGCTGAAGCAACCCGGATGCCCCAGGAAGGCCAAAAGTGCGATACGAGCTCTCAGTCTTATTCTGTTATCCTACATACATACTTTGCATGCTATGTACATATATATATATATATATATACATGAACGAGAGTAGAAGGGAAACCGAGGCGCTCGATATATAAAACCAACATACAATGAAGCCAAAGAAAGCATCGAGGTAACTAACTGTGGTTGAAATTTAAACGTACAAAGTAATAAAGAAAAGGAAGTGAAAGTGGACGAAAACATGACATGTCGCCGGTGCGAGCCGAACCATCGGTGACATGTTACCTTTTCGTCCACTTTCATTTCAATTTTCTTTATTATTTTCCACATGACAATTTCAACCACAGTTAGTTACCCCGATGCTGTCCTTACCTTCATTGTCATAGCTATCACATTTTCATCGCTGCCATTAGAGCACTCAAGCTTTCTACAAAAGGGAATCAATGCATACATTATTTCAGAGTGCTCACAATTACTGGGGCTTTTCCTTTTTCTTTTTGCAAGATGATGGTGCCCTAGTGCTTAGAATGTGAAGTGCAAAATTTTTATTCCTTCAGCTACAGAACCCAGTGGGAGAGAGAAATACCATGGTCGCACTGGGAGATGTGAATACCACAGTAAGTATGGATTGAACAGACATCGCTCTAACGATATTGGGAAGATTAACGCGCACACTTAAGGTGCGCGTTAATCACTTGGCTCCAGTAAGGCTACAGTGTATGACTTTGAAAGTTTTGCCTTGGTGTGCCGATGCAGACCTTTATCTCCCGGCCAGACACCTTAATGACTAAAGGTATACAACCACGCGGTGTGGTGCGGCTACAGCAGCCAGTGTACCACAGCCACTAAAATATTCGCAGGTTCGAAACCCCTCACAGGACTAAGATCATCGAAAGATTCATTTCCGCTGTCTGCTGCGCCCGCCGGCCAAAGCTCTGTCGATTATGCGGCCTCGCGCAGGTAACAAAGAGCGGTAAGACGTGGCATGGCCTGCGAAATCGGCACCCAAACCTCAAACGTTAGAGAGTTTTAGCTTTGCGGGATATACGTGACACTTCAGCGTGATACGCTGAACGGTAGGCCCACTGCGCATGCGCGTCTTATACCACTGACTACCGCGGCAGGCAATCGTGATTGCGCAACACCCTGGCAACCGCCGGACCAACCCAGATATGCAAATAAATAAATAAATAAATAAATAAATAAATAAATAAATAAATAAATAAATATAAATAAATATAAGGTAAAAATCAGCCATCACTTGCTTCCATATCACGCAGACGGCATAGTGTTAACGGCGGTATGTCAATGTTATTGAGATATGTTGTTTATTTAACGCTGCTATAGACGATCTTATTTTCGATTCATAGGCGCCGCCATCTTGGGCTATTACACAAACGATTTCTTAGTTTCATGAGAACTTAAATCATGTAACATGGTCATGAAACGCTGAATGCATTTATACAGCTGCTTCCATGCTTGCGAATCGACTGTAGCACCGTAAACTTTGTTGTTAAAGACAGAAAACAAAAGCGTTATCAGCCGAATATGGCGGCACCTAAACGCTTCCGCAAAATATTCCATAGACCTGAAAGACAGTACCGAGCCGGAAAAGTGTTTTGATTTCCACCTAGCAGATGGCGCCATAGCATTAGCTTTGGTGATGCATTGGCGGTGCGGAATGCTCTAATTACCTACTTCTTCACTGCATTATTAATTTTATTCTACGCTCTAGCACGCTATGCAATGACAATATGTTGATTACTTGGCATGTCTGACGTGGTTCTGCGGAGAGGCGGCGTATGCTCGCAGTAACAAACGTATCACCTATCACGGTAATTTATCCCGCAAAAGCTAAAACTCTTTTTTGTACTGGATATCACGTGGTAGACAACACAGAGTGGTCACGTGCTTCTCGGCCTCCGAGATCGGGAGCGCGCGCATTATCTCAGGCTCGTCCCGCGTGAGCCTCGCGAGCCCTTTCAGTCGTCTGCGGCGTGGCTGCGCATTACTGAGTTTGTTAAAGAAAGCGGGCAATCAAGTGCAAGGTAGTTAGAAGTAGAAGTACACAATTATAAGTGTGCGCGGGTGGAAGGCCACAGTGTTCGAGCCACAGTGTTCAAAGATAGGTCCTATTCTGACGATAGACGTGGTCCTCTTCAAAGATAGGTCCTCTTCAAAAGATAGGTCCTCTTCAAAAGATAGGTCCTCTTCAAAGATAGGTCCTCTGACGACCTAGCTTCGTCAAAGATAGGTCGACGAAGGTGGGTCCTCCTATTGAAACATTGGCCAGCCTTTCTGAGGCACCTTATCCCTGATTATAATCTTAATACCACGTATGACGTACCACTGTCACACCACGCTCTATAAGCTAACAATGCAAAGGCAAGAGATCCTTTGCATTGTTAGCTTATAGAGCGTGGTGTGACAGAGGTACGTCATACGTGGTATTAAGATTATAATCAGGGATAAGGTGCCTCAGAAAGGCTGGCCAATGTTTCAATAGGAGGACCCACCTTCGTCGATCTATCTTTGACGAAGCTAGGTCGTCAGAGGACCTATCTTTGAAGAGGACCTATCTTTTGAAGAGGACCTATCTTTGAAGAGGACCACGTCTATCGTCAGAATAGGACCTATCTTTGACGAAGATAAGCCCTCCTATCGAAACATTGGCCACCCTTTCTCAGGCACCTTATACCTGTTTATAGTCTTTATTCCTCGTGTGCTACTCCATCTGTAAGGCCCCCTTTTGATTAGAGATACGTCATAGGTAATCTGGTTTGTCCGGTGTCTTATCCTGTTTAAGAATAGGCCTAGCTATTGACTTCATCCCGTCATCAGGAACAGTTGATAATATCCATGCATGGTTTAACACATGCTGGAACTGTGTTTACGTCCTATTTTGACACAATTGGTGTGGCAGTGTATCATGACCAGACGCTATGCATTCCTTTAGGGGCCTCCACTGGCAGCCATCAATTTAGCCGTTCTAAATGGGGAATCCATACCCTCTGAGTTTTAGCGCATGTTGCTAGGGAGCCGGTAGTAGGCGATAGGACAATCATAAAGCGGGGAAAATTGTCGCGACGCTCAACAGCGAATTGCTGCTTGCTATCGCCGGTACGGCGCCGATGGCTACAGCAGATGTTTTATTTCTCGTAGCGTTTTTCTATTGTGCGTTACGTAGACTAGAGTTTCCCATTGTTGGTGTGCTCGTTCAGCCGGTCGCAAAATTCTTGCCGTCGGCGTCTGCAAAGAGCCTTACTCGCCTCGCATGTTTTACAAATGTTGTGATGCAAATGTTACAGAAGAGCACTATCTCGTTGTACGTTGCACGGTGTAGAACAGCGGTATAGAACGTCGCCGACAAGCCCAAAAATTCAATAGGTGCAAGTCAGGCATCGGCTTGTTCTCCTAATTCTCGTTATTTTTCCTTACATGCTGGAGAGCCGTTTAGGGAATTTTAAATGGAGAAAAAATCACGGAAGAGATGGAGACGGGATCGTCGCAGGCATAGATAACTTTAAGACATAAGGCAGAGAAAGGCAGAATGCTAGCTTACCATATGGTACAGCACATAAGTAGCTCGCAAGTGGCTCGCACGCGCTATAGGTGACTATTTATTCCTCCCCAATTCAATGTAATTAGAAGTAATAATTATCATCAAACCTAGCGTCAGTTTGCCTGCTCGACATACGGTATAGCAGAAGGGGTCACTTCAGTCACTCGCGCAGCTGCTATTGGCACGTGGTTCTAGAAACACTGCAACGTGCCATCAAGGTGAATCACATGTGGCACATCACATTCATGTGAGTCTAGGTGTCACCGCACTTACTGCCCATGTCGTCCGAGTTACTCGCGGTGGCTTTGGGCGGGGGAGAAGATGCTCCGGGCATCACGATCTTGCCACCTTCCATAATGGACGTCCGCTTCCTAGTCTGCAAGAGACATCCGCCCAGCCCAGGTGTCTGACAGGTATGCTGAGATTCTAGCAACAACGCTAGAGCACGGGAAATCCGCTTTCCCCCCTTACACGCGCAAGCTCGAGCCATCATCGTCGGCTGACCCTCGCACGGTTTCACTCGCACATACAGCATACGGCACGCGGCCACGATGTTATCGCACTTGGACTTTATACGGAACATCACGGCGACGACGATGACGGCGGCGGCGGAAATCCGCCTGGGGTGTCCATATAATTGCTATCGCAATAAAATCTTGAAAATTGCACCTAATTTGAGATATTCATCACCAAATTTCAACGCCTAATCCGGGCAATATGGAAACGGCAGCGGCAGAGCACAAAAGGCCGGAACAATAGCATATCGGATGGAAACGCCCCGCGACGAAAAGCGTGACGTAGTTTGAAACTGAATGTCATGGCCAGTCACGGCAGATACTGATAATGGCAGCTTTTGTCTGGCAAGTCTCTGCAGTGACATGGCCTAAATCAGTATTTGCTGCGACATACCATCCTTCAAGCTAAGTCACACGCTTCGGCAGGGGGCATTTCAGTCTGACGTAGCAGCGCGTGCTCGGTTTCGATATTGCCTGAATTGAGCGCTGAAATTCAGGTGTCAGTATATCAAATTAGGTGCGATTTTCAAGGTTTAAAAGAAAAGGGAGAGCATTAAAATGTGACTGACTCCAAATCTGTCATGAAAAACTGTGGTAAAGATCCAAAGAAATAGTTTCCAAATGTTTGTTAGTTAGTCTTCTGAAAATCACGTTATTAGAGGCAAAGTATGCCCACATAGCCTAGGAGGAACTCTTTTCCAGAAACGCCACGTTCACTATAAGCGCATAGCCTTTTTTATAAAAAATCTGCAGATAAAAAAAACACTGTATTTTCCTGTGTTTAGAAATGAGCCAATATTCGTAATTCAATTCGATATTCAAAGGTCGTTATTCCCTAGTACTCATACTCAATTCGGAAATTTCTCTGTCTTAGCACCCTTAAAGCTATGTGATCATAAATCACGAAACAAAAAGTTTCGTAGTTACAGGGCACACAGCTAGTGCCTGCTATGTGGCATTGTCGTTTGAGCGACCTAGTTTTGCAAGTTCTCACAAAATCTAAATTACATCCAAATTAACGAAAAGAAAATAACAAGAACAACAACATATTACGGGGGAAATAAGCTTCCAAAACATTAGGACGCATGATTTAACAAAAAAATCAGTCACATTAGATGCGCTACAGTGCCAAGATCGGGACGGATGGCATAGAATTAATGGTGCAGACTAGTGTTCCTGTATATGCTGCGTTATGCAGTGACTCCAGTGCACATGGCTTCTGGGATTTCAGTAACACTACACGTTATGCACCCGCCATCGTCTGTACTCGTTGGTTGAATTGCAATAGACGCGCAGAATTCCAAAGAAGAAAGAAAGATTTATTTGACAAAAAAGTTTCGTTGCCGGGTCGTCTGAACCCCAATGAGATTGCTCACCTAGGCCTAGCTATTGACTTCATCCCGTCATCAGGAACAGTTGATAATATCCATGCATGGTTTATGCGGCGCGAGAACTCACGCGCCGCGACGGGGGTGGGACCTCTGCGAGTTCAGAGACTTTTGGTCATTGTGACCCTCTACTTACGTTCCATGAAATTACGGCACATTACAAAGGGGAGCGGCGACGTTTTGCACCTCCCCATCCTAAATTGAGTAGAGCACAGTCCCGTACGCTCAGGATGCTTCAGACGGGTTCGTATCCATCGAGAGGCTTCCTGAGTAGACTACATACAGAGATAGATCATCATTGTCCGGATTGCGGGGAAGAATTCTGTACTTTAGCCCACATGCTCTGGCAGTGCCCTGTGTTACACGACTTCAACAACAGCGAGGACTGGGAGAAGGCCATCACGAGCACTAAACAGGAAGACCAGTACAAGGCTGTCCAGAGGGCCCGTGAGTGAGCAGAGTGGCATGGCCTTCCGGCTCCAACACGGGATTAGCCAACAGCTAGCCAGGGGCCTCTCTGGGGCCCCAATGGCTGGCTCCTCAGGACCTAATAAAGTTCTTTGTCTGTCTGTCTGTCTGTCTGTCTGTCTGTCTGTCTGTCTGTCTGTCTGTCTGTCTGTCTGTCTGTCTGTCTGTCTTCAAAACAATAATATTCCACAGAGCACGACTGAGTGCCTTTAGCGCTTTACATATCAAGGAAATGTTGAGTATTCATATCTTTACCAATATAGACGTTGACTTAAATCTCGGCTAAGAGCCATTTCAACTGGCGCTTCATCTGCGAGAGAGCACTCATCCCGACTAACACTGGCGTTGCGCCTTAGCACTAAATTCCCAATTTGATAATTCTTAGGGTCCTTGTTCTACACAGCTGTGCGCAAAAACCAGCGCCGGCTGCTTGTTATAAGGAACGAAATATTAGTGAATGCGGGAAGCCAGCAATAAAGAATAGTTAAAGGAAAGCGTTGCTAACACGGGCCCATGGCTCCTATTCGCAAAGGAATTTTGCACGCAACAAGCTGTAAAAAAAAAGGCGCCGGCCAATCGAAGAGTGAATACATTATTAACGAAGGAGGTTCACCTTGTAATAAAGAGCTCAGATCATGTATTACCAAAACTTCTTTTACGAAAGAGCTTTCCCTCATTATCCGGAGTTCGGGCGTTGGCCACTCCTGATAACGATCGCTTCGATAAAGGGACGAGCTCCGCCGCGATGACCAATCACGGACGGCGCCTACGTAAGCGATGTTTTGTGAATACGGACGCTGGCAAAGGGGAACGCCGCGGTCCAGGATGACGTCGTTGAGGAGAAAGTCAACGATGTAAGTGTGGCGCAACTGATCGGCAGGTCTCACGTGAAGACGTATCGTGTTGCATATAGTCCGTTGGCCCACCGGCGATCTACTTGATTCATGCGGCTGAAATAGGAAAAAAAGGCCAAGTAAGTAGATCCCCGCACGGAATAATGGCTCGATGTGGGCATCAATAGAAGGAGAAAATCAGTGTGAAGCGAAGCAGGTGTCTCCAGGCGCTGACAGCAGATCTCATGCAGTGACACACCGGCGCGCAGGACAATAAATCCTGGACCAGAAGAAACGGTACTTGGGGTGGTGGCCATGTGCGAGTTATTTCTACAGGTGGCGACTGAAAGCGGGAGTCGTAAAGTGGATGGAGTGAGTTGGAGGCGCTTTTTAAAGGGATAAGGATCGGCAGAAT
Source organism: Dermacentor silvarum (assembly GCF_013339745.2). Classification (NCBI taxonomy): domain Eukaryota; kingdom Metazoa; phylum Arthropoda; class Arachnida; order Ixodida; family Ixodidae; genus Dermacentor; species Dermacentor silvarum. Next base: position 299,544,623 of record NC_051154.1, read on the forward strand.
GAAGGTTGCAAGACTGTATATAGTCAATCCCCTTGTGCTGGGAAAACATACGGAGGGAAGGTTCAGAGACTACTTAGTCTATAGCCGTTCGTCAAGCAAACGGAGTACAGGACCGCGGCGCTACAGGTATACTCAGTAGCAACCTCAAAATTCAGTACAAGCTGCGCTCACGCACACACGCACAAAAAAAGAAGAAAAAATTAAGAGCTTCGGCTGCGCTTTGTGCATTTGCTCTCAAAAAACAGTTCCCGAGAGGCACCGAAATTTGAAAGAAGCTTAATGAAGTTCCCGTGACGTCACGTAAATGAGCGATTGTAATTGGCTGACGCAGGTATGCATTTTATTATTATCATTATTTTAGTTAGAGAACGGTTTATTTACCGTTGCATTCTTATGGTACATTCGACTGGTGCGCTCTAGAGCGCTCTCGCGCTGCGGTTTAGGTTTGGCTAGTCAAAATCGAGCGCTCGGAACACATTCGCCTGGTTCATGCAGATCTCCTGCTCAGAGCACTCGGGAGTGGTCCCACCTTCAACCTGGGAGGGCGACCGACATCCGACAGAAAGGCGGTGACGCGGCTACACCGGTTGCTTTCGGAGCAGCTATAGCACGTTCAGCTGGAACAGCCTTTATCTGGCTCCAATCTCGAGTACAGGCTCCGCATTGTTGGAAACCCAGTTGGAGCGTGGTAGGAACTAGTCGAATGTACAATTAGGCTGTCGCGGACTAGATATGAAGAAATTTGTAGAGGAACGAAATGCGGACGTCTTATAGTTCGTACCTGCTACGCCCGGTGGATCGACAAAATGGCGAGACACGTAGTCGGCGTCCTGATGAAAGCGTGCAAATTTATAAACATGTTACCGTTGGACGAAGGGGACGAGTTCGCAAAACTTATTGTTCGTGGAACTTTTTAATGGGCCTTGTCGTCTTCACTAATAGTATTTTCGCTATCACGATTGAGTTCCGCTTGTTTTGACGCACATCTGTAGCTTACGAACTGCCGGGTGAACGGGCCCAGGGCACTAATTCACAAAGCAGTGTATTTCGTAAAAAACTAGAAGAAAACAAAGCGACGGTGGCACAGAGCTGAATCTCGCCTTTGCGGGTGACATGGGGCGACGGACACAGCTTGAACAACAAATTACAACGGTTGGTTAAATACTCATCAGAATTCACCAATACAATTTAATTACTGAGGTTAGGGCTTACGCTTATACGGCATTGCACGACTTAAGAATGTCCTCAGACGAAGATGTCCAGCTTTTAATTTTTTCTCACAAAATTTGCCATCAGGCTATTCGTTGCTTAAATAGCGGTTCAAGTGAACTGTTTGTTTATGCTTTGTAAGAGAGCTGATCCTGCCGCGATGTACGTCATCGATTTGATCGCCGTATTTGTGCAAGAGGAGCGGGATGCGCCATCAGTATATTTTGCACCTGCCGACATGGGTTGCTTTGTGTGAGGCCGAAATGCGTTGAGAGAGGCGGGCATGCACAGGTGTTCATACAGCTGGCTGGCAGCGCAGTACGGTGTGTTTACTAAAACATGACATGATTAAAAAAAAGGAAAGAAAAAACGTGCACCGTCATCAGTTGCGGAAACATTGATGGGCTTAGGCACCGAGTCTGTTACCCTGTTTGTGTGTTAGGTACAGATGCATCTTCTGCATCAAGACTGCGAACTGTTTATACGGCCAATAGTCTGAATAAGAAACCTACTTAAATGTGCGGGTTGGAAAACAATAAGGACTTTGATCACGTTATATGAATGGCCAAGCGTTGGGAAATGTTATTTCAGTGCTAGCGCAAAAATGGTGGAGTGGCCTGAGTATACAGCTCTGACGTCGCATTTTGCATTTTGCAAGTGTGTTTTGAATGCAATTGCGCATATAACACCGCCGTAACAAAATTGCGTCGAGGATGGGAAGACCAAGTGCCTATTACAACAGACGTATCTGTAGCTGCAGGAATGTTAGTGTGGAAAGGTCGCATCACTAGCGACACCGGTTTATGAACCCAGTGTATATCTTCCTTTTCTAGCACTCCTTTAGTATTGAACGCAAATACTGGTAGCCTCGCATATTTTGTCTGAGTATTAGCACAGTTGCCTTGCTGTAGTCAGGGAGAAAAGTGATCTGAACAGCTAAATATAGTGAATGTTCTTACTCATTATAGAGTAAAAGAAAGCAGCGCATGAAGCCAAAGGCGGTACCCTGAAATGTGTCACTTTAAGTCAGTTCATTACCATGCAAGCGTTGTTGGATAGCGCTTTATGTGTCGATAATAATTGTATGTATCTTCCAGTAATTTGCGTAGTTGCATCCATATACACCATAGCTGTAAAAAGTGACGCCTGAAAAATACTTTGCGCGTATAACTGTGCATGTAAACGAAATCACAGTGATAGGGTACGACAGTTAGTAAAAGTTCGCAGGGTTCTTTTTTGGTTAGTCACAATATCAGTGATAAGTGACACGTTTAAGTCGAAGACCTCAGCACGAGCAGCTCCAGAAAAAGATAAAATAAAAAAATACGCAGAATAGCGCCTTCGCGTATGTGTGGCGGCGCGAACACGGGTGCACGACACGAGTTTTTAGGCAACTACATGTGTCCGCTGAAGCACAATAAACTAATGCGCCAGGTGGGCACTATGTGGAGCGTTACCACCAGACTTATGGCACATGCGGCTGGTCGATATCGACAGCTAAGAACACAATCTCCTGGTTCGTTCAGAACGCCATGCTCCAGATCAGAGGGCTTGGAGGCGCTATCACCTTCAAACTGGGTGGATGATTAAGATCAAACAGAATCCTTATCACGTGGCTTCTCTGTTTGCTCTGGGATCTGCAGAACGGTGGGCTGGACCAGGCTTTCTGTGGCTGTAATCGTGAGAGCCCTCCGTACCGCTGCAAACCGAGATGGAGCACGGCAGGAACAAGTCGAATATGTCATTACTTACGTCAACTAATGGCTGGACGTGCCGGCAAAAGAGAGAGAGAGAGATAGATTAAATGCAGCGAAGTTAACCTGAGAAGTTTCCGGTTGGCCGGGGAAAATCCGTCGCGTCTTCGGAACGCGGCACACAACAAAGAGAAGTCACACGTAGCATGGCCTCCTAGATCAGTAACGAGTGCTTCTCCGTTGTCCCCTGCGAGATGTCATTGTGGCCGTGGGCATCACTTCAAATGCAATGTTAACTCAAGTAGAGAAGAAGAAGACCAGCTTTGGCTACACAGGGAAAATGCAAATATGAAAAAGTACACAGCGCCATTTGGCTGGGGAGTCTTTTCGAATCACAGTAGGTTTATGGCAAAGTCTATAGGTAGAAAAAAGGCTGAGGAATATGAACGAACATAAAGGGTGCACATGTTTTTTGTGTTTTTTTAACCGTAAAGATTCCATATTTAAACATACTATTAGCGAAGCGAACGTGGCGTTTTTCTAGAGGAGTCTTTCATTGCGGCGGGCACAGATTTTCGCTAATAACGTGAGCTTCAAATGACTCACTGAAAAAAAAACTTTTTTTTTCTTGCTGCTTTGGGAGCACTAGTCCAAATGGCAAATTTGGAGGCATGCAGTCACATTTTATTGCAACCTCGTTTTTTTTTCTTTAACGTGCATCCAATGCACTGCACAAAAGGCGTTTTACGTGTCACCCCCATCGAAATGCGGCCGCCGCGGCCGGGATTCTGATCCCAAGACCTCGTGCTTGAAGTTTCGCTGCATATAGCACCACAACATGATAGCCGCTAAGAAACCACGGTGGCTCGCGTAGTGTGTGGAAATAGTAATTTTTTTTTTCAAATGAGAATTTCCTTCTAGCTTGTCGCAGTATCCACGCAGACGTAAATGAGACCGCAGTTACCCTGCCCGAAGCCTTGTTTTTATATGATGTGAGGACCGGGGTTAATCTGTTGTGGAGGATACACTGAACGGTAAAACGTGCCTTGTTTATCGGTTACCGGCGCTCTTTTATTACCTTAAATATAATGGAAGTGCAGTTTGAACATTTTGAATATTGTTTGTCAGGCCTAAAGCTTTAATCGAGTGCCCATAGAGTAAACATTCCAGGAATAAACTGCACACTACCGCTGTGCCAAGTGTCAATTATAGCACGTGCTAAAACCGTATAAGGCGCTGTAGGTACGGCGCTGTAGGCACGGTACATATACGCTGTGGGTAGGCTTCTGCAGGTTAGTAACATCGATGACAGCTTAAGAACTAATAAACAACATCCAAGACCACGCAGCTTCTGCCATTATTAAAGCTAAAGAAGGATTATAAGATGGCAAAACATAGACATTTATAAAAGCTACAATTTAGTCGAGTAAACGACGGTCAAAAGGTTGGTGACGTAAAAATAAGGAAAACACAGACTGAACAGCACATTGCTGTTATAAAACAATAATATAAATGAAGATTTAATGGATTACTAGCACTCACCCCGAATCATAAATAAATGCCGCAAGTATTCTAAAAAATAATGTTGGTGGCACTAGCCACCACCCCGAATCGAAGGGGCTCTCATAAATAGCCCATTAAAATCCAAGGCTAGGTCAACGTATAGGCTGCTTAGATTCGAGTGTATTTGCTTCGACGCAAGCTGTATCTTCCTGCCGATATGTCCATAGTGGTAAATGATCACATCGATACACCCTACACCTCCTCTCACCGAATCCTTGAAGTGTTGTCAAACCTACGAATTGCGCCAACCAATCTGGAATCAGAACAATAGCAATAACCAATCCTCCACTATATAATTGTGCGAAATGTTCGCTGATATTACACATCCCTTGTCTCTTCCATTCAACTGCTGCCACGCTTGAGATTATCAGAGGCGCACGGTGGATGGAGCCGTTCTTCTGGTTCTCGTTCCTGATTTGCCGCTTCGTTCCACAGCTTTGATTCCAATGGGCGGGTTTGGTGCCACAGGATAATAGGCAGATGTGCCTATTCCCCTGTGTGCCGATGTACCATCTGGGGGCGCGTACATCGAATAGACACTAGAGTACCTGCAATTCTATAATAAAGAACACGTCGCATGTTACGTACCACATCTCCGGTGTCTGCAGTGTGGCAGCGCCCGCGCTACGGCCCTTGTCTTTCAGGATGATACAGGAAAGGCTAATTAATATGGGTGATGGAGAATAGTCACAAACAGCTAGAGTATTGGTGGTGTGAGAACAGAGAACATAAAGAACTCATAAAGATTTTCGTTCGTAAGTGCTGTTTTCCACTGGCTCAAGGTATCCAGCCAATCGAGATATCCAACATCTTGATTGGCTGGCACGGATGGTTCTGTAGTGCAGGAACCTTTTTTACGAATACTGACCGAGCTGTTAGGGCAATAAACTTCTATCAGGCTCAATGGTTTGTTAATAGGAACCATGGGTCTTACTAGCTTCTAATAGGTAATGAAGAAATGGAAAAGTAACATTCTTGGAGGCATTTGCCACCACCCCGATTCAAGGGCGATGATCGTAATATCTATCTACCCTTGAATCCTCGGCTGGCATGGCAGGCACCGGAACCGATGTGTCTATTCTGAACCACCGTGTTCTGGTAATCGTGAAATTCCGCCATATTGTGAAATTCTGTAATGGCGGCATTTTTAGCTCATCAGAAAGACCATATAGACCTGTGGACCAACCAGAGCTGACAAGATGTTGAATTCGACAGTATGGCGGAGTTCAATAATATCCAATATAGTATCACGAATCACTCGCGGCGCGCGTCCCACTCGATAGATAGTAGGGCAAATAAAGGTAAGCTAGAAATGCTGCTTTCAGCAGCGTGTGCGCACCTTTTTTATGTTGCTTTTCAGGGCGCCGGTGCTCACCGACGACCTGTGCGGTAGAAGCCGGCTGCGCAGCTGACCCATCTCATCGGAGAATGGCTCCGACTCGAGCGACGACTTGCGGCTCGGGGAGCACGGCGGTTTCGTAGAACTCGTGATCACGCCCTGAGCAGCCCTCTCTGAGAACGCCGGGGGGCAGGTCACAGCCTGGCCCGTCTCCGGATCGGTGGAAAGCGCAGACGGCGGCGTGAGGAGTGTTGCGGACATCAGCAGCCCCGGGGAAGGCGACGCCTGGTCGACAGGACTCAAAATCTGGCGGACGGGGTCTGAAAGTTCCGCCCTTCGTTCGACCCGATTAGGCAGAAGGAGCCGAGGTTTCGGATCACAAATATAAGCGGTTACGCGGCGCTTCTATATCGCACGCCATCTTACGCCAGCGGCGCTGGCTAACTCTTGCAGAGCTAATCTTGAATACACACATGTACAAATACCCAAGAATGTGGACGGGAGTATGGCCGATGCGTTAGCTGAGTTGGCAAAGCACCGCAGGTGTAATGCTGAAGATGTGAGATCGCTCCCCACTTGCGGCAGCTTATCGCTTCGTCCACTTTAATTTCCCTTTTCATTATTACTTCTACATTTCAATTACACACAACAAATAATTTCCCCTATGCTTTCTCTAGCTTCATTGTCTGTTTCTTCTTGTGGTTATGACTATAAGAGCGCTTACACCGTTAACATATCGCACTTGGCAACAATATACACCGACGGAAAACTTTTTTTTAACATGCTGATAACTTTATGTGAGTCATGTACAGCCAAGAAGTTTGCTTCCGAGCTAATTTGTGTCCTGTTTAAGCACGTCTTGCTTTTACTCCGAGCGATAGCATTCGACACCGGAATTTTTTTCTCACGACGCTGAGGTCGTCTTCTTTGGTAACGTGAGTAATGGTAACGAGTACAAGGGAACAAATACTTCATAGTGCACATGCATGAAAACATGAAATGGAATGTAATCCAAAATCCCGAATTGAGTTCTAAAGTACGCCAAGTGAAGCTACATTCCTAGTTCAAAACTTACGAAGTAACATATCACAGTCCGCTATATGTTAGCACCATTAAACGTGTAAGGAGGGTGGCATCGCGATCTTTGCATTTCTGGAGGAGCTCCCTGTGACATCAGAGAATGCGGCAACATTCCGACGAGGCTACTTGCACATGCTGTATTTAAAGGAAACCTGCAGTGCTTCCTAAAAAATAATAAGAACTCAATATGACCACATTTGGAGGCATTTCCTGTACAAAGAAGGCCGGATCTCAGCCCGTGGTTGTGGAGCGACATGGTTGGATCAGAATTCAAAATATTCGGATTTCTTTTACATTGACCCTTTGCTTTCATTTAAAATCCCGTACACATTGGCTATAAGCACCTTTGAAACGCTGATTCACCGTCTGAGCTTCAGTCCCACGTATGTGAGGTTCAGTCCCACTTTCTGCATAAAATTACAAGAGCTGATAGTCCGAAGTGCACTTGTGGCCACGTGGGTGAGGATATACAACATCTTCTGCTAGAATGTCAGCGACACGACCAACAAAGACAACGTTAAATACGCAATTTAGTGGCATTGGACCGCAGGCCCTTCAGCCTCGGGAAGATCTTAGGTTCATGGCCAACATATTCATTGCAAAGACGAGCGTAAATGGCGCTCCAAAGATTTCTTGTAGCGAGCGATATTGTCGGAAATTATTGAGTACAGCATTTATCTGTAGCCAGCTCACTCGATGAGTTTAGTTTGGCCCGAAGTTAGCCCATTCAATGCTTGAATTCTTGTGCGTTCGTGTGAACCTATTCTTGGTTTTCTTATGTGCCTCGACTTTAGTGTAGTTATTTCACTGGAGTTTGTGTTAACTTTAGTGCACTTACGCACCTAAGTACACTAAAGTCGACACAAAGTGCACATTTTGAGCTGCTGTGTTTGAGTTGAATTTCACGTGTAGTTTAACTATAGTGTGCTTATTTGACTGCACTTTGCGTCACTACTGTGGTAAATCTACTCCTTCTACAGAGGACCTCTCACTTCCGCGAATATACCACACGAATATTCTACAAAATAAATTGTTCCAGTGTACCCTGACTTACTGTCTTTCCTTCAATGTCCCTCTAAGCAGAAACTCACCGCTAGAAGCAGACAGAAAGTGTGAAAGCGAATAACGCGGAAAACAGTGATTGGAAATCATCTGTGCTTCGAGGAAAGATGAAGTCACTTGCATAGAAGTGCGTATTTTGGATCTGGCTGCACATACTGCACTAATTCATAAAGTGCAGCACTTTGGCCCTCGTTCTTCAAGTACGGCGTGCGCGGCCTGCACCCCGACCTTCCATTTGATGCCGTGCAGGAGCCAGTTCTTTGCAAGTTCACTGCTCCTCTGTATTTGCTACTTTAGGAGCGCAGGTCACGCAATTTCTCTTCGTAGCAGAGGACATGGCGCTGCCCTTGTTGATTAGTGGTTCGCAGAAGGAAACGTCTTGCATATTTTGATTGCAACAGTGAGCCAAGTTTGAAGCATGGACAGTCGTCGGGACATATGACGTTGGTGAAGGTTTTACATGGTGTGTAAGTTGATTTCGTATCAGGGGCTGTGCGGTGGGCTGCTTTTCCTGGCAAAATGTAGCAATAGCAAAATGTAGCGCCACTTCGTTTCACCACTTAGTTCCGCTGCAATACGAATTACAGTAGCAATGAAAATAAGATGCTATTACAATTATTACGTGTGCATTTATCAAAACGATTTTACCTCCAGCAGAGCAACATGCGGTATCACGCACGGTATACTATCCAGTGCTGAATGGTTCATAGGCTATGGATTACGATGCGTTCCGCACCGATCTGCGTACTGCCTGGTTCGCCCGTCTCGCGATGCACTTTTAATAAGGACACACTGAACTGCGTACTTATATAGATTTTAGGTTTCTTAAACTCTGCTGAAAGGCGGCGCTGAGGCTCAGCAAACGCCGTTAATTCCAAAAGGCTAGATCCGCCTGCAGCCAACAACATCCTCCTCAGTCTCCTACTGCCAGCATTGTCAAAAAGCGTTTACACTAGAATTGTTCGTAACAGAAAATTTTTGCCTGTCCTGATGTTGTACATATCATAAGCGAAGGCAACTGGCCAATGGGAAATACAATTTACGAAAGAGAAACTTTGTAAGTTCGGCCGCAGAAGTGCAGGTTCAAAAAGCCCAGTCTAATTGAAGAGACCACAGCTAAGCTCTGGTATAGGTACATGCGACTTGTGCCTGTTACGAAGCGACGGCAACATTGACGGGTCTCCTGCCGCTTGTGACCTTTTTCCCGTCAAAACTACACCAGAACTGTGTGTACACCTACCGTTGACGTTTTGCGAAGAAAGCGTGCGTTCCGTGACGTTTTCCCGTGCAGCAGTGATGCCCCTTTCTTCATTACCGTCCGTCAGCGGCTGGCGCAGCGGCGTCGCCAGGGCCTGAGCTTGTAGTGGCGCTAGTGGCCCCAGCGAGATCATCGAGGTCAGAGGACTAATCGGGCTGCCGAAGTCGTCGGACATGATCGTGCCGGAAATATCGCCGAGGCTACACTTCTTGCGGATCGTTTGTGGAAGCCGCTTGCGCTGGGATTCGCGCTCCTGCTGCACCATGCAGGACTGAGCAAGAAGCGGCGAGTCATTATACAACGGTAGTATGAAATAAAGAAGCTGGTGTGACGAAGGTTGTTTGCAAATAATCAGCTTTAGTCGCGGCAATGTACCCACGTATTACATACGCACACCTTGCACGTAAAAGTCACCGAGTTCACGTATTGCGAACACGCCACATTTGATGAATACATTGAAGGGATTCAGGTTATACAAGCCTCGTAGCGCAGCCGAGCAGCTGATATGAGCAACGATGAAGCGTAGATTGATCTTCCAAAGTTAACTACAGCCAGATAAAATAGTTCCCGCATGCACACTACGGCGACCCAGATGAGTCCTTTGCACGCAAATTAGCCCAATATATATTGTAAGGCAGCAGCACAGCTGTTGTCTCATCGCCTTTATTCGGCTGAGCCACGCGCTGAACGAAGACGACACGGACAGTGATGATGATTATGTACAGGTGAAGAAGATGGATGAATATTTTGCTCACACTAATTACCCCCTAGCGCTGAAGCGGCCAACCTGGCCGCTGTTTATAGCGGTGCGGTACGTAGTTGGAATGGCTTTAGGCGCGACACGTGGACAATTTCTGTGCCACCATAGCGGCCATCGGAAGGTGTGATAGCGGGAGTGACGCGGTAGTTCACTGGCGAAGTTTGCTCTACAACAGTGTAGGGCCCTATAAAACACGACTGAAACTTTTCACACAGGCCAGGAACTCGAGTGGGTGTCCACAATAACACTTCATCGCCGGGGCTGAACAGAACGACGCGGTGAAATGCATCGTAGCGAGTTTTCCTATCTTGTTGACTTGCCTCGGTGTTGAGGCGGGCGCGATGGCGACACGCGGCAAGGCGAGATATTAACTGCTCGCTCACTGACGCCGACGAGTTCACGGGGGCATCAAAAAAAGAGACGTCGAGGAGAGAGGTCGGTTGACGCCCGTAAACTAGAAAGAATGGTGAGTAGCCAGTAGTGCGCTGTGCAGCGGTGTTGTAGGCAAAAGTCACGAATGGCAGGATGGTATCCCAGTTGGTGTGGTCAGCGTTGATGTATATGGAGATCATGTCAGAGAGAGTTGGCTGGAAACGCTCTGTGAGGCCATTAGTATGAGGATCGTAGCTGGTAGTCGTCTTATGGATGGTGTTGCATGTGCGGAGGACGTCCTCGAGTAGCTTCGACAGAAACGCCTGGCCACGATCACTCAAAAAAGACGCGTGGCGCTCCATGTCCTAGAAAGATGGCTTACAAGAAGAAAGTCGCAATCTCCTCCGCGGATCCTGAAGGTAGCGCAGCTGTTTCGGCGTACTTGGTCAAGTGGCCAACTGCAGTGACGACCCATCGCTTGCCGCTAGCTGAAAATGGCAGCTGTCCATAGAGGTCAATCCCGATGACTGCGAATCAGGATACGTACGTCAGGACAGGGAACCTCAGGACAGGGAAGAGGTTTCAGCAGTCCAGCCGGAGGTGAAGTGGGCCGTTTGCGGCGCTGGCAGAGCAAGAAGCGACGTATTTCGCTACGCAGGTGGCAAGTCCAGGCCAGGAAAAACGACTGCGGATGCGTTCATAGGTCTTGTGCAAGCCGAGATGTCCAGCCGTGGGATCATCGTGAAAAGTCTTCAATATCTGTTCCCTGAGTGATCGAGGAGCGACAAGACCCCAACGCTGTCCTTCGGTGTGGAAGACATACCGGTAGAGGATTGAGTTTGCACACTTGAAGTTCCGTAACTGGCGACGGGCTCGCGCGTTAGGAGGACGAGCTGAGCCGTGAAGGCGTTCCATAATTGAGTGGCAGTAAGCATCGTCGTGTCGGTGGGACGCGAACGTGTCAGGGTGGAAAGAAGGAAGACCGTTGAGAGCGGAGAGTGAAAGAACTGCAGAGGACGCGTTTACAGGCTTGGTGACCGATGGAGGCAGGCCGGAAATGTCGGACGGCGGTGGTAACGGACAGCGGCTGAGTGCATCTGCATCGTTGTGTTTCTTGCCGGATTTGTACGTGACGTCAAAGTCGTATTCTTGCAGACGAAGTATCCAGCGACTTAGACGGCCAGATAAATTCTTTAACGTCGACAACCAGCATAAGGCGTGGTGATCGGTCACGACCGTAAAGTGGCGGCCGTGTAAGTACGGTCGGAATTTTCGGATGGCCCAAACAACGGCGAGACACTCCTGCTCAGTGATTGTACAATTTTTCTCGGCCGATGTTAGCGTCCGACTCGCGTATGCGACCACGCGTTCCTCAAAACTTTGTTGTTGCAAAAGAACAGCGCCGATTCCATGGCCGCTGGCGTCAGTATGGAGTAAAGTGGGTGCGGACTCATCGAAATGACAAAGCACTGGCTCAGACGTGAGGGCACGCTTTAAAGTGTCAAAAGCCGCTTGGCACTCGTCTGACCATACGTATGGAGTTCCTGAAGAAAGGAGTCGGTGAAGCGGAGCTCCGATGGTCGCGAAGTCACGAATGAAGCGCCGGAAGTAAGATGCCAGGCCAAGAAAGCTGCGAAGTTCTTTGGAGCGTTGGGGCCTCGGAAACCGGAGGACGGCGGTAATCTTTTCAGGGTCAGGACGAATGCCGTCTTTGCTTACGAGGTGGCCCAGTACTTTAATAGTCTTGCTGGCAAAGTGGCACTTTTTGGTATTCAGCTGAAGGCCAGCAGCAGAGAGACACGTCAGAACTTCATCTAGGTGCTGCAAGTGGAGTTGGAAGGTTGAAGAAAATATGACTATGTCGTCAAGGTAACACAAGCAAGACTTCCACTTAAGGCACCGAAGGACAGTGTCCATCATTCATTCGAAGGTTGCTGGTGCATTGCAGAGGCCAAAAGGCATGACGTTAAATTCGTACAGTCCATCAGGTGTTTCAAAGGCAGTTTTTTCCTTGTCGGCCTCGTGCATCCGAATTTGCCAATAACCCGAGCGTAAGTCAAGACTGGAAAAGTATTCCGCGCCTTGCAATGAATGTAAGGCGTCGTCAATGCAAGGCAAAGGATATACGTCTTTTCGGGTTATTTTGTTCAAGGCACGGTAACCAACACAAAATCGCACTGAGTCATCTTTCTTGCGCACCAAAACGACGGGTGACGACCAAGGACTGGCGGAGGGGCGGATGATATTTCAATCGAGCATGTCGGCAACGTGCTTGTCGATTATCTCGCATTCGGTGGAAGTAACGCGATATGGTCGACGGCAGACAATAGAACTTCCATCGACGTGTATGCGATGAGTTGCCGCTGAAGTCTGTCCCAAGAGAGGTGAGTGTACGTCGAAAGAAGATTTATGTTTCGACAACAAGGCCAGTAGTAGATGTGCTTGTTGCGGAGTCAGATCCGTACTGATTGCGTTGGCGAGAGCAGTAGCAGGAGCAGCAGCTGCAGGTGGGCGTGGTTCTGCAGTACCAGTACTCGAAGCCATCACCGAGACAGGCTGTGTGTCCACACCGCAAACCACGACAGCACCTTTGGGAAGCAAAATCGGCTCATTCGTGACGTTGAGTACTGTGAGAAGGGCCCTGCCGTTGATGAATCGAACGAGAGTCGACGCTAGTGCAATTCCTTTGGATAGGCAACGGGCTGATGGGGTGACTAGAACATCACCATTGTCAACTAAGTCGGAAGCAATCACAAGAAGTTGCTCGTGGCCAGGTGGCACCACACAATCGGCTACGGTTCGCAGACGGTGGCGGGACTGAGGCCCCCCGTCGGTGTGATCGGCCTCGCGTATGTGGACAAGGTGTTGTCGGCAAGAGATAAAAGCGGCAGCGGCAGAACGTCCCAACCAAGAATGAGCATATAAGCGCAGGAAGTCAGCACTGCGAACGGAATATGGTGGCGAATCCCATCAATAAAAACTCGAACGGTACACTGTGCCGATGGCCGTATCGTAAGGTTATTCGCGCTACGTAAAGGAGTGCCATGGTAAGGTGTAGTGACCTTGCGTAGACGAGAGCACAAATCGGCATGAATAATAAAAATAGCGGCTCCCGTATCAACCAATGCTCGAACAGGCACACCTTCAGCATACACTAATAACAAATTGGCCGGGCTCTCAGGAGGTGTTGTTTGTCCGAGCTATGCAGCTTTCCCTCCAAAAACTGCACCATCTAGTTTTCCGAGCGGTAGTCGGTGTGGGTGACTGGCTGGAGTGGCGATGTTGACACTTGTGTCTTTAGTTGAATGTAGAAGAAGGTAATTAATAATGTTTATATCAATTTTTTGCGAAAGTGTATCGTTCCAAGCATTTCAGAGAATGGTTAAGTCTCGGAGAGGGGAAGGAGAGCGGCGGCATCCTGGACGGTAGTTTCGAGGAGCGTCGGGTGGAGCGGGTGGGGATAAGGAACGTGTTGAAGGGCGGTGCTGGTATGGGCTCGGAAAGGACACCAGATCCCTCTCGTAAGCATCGTAGCCGCGGCGTTCATCCTGCTGGTGCTTTCGACAATGATATGGCCAATTTCGACAATGATATGGCTTTCGACAATGATATGGCCTCGAATGCCACAATAATAACAGATTGGGCGGGGTGGAACGCCAGGGGGCTACAGGTACAGGTGCACGGGGTGTAAAGGCTGCGACGTCGTTCTGAGGAACCGGAAGGGCACGCTGAGCGACGGAAGGTTGCATGGCAGCAACTTGGGCCTACGTGGCTGGCGGATTTGGCGGCGTCGGAGGGTCAGGGCGTACAGCGTAAACCAAGGAAGACAGCTCGTCTTTGATGATGTCTCGTAGCCCAGTGGACGAAGAGTGAGCTGGAGGAACAGCAGAGCACGACAGGCCTTGTGCTTGAAGCTCTTCGCGGATCAGAGTCCGAATCAACGTGCGCAAGTCGGCATCCGAAGAAGGTCGCGTGTCACAGACGTCTGGCTGTAACCGAATGGCTTGTAGTGTATCCAGATGCTGGCAGGTCGCGATGACATCGTCTACGGTGGTGGGGGTTTTTAACTGCCAGTGCGTTAAACGCAACGTGTCCAATGCCTTTTAAAATGTGTCGAACGCGATCGGTCTCGCTCATTGCGGCATCGACGCGGCGGCAAAGGGTAAGGACGTCTTCAATGTACGAAGTGTACATCTCCCCTGGTTGTTGCATGCGCGCATCGAGCTGCCGCTTTGAAACTTCAGAACGGATGGATGGCGTTCCGAAAATCTTCCGGACTTGGTGCTGGAAGGTCGTCCAATCGGGCAAGGCGCTCTCATGGTTAAAGAACCACGTCTTCGCGACATTGGACAGGTAGAAGGCGACGTGGCGAAGTTTTTGAGTGTCTTCCGAGTGGTTGTACCCACTCACTAGGTCAAAGTTCTCCAGCCAGTCTTCGACGTCGTCGCGCGGGAGACCAGAGAATATAGTGGGGTCACGCTGCGGGGCGGTAACGGCCCATGCGGAGGCGGCTGGTTGGGGGACAGCGGGGTTGATGCCGGAGGCTCCGGGTTGCGGTACTTGGGTCATGGCAGTGGAGAGGCAGAGCAAACGGCGACCCGAACGAAGCTCCAGTGGAAGTCGACGTTGTAGAGGTCTAGGGGATGGAAAGCAATCTCCACCAGTTTGTAAGGCAGCAGCACAGATGTTGTCTCGTCGCCTTTATTCGGCTGAGCCACGCGCTGAACGAAGACGACGCGCACAGTGATGGTGATTATGTACAGGTGAAGAAGATGAAGGATGAATATTTTGCTCACAATATACACTAAGTGCATACATCTAACTGAAGCTGTCTGGTGGTAATGTGCATGGAATCGCTCATCGAGATGTGAACAGGTGCTGAAAAGAAAAAAACGGGAGATTCAGCCTGACGTATGTGTATTACAGTTCACAGATTACAGGAGATCCGAGAATGTAGCTGAAACTGCACAGAGTTCACGACGGGAGGTGTTATGTTCACCCAAAGTGCGCAGAAATCTCGCTTGGGTGGTTGAGTTAAGGTGGGAACAGCAAAACAATTCTTCATTAAAGCAATTTGGGCTGTTTCTTTTCGCATTCGTCGAGAAAGCTAAAGAAGTATATCGTCAAAACATGCGGCCACCTGCGCTCTTCTTAGTATCTACGTCCCCACGTGGTATTCCGGGAGCGCAAATACGAATACATGAGGTTGGAAATTGTTCATTGTTTTTGGGATGAAACTACCAAATTTTACTACGTGAGAACATTTGCATCGCCAATAGCAGTTTGGCGCCGCACTGTGAAACGTTTCATTTACCTCAAGGCCGCAGTGAACACTTGAATAATGGTATATTGCCGATGTCTGACAGTGGTCCAGGTTTTGACGGATGGTTTTTCCGTCCTGGTGGTTAAGTCGCAATAACATCGCTTTCTCAAAGCGCTCGCGTTTTAAGGAGAAAAAAAAACACATGCCCTGAATAATTTCTTTGGTGAATAGCTTGAGAACATAGGCTGTCGCGCAGAAGACATTTGGCATATGAAAAATGTGATCTTTACTTTTTATGTTCCCTTAGCCAAAATCTCGGCAAGAGGTAATAATTGTCGCCGTAAAAAAATTGCTGTCCATAGGCTCCCGCAAAAACAAGCAACAAAAGCTTAGCGAGCTTACAATCTCAAATAGGCATTTGGAATGAAATATTTAGATTTGGATCGCGTTATGCCTAAAAATAAAATATAAGTTGAATTCTCTGTTCACGGACATAGCCTACAGGGTACGCAGTTAACATGATAATGGTTTCCTACGAACTTCCCGAGAAATATTAAATATTATCAGGCCATGGAAACACAGGCACCACGCCACTTGTGTTTTCGTATCTAACACGTATCAGCCAACACAGACAAGGAAGACACACAATATGCCGCCGTTGTTCAGTCTTGCACGACCTTTCTCCGTGTTTCCTGCTCAATTCATCTTGCCATGAGTCATGCAAAGCATGTTGTTCACTTGTATAGCTAAGCCATTGCTGTGTATATATCACTGTCACTTTGACAATTTATTATTTTCACATTTGTTAACGCAGCTTTTTCCTGTGTACTTGCATACTCTTAGCAAAAAACGTGTTGTGCTGATAGATGTTACTGACAATTTCTTGCGCTGTGTCCACATGTGCCCGGGACCACTTCAAGCAGGTATGATGCCTTTAGTCTCAGGCACCTGAATTGTGACTATCTGAGTGCAATCGGAATAAAGAAAGAAATAATAATAATAGCTCAGACACGAACCAGTGTGAATGCGAGGAGCTACGCATATATCGCTAAGCGCTGGAGTGCGGGGGGGGGGGGGTGCTATTCTTTAAGAGCGTGCGTGCGTGTGTGCGTGTACGTGTGTGTACGTGCGCGTGTGTGTGCGTGCGTGTGTGTATATGTGCGTGTGTTTGTGTGCGTGTGTGGGTGACGGAAGAGAGGGAGTGGCACTGTCCACTTCGGCTGTCGCCATTGGCTGCCGCTTCACGAGCGCGAAGGTGCCAGCCAGTCTACTTCGCGCTCGTGAAGCGGCAGCCAATGGCGACAGCCGAAGTGGACAGTCCACTAGGTGGACTCTTACAGAATAGCCCCCCAGAACTCAAAGGAATTCGTTGCCGTATTGACGAAATTTATAAGGGTAGGGTGCTTGTTGATTTAGCTTCAATGATGAGCGAAGCTCGAAAAATACAAGACTGCGTGGCGCTACGAGTAACCCGCAACGCTATGTCTTATCCGTAGCTGCGCCATGTTATATGCCCGTTAAGCCCCAGTTGTCCTGCATATTTAATTTTTTTTCTTTCTTCCATTAGTTCGTCTGTCACGCGAAATTCGGGGAAACCTGCAAGACATTCAACGGGTACACATCTCAGGCAGCGTATAGCGTTATGCCAGAGCTGCAGTGATGGCACATCTGTGATTAAACAACTGCATATATATACAACGTGGTATCAGAATGTTTCGAGGCTGGCTCTGCTTTGAAGAAAGTAAGTTATTTATGTGCACTGAAACACTATCTCACTTGAAATAGTCTCCTTCCGCAACAATACAGCGCTTCCAGCATCCTTGACACTTTGCGAATATGTCCCAAGGTGTTTGTCCTGGATGTCTTCCTTCCGAAACGAGTCCAGCACGCTTCTGCGATTTTAGCTTGATTTATGCAATCGTGTTGAATTGGCGACCTTTTAGTTGGATTTTTAATTTTAGGAAGACAGTGAAATATGCGGGTGAGCCAAATCTGACGAATGACCCGGCTTTCACATCGAGGATCATCACTAGTGAAAAACTTAGGTGCATGGGTATGACCCTGAGACAAAGAAACTCATCGCAGTGGAAAAACCAAACCTTCACACGACCGAAAAAAACTCTAGGTATGTCTACAGCACTACAAAATGCATGCTCATCGCCTTGTTCGCAATTTCCGGTATTGTGCACCAGGAATTCGTCCCCAACGGTCGGGCAACGAACAGCGAGCTTTACTGCCAAGGTTTAGGGCGTCTGAGTGAGATCGTTTGGAGAAAACGGCCCGATCTGGCGCGCACGAGGAGTTGGATGCTGCCAGACGACAATGCCTCCTATGACCGATCACGCCGTACATGTTTTCTCCATAATAAAACGTGCTTTCCCTCTTTCGCTTGTCAGATTTTATTTCCGCTTATCTCACTCCCCAGAATTGAAAACCCAGCTAGAAAGTCGCCA
Organism: Dermacentor silvarum; assembly: GCF_013339745.2. Classification (NCBI taxonomy): domain Eukaryota; kingdom Metazoa; phylum Arthropoda; class Arachnida; order Ixodida; family Ixodidae; genus Dermacentor; species Dermacentor silvarum. Next base: position 299,562,676 of record NC_051154.1, read on the forward strand.
TTTTGGCATGACTTCCTTAATTAAGCTAGAATCGAAGAAGAGTGCTCGACTCCTTCAGGAAAGACGACGGCCAGGATGTATTCGCGAACTGGCAGGAACACGGCATTCGCTGTGGTGCTGTGCAAAGGGACTAAATGGCGTACGTACGTGCGTGCGTGAGTGTGTGTTTGAGCGTGCGTGCGTGTGTGCGTGTACGTGCGTGTACGTGTGTGTACGTGCGCGTGTGTGTGCGTGGGTGTGCGTGTGCGTGCGTGTGCGTGTGCGTGCGTGTGCGTGTGCGTTCGTGTGTGTGTGCGTGTTTGTGTGCGTGTGTGGGTGACGGAAGAGAGGGAGTGGCACCATGCTTCCAGTGACGTGTGTTTATGCATACAACGGCTACGAGAAACCGGGTTTCCTTCCCGTATGTCGCGTCGAGCAGGCTCACCTGGACGCTGTCGTTCATGTAGTCGGCGACGAGCCGCCTGACAAGCGAAAGCACGAGTAGCGCAGCGAGCGTGTCGTGCAGAACGAGAGGCGCCAGCAGCGCGGCGGACATGCAGAGCAGCGCCACGCTACGCAGCCGGGCCCCCAACGCATCCAGCAGCCACAGCGACAAGCGCTGGTACACGCTCGTCAAGCACAGCAGGAACACCATCATCACGTCCGCCAGGACCACCAGCAGCGTTCCCTGCGCAGTTGCCAGACGTTGCGCACGAGCTCACTGATGACGCATTAGATAGTATAATGTTTAATGCGTCCTGATCGTGAAAAAAGATAGACGGGAACACTGACTTGCATATTTCGCAATGTATTTGGTGTGTCCAACCGCGATGCTTGCAAATAGCGATGCGTGCAAATAGGTCAATCGCTTGACCCCGGCATTCGCCTGAAACGCGCGTCGTCAAAGCGTGTCAGGTATATTTATCTGCCGCAGCAAAAGAAATTCCTGCAGAGCCCATCTCAGGATGGTTGTAGACGTTACTAATGCGGGTAGTATCGAACACAATGACGGCTTGATGACGACAGTGTGACGAGAACCGGATGACGAAGCTGGAATTACAACGATGGAACGACGACGACTGTGTCACGGTGGCGACGATGACATGGCACCGATGGAACGATTACGATGAAACGACGAAGAAGGAAGGACGTCCATAGAACGATGAATGTGGTAATGGCGACGTCGCATGACGACGATGGCGTGACGTTGACGGCATGACGAGAGTCGGATGCCGAAGGTGGATGTTGACGATGCGACGACCATAACTGCATCATGACCCCGAAAACATACATAGTGGCCCAAGCTATAGTAGACAACTTGGGTCACCGGTCAGATACCAGAAAGGTCGCCAAGCATCCTAAGAATGCTAATCGCACTAAAAGGAGCGATAGGCTCATTCCTGCGCCGAGAGGTTGCGGTGTTGTTGGCGTTGCGAGAGGGCTCAAGCGTTGCGCTCGCAGCTCTAGCTTGGAGTTCCAATGAATGTTTAACGTCACTTGTGTGTTTGTTGTTCTACATGAAGTCTGAATCAGACTGACGGTAGTTGTACGGCCTCATCTGGCGTGTTGGCACCATACTGTCTGCACTACTGTGTGGTTCTGAGCGCATTGGGCTATGAGCGCCGTTGTAGTGGAGGGATACACATTGTACTTTCGTGCGCCGCATTGTCAAGATTATTTTCCTCCCATTCTCTTCATTTCTAGGCTCCCGTCTCGCCGAGTGGCCAATCCCGGCGATGAGGTCCGGCTTCGCGCGAGCCAACGATGGAAGGCAATAAAAAAGAAAACATTAAAGGATTCTCACAAAATACGGCTTCAGGGGTAAATTGAAGTACGCTTAAATAGGAGTGTACACGAGTTTTTTTGCACTCCTCCTACATCCGAACGCAGCGGCGACTTCACCTCGCGCTCACGTGTATATAACGCCTCTGTGCCACCGCGGCGATTTTCCGGGTTACATTCCCGATTAATCTTTCGGACGCGAATGGGGCTTGCAGATTGCTTTTTGGTTGTATATAACGTGCGTGCGGAGTACGCAGGGAAAATGTTCCTTGCGTATTCGCAAAATCTACTTGAGACCACAATAGTTCTTAGTCGACCGTGGCTTAAAAGGACTTGTCAGTCACTCGCGACAAGAAAGCAGCTAAAAAAACGCGCGTGGTCAACGTACCGACAATACGGACATCTGCAGGCACGCGTTGTCGGCGAGTCCCAGGTCGGTGAAGACGAAGAGTGGCAGCAGCGCTGTGATGGGCGCCGGAAGAGTCTCTGTCAGCAATAGGATGGACACCGTGGAGATGCAGAAACCACAGCGAGACTCCTGCGTGAGCACCAAGTAATGCTTTTGATTTGACTAATTATGGATTTATTTAAAAAAGTGATGCGGTTTCACGTGCCACAAGCACAATATTATTTTGAGGCACACCCGATTAATTTTGACCACCACCAGCGGAATGCGGCCGCTACGGACGGGATCGAACTCACGACCTCGTGCTCAGCAGTGCAACGCCATATCCACTGAGCTATCGAGGAGGGCAATCATGATTAATTAATTCTTATGTTCCAAACCTACATTGAAATATTGAGCCATGGCGCCTTATAAAGGAGAATACGTTCCGACTCCTTGGGGGTTCTTCGAATGCCAGAGTGTACTTGAGCACAAACAAACTGCAATCAACCGCTCATGGTACATTGAGTACGCATGGCATCGCCTCCACCATAGTGAAGCAGCTTTGATAGAAAGTATTTTGCTGATGAAACTACTGCTGGCCGGTGTCAAGTCACTTTCGTGCCCAATTCTGCTAGTTTTATAGTAGGCCCAGTACAGCTATACCCAAAGCGACCAGAGATGCCACTGTTCATCTCGAACAGCCAACGTAAGTGTAAAATATGTAGATAAAATTTAGCTCTTCTCAGATGAGAATAGTCGCCCCGCAATTCTCGCATCAGCTCTCCCTGGCGTCACATATTTCGACAACACGTCTGCTCGGAGCCAGTTAACTGGTAACCACTGTAAAAGCATTACGCCGAATACAAAAGCAAGCAAAACCTCAACTTCGTGGCCGTTCAAAACTTCCAGGGCGTAAGAAGGACCAAAATACGTGAAAATACCTGTGGAAATCCATGTCGTACAGCTTTGACGTCATCGATGCCGCAGTCAGGGCGATAAATTAAGAAACCAAAAATCCGCATCTCGTTTTCTCCGCTAATAACCAACCTTGTCCCCCATTATCAATGCTTTGATTGTTCGTTTTGAATGCCTTGATCATGATTTCTTCAATCATCAGTATAAGCTGATCTGAGGCTGTACTATATAAATATGCAGCAGCCAGGGCACGCTGACTTTCGCGTGGCTGTATGTTTCTGGCACAAGAGTCCGAATCTCGCGTTTCAATTTGTTCGTCTCTCCTGGCGCGCACGTTATTCTGTCGAAGGTGTAAACGCAGCGCACTCGTGGATACATGGACGGATAGTGAGTCAGACCAACACGATTGCTTGCCTCATTTAGAGTTCGTTCATTTACTGCAAGTACGACATTAATGACCAACCAACCAGCCCACAAATATCTGTTATACCAGTTGAAGCTGTTTCAATTCTCTCATAAAGCTTGCAGCCCATCCACTACGTGGTGCTACTTGGGGTGCGCGCTTAGCTAGATTGCGTAAATGTCACAACGAGAGACACGGTCACACTTGTGCAAAACATCACAACAGTGCATCAATTATTTTGACACTGTCTGATGAAGGCAGTGTCAAGTGTAAAAAATGCACTTGATATTCAGTAGTATTTTGACAAACTATACTGAAGGCAATAAAATGTCAGTAGAAAATCAACATATTTTCTATTACGAATTATAAAGGCCAAACTACACGTACACTTGCCGGCGCGCGAAAGCTCGCGCCCACGTGCCTTGCGTTTACCGCGCCTCGCGGCTAATGGCGGTTTGACACTACAAGATGTGCACCAGCGCGCACCCACTTAGCTGACTATTTCCGTCTTGGTAGACATTGTTTAGTATTTTTGTGAGGCAGTCAGAGCGCCAGAGCACCGATTTTTTTCTGGCGAAGATATCTGTGCTCTCGCCGCACTTCGACGTGTACGATCTGTCCCGCACTCTCTGCGCATGCGTAGGCGCGCGGGCGCGAGCTTTCGCGCGCCGGCGTTATAATTTGGCCTTAAAAGGCATGCTTGCGCGCACCTTGCTGCCTTCGAAGAGAAGTGGACTAAGCAGGATCGGAGAGCCGACGCCCAGGCATGTCAGAAACTTGCTGTAAGATGTGCCGAATTTATGGCGCCTCGGGCTAGAAGGAGCGGACAAGGTCATGTTCCTGCGTCCAAGTTATTCACAATGTATAATGAATGTCGTTCCAAACTAAAATGTGCACGTATGCACTAAAACCATTCATATACGCGAAATCTAAACAATATGAACAAGCTTCTTGCGCTCCTAGCAATTAAAAAGTTCACATCAACCGCTTTTTCTTGTCTTGGCCGCCACTTAAAGCCATATATCAAGCATGGATCTGTTGTTACGCTCTCTTTATCTTTCAGTGACTTATTTGTGGGTCAACAGCAAGATTCATGCAGTGTTTAGTTTTCGGAAATAATTTATTCGGATGCCTCTAACTGTGCTTGCTTACTTACTCCGATTTAAGTGACATCATTTGGTTGAAATACTAACAGTTGGTTGCTAATTTTAATGATTTATGCACACACAATGCAAAGGCTCTTCATGTGAGAATAGACAACTAGTGATAGCATAAACTCTGCTTCTTTCGTGTATAGTTCAACAGGTTACCCCTTAAAATTGTGGCCCGCATTCACGTCGTACAAACCAGCACTAGGGATGGGATTTCTGGGGTCACCTGAGTCACGGTCACTTTCAAAAGGCATCGACTCTCTACCGTGTTTCTTTTTTTTCTTCTTTTTTTACAGCGAAGCTGGATATGCCAAGTTCCCAGCGGATCGATGTCCGTAGATCGAGAACGTGGGCCGATCCCGAATATAGTACAATGCCGTGGCCGAGCTGCGGTGGAGGTGAAGCAGGCTTCAAGTACTCCGCCAACTTGTAAAAATAAATTTAATATCTTGGATCCAAATACAACCTGTATAAGATATTTAACTGATACTATACTTTGTCCCGCGTCGGCCATGTCTATGTTCGCACCATACACGTGTACGCCATCCCGCGCATTCAAACTAGTGCAGGCCTACCAATCTGAGTGTATTCTGTCTCCTGACGTCATACTCTACATAGACTGCTTTCCTCAGTTCTGCTCTGATTGTGAAATGGGTCGGCTGCGCGTTCTACGGTCCGAAGAAGAACAGCGTGCCTACCAAGAACGACGGCGTGAACCGGAAAGGGAATGGACGCGGCGGCAGCGGCGGCGGCGGAAGGAGATCACCGACGATGAGCGGGCCGCGGACGCCAAGTGTAAGCGTGCTGCCCACCAGGACCGGGAAGAGGAAAGAAATGCGAACCGTCCATGCGGCCCCGATCCCCCAAACTTGGAATGCTTCATCGGAGCAACGGTCAATCACCACATACACAGCTTCGCTGGTCAACCACCTTCACAGAGTGGAATGACACTGAATTTTTTGTGTGTGTTCTTATCTCAAGCGCAGTAGTAATCGCACCCAAGACGTCATTTCATGAAAGGCGCATCGAATGCCGATGTGGTAGTAGGAAGCGTTACAGCATCTAGAGTGCGAATCGCCCAGAATGCTTTCACTGTACAGTTATTTCTGTCATTTTGCGTCGACGCATGACAGCATGTCATCTGCAAAGCATGGATATCCGGGTGTCGTTAGTGCTCAGGTAAACTAAAGGTAAAGGAAGGATGTTGCGTGCGTTCCGGAACGTTCAGTTCGGCATGGTGCGCTTTTTTGTGGTTATACGCTTATGGCGGTACCACGTAGTAATGGCTGGCTCACAGTTTCAATACATGGTGAATTGTCAGATTCCGGTGACTAGTTCATGCCAGCAGAAGTACCGAATTTCATTTTGCTGACAGCTTCAGGACGAACTGCGACGAACTTGAACAGCGTTCTACAAGCGCTCATCTTCAAGTAGGAATGAAGCCGGTCCACGCTTTTCAATAAAAAAAATAATTATGGGGTTTAACGGGCAAAACCAGGATCTAATTTTGAGGCACGCCGTAGTGGGGGACTTCAGAATAATTTGAACCATCTGGGGTGGTTTAACGTGCACCTAAATCTAAGTACAAGTGTGTATCGCATTTCGCCCCACCGAAATGCTGCCGACATGGTCAGGATTTGATCCCGTGACCTCGTGCTTAGCAACCCAACACTATAGCCACTAAGGAACCATGGCGGGCACCACGCTTTCCAATGATCTTCTTGGGTACAGAGAACAGCAGAGACCACTTTCCATGGACTCCAGATAATTTAACCCGCAAGTAATCACAAACGGCTAGGCTCCTTGGCACAGGGTTTTTTCGTCGGTGTAAATCTTTGAGCTAAGTTGCTTTTTCATTACATATGTTCTTGCAAAAGCTCGAACATCCTCGTCGGGTTCGAGCTGAAGCATTCTTCGGGCAGTCCTACTATGTCAAGTCTAGTTCGAGGCTTGCGTCCGTGAAAAAGAAAAGCGGGTGCAATTCCAGTGGCCTTGTGTGGCGTACAGCGATACGTTTGCAGGTAATCACGCATCAGTGTATTTATCTCCCATTGTTCGAAGACGGTCATAGGGATATATGACTTCAAGACCCCGTTAAATCTGTCCACCAACCCGTAAGCTTGCGGATGATACACAGAGGAGTTGTAGTGAGTTATGCCACGTTCCGTGAGGAATTCAAAATTTGTAGAGGAAAAGCATGGATCATAATCGCATACAAGGTAACGTAGGTATCCTTCTTGCGCGAAAAGTTCAAGTAGGAATTTCTTCTAAGTGGACGTGGTCACGTTTCTTACGAAGGCCCCCTCTGGCCACTTGTAGTAGTAGTCAATGACTGTAATGGCAAAGCGGCAGTCGGCTGAAGTTTATGTGAAGGGACCCACGATGTCGATAGTAATAATTTTCCAGGCTTTTTCGGGAAGAGCGACCGGTTGCATTGCAGCTGCAGAGGGGCGGGCCAATTTGGCACATGACTTGCAACTCACACACATGCACACAAGTTCTTCAAGGTGACTTGTGGCTTCTGATCCATGCATGACCACCAATCGAACTCACGAAGACGAGCTTTGGCGACGGTTTGAAGTGATTTTCTGTTCTTCTGCTGAAGCACAGCGCCTAGGCCATATCCTGGGCATCAGGAATAGCATAAATGGGTAAATCAGAATCAAAAAGATGGAGAACATCACAAGATGTCAGTAGAACTTCCAGATGCTTCAGACTGCTCTCTGCCGCTGGGGTCCAAGTGAAAGGCAGATTGCCTCGAAGGAGGGCACGCATTAGTTGTACGAAAGCTGAAAAGTGCGGGATGTACTTGGAGTAGAAGCCCGCTAGTCTCAGCAGCGGGCGAAGCTCGTTGATTTTGACAGCTGCTGAAACATTGGCTATCGCTCCAACGAATGATGTCAGTGGAAATAATCCTTCGGGGCTGACAATATGTCCTAGAAACGTCAACTCTGTAACGTCAAAAACACATCTGTGATTGAGCTGCAGCCAGCATCAGATAACCGTTTCAAAACCACCCGCAGAATGTAAAGATGACCCACCCCATAGCGAACGCACAGGATGATGTCGTCGATGTAAAAATATAACACATTTGAATCCTTTCAGGGTCAGATGCATCATTTTCTGAAGTGCTGGTGGTGCCGAAGCCAGTCCGAAGCAAACCCTCTTGAAGCGAAAGAGCCCGACATGCGTTCTAACGTGGTAAGATCACGGCTCTTCGGACTAGTGGTAACTGATGGTATGCAGAAGCTAAATCTAGCTTAGAGGATCGTTGTGCGCCAGCCAAGCTGTTCAAAAGTTCATCAGTATGTGGTAGTAGAAAGCTGTCGACTACGATAGCTTTGTTTGACTCTCATAGGTCTACGCAGATGCGAATCAAGCTATATTTTTTTTCGGGGGGGGGGGGGGGGAGGGCTACAGGAGGTGAAAACCACTCTGAGGAGTCGACGGGCTCAATGCTGTCATGAGCTTCCAATTTCTATAATTCTGCTGAGACCTGTTCGGTGAAGGCCGAGTTGCAGCCGTCTAAGCTTGCCTTCCGACGTCTGGTAGGTAGCACGGAGGCGCCCGATGCCACCATGTAGTTCGGCGACGCCTGGATCCACTGCTCCCGTGGAATTTTCGGGTGTCCTAGCGAAAGCAGGAGCGGTGGCGGTGGTTGAAGCCACGAAATGCTAATTGTAGCAGATGGTACGCAGCAGCTGAAGGTACCAATGAGTATATCGATATGTACAATCCTCGTGCTTGTCGCTTCAGACATTCTTGTGGCGGTATTTATTCCGCTTTATCTCTCAGAATTTCCAAGTGATCATAGTTTTTAAACACAGCAAGGGGATGAGTCTCTGCATAAACGCATAATCACTGCGAATTGTTGCATTAATAATGTAATGTTTAGTTTGGAAAATCAAATTGAAAAGTCTCACATTCGTTTGAAGCAGGAAGGGCGAAGTCGAGGCAACTTCGCGTATACTGCATACCTGTTATTCTCATGATGGCTGAATCACCATATACTTGCAGCTCTTGCAGATACTTGCACCGTAGCTCCCTCTAGTGTTTTTTTTAGGAAATTATAAGCCATGATCGCGGGCGTGCGTATCCTACGTATAATTCAGCGTGAAGACCGTGACCTTTGCTGGGCGTCGGTCGTCTGGCAGCCTATGCGCAATAATACAGCTGTTTTGAACGAGCGCAGTATGCCTATAAGTATACAAAACGCTAAAGTATAAGTCGGAGCTCATCGCTCCTGTATACTTCAGACAAGTCTGCAGAGGGTTGTACGCTCAATCGCCCTTTACGCGGCCAAAGCTTTTTGGGGTCATTTTCACACGAAAGAAGACAAAGGCTACTACTAGTATTAAAGGCTAAGTTAAGCACGTTCTGTCTCATTGAAAGTCACCGCGGCCGGTGCTCACTAAAGCGCGAAAGGAACATAGATTAGTAACCTGGAATATATCCCGCAGTGACAGGATAACTACAGTTAGATGAAGTGTTTTGGAAAGAAACGCATATACAATTTGAATAGCATTGCTTGGAGCGGACTTATTCTAAAAGCAAGCTGCAACTCGCCCCTAATATAGATCAAGATTTAGGATCTTGGACAAGAAATGTAGTTCGCTTTCTAAATCTCTACCGTGATGTGCTTCAAAGAGCAAATGCATAATAGGAATGCGCGATTCACCTGGTGACACCAGCGGCGTGCGTACCTGTACGGTCAAGTCGTCAGCGGAGTGAGAAGGGGGCTTTTAGAGAAACGTTCTTTCCAGGCGTGCGAGGACCGAGGATGACACGCTGCAATTTGGGAGAGGAAATCCGCTGCCTAGTACGTGTGCGAGCAAACCGACACGGAAGAATGCCGCTATTCTTCTTCCTCATCTTCGGCCCCTTCTGCAGCATTCAACCCCCTTTTCTAGCGGCAAGGCTCGATGATGTGAATAGGGATTACAGAACGCCTGGTGGTGGCGCTTGTCAAACCATGATATGTATCGCGGAACCAGAGAGGGAATCACACGAGAAGGAAAGAAACACTTCTATGGTTGCAGTTTCTTTATCTATGGTGTCGTATCAACTTGTCGATACGTCTTCTTTCCCGCAGGACGTAGTGAATTGCTTCTGTAAAACGCAGTCACTTCTCTTGTGCCGGAGGTAGAGAGAGAGAAAAAAAAGTTTAATTATACGAAATGCAGAGACGTCGGCCGGAGGTGCATTCCTCTAGCCAGCTACTTTGCACTAGGGAAAGGGCAAGAGAGAAAGAAAGAGGAGCAAGATGGGTGACGATGACGACAAAAGGAGGATGCAAAACGGATAACAAGCAATTAGCTGTGCTCAAACAATAGAGTCCCAACCCATACTTTTTAATAAGTCAAGTAAGGCCACGGCCTATGAAAGCTCTATTTAACGTCATGCCAAGGCCTAAAATAACGCACTCCAACAACGGCGGCATATCGAGGCGCGCAAGATTATTAACTCAAGTCCTGTCACTGTTCCTTGTACTGAGGGCAATAACCAGTGGCAAACGTGGGATGCGTGAACGGTGGCTTCAGTACAGAGGTGGCATTCTCGTTACTAGCGTACTTGCGCTTGTGCCCCCTATATGACTCATCTTCTTTCTGGGGTTTTACATGCGAAACCAGTTCTGATTATGAGGCACGCCATAGTGGAGGGCTCCGGGTTAATTTTGACCATCTGGCCGGGGTTCTTTAACGTGCACTACAACGCAAGCACACGATCGTATTTGCATTTCGCCTCTATCGAAATGCGGCCGCCGCGGCCGGGATTCGATCCCGCTGCCTCGTGCTCAGCAGCGCAAGGCCTTAGCTGACTGAGCCACCCCGGTGGGTATATATGTCTGACTCATCTGAGTCCTCCTGTAGGCAGCACTACTTGGGGGAGAAGAGCAGGCTAGTATGAGCTACCAGGCCACTACCAGACGGATCTAGCCTTGCAATGGCCATGCGGTCAGTCCCTCCACCCGTGCTTTTATTTTAACGTGTATGGGGCTAAATGTGCCACATGATTAAATCTGACGTAAGGATGTCAATAACACAACTAAGAGGGGTAAACCAGGTGACGAGACGGAGCGAAAGTAGGCTGCCTTCATTTCGCAAACTTCACCCCCTATACCCACTAAGCAGTCCAGTTATACCCTGCACAAGTGATTGGTGACCATAGATGGTTTGCATTGCCGTCATTGTGACCGTTATGTTTGCGTACTAGCATGGTGAGAAGCTCTGTAAATAAGAAAACCACGTTAGCGCATGCCAGGACGCGTTCCTATATATTGAAGTGGTGGCATGGCGCGGGTTTTCTGGCACAGACGCAAGCGGTATTCCGGTGTCGTCTATATAAAAATGACGGCAGGTTACTCGCGTCAGTAAATAGGATGCACTTACACCATTTTGACCGTCATGTTAGGGTACTATATACACTCGAACCTCGTTATAACGAAGTTGAAGGGGGGGGGGGGGGGGCGACATTACTACGTAATAACTCGTTAAATACATTATTGTTCTATTTTGATGGTCTTTCGCATTCGCTTTCCATTTGCCTCTTCGCGGTCGAGTACCACGTGGCACAGAACAAACCACTCCGCTGTGTGATCGAAGGGACAAGTGAACTTCGGCTTCTGACCTCTGAGATTGCACCGATGCCAATGCGATCTCGCAGGCCACGCCCAACTCGTCCGGCGAGCCGCAGCGACAGGAGAAGTGAGTGCACGGCCTGCGAATGGCCCCGAAACTGCGCCGGGGAGATCTTGGAGGCCACCCCCAGCTGCGCCAGCCTGCGTGGCGCACCGCGCACTAGAAGTGAATGTTGTATCTTTCGCACCACTTTCACAGCTATAGGCTCGTGCAAGAGAGAGATGTCATTGGAGAAGTGCGATAGTGAGCTGCTCCTTGTGCGCAGGTGCGAAGCTACGCGCGGCAGTGAGAAAGACCAGTGTTGCTCGACGACGTATCCGACGGAAGGACGCGGGAGCTTTGAACTGGCGCGGCGAACGAGTGCCGAAGCCCGCGGAAAGCGACGTACTCGGCGCGCAATGGTCGGGTATTTTTGTTTCGGAGACAAATCTGCGCTCCGTTTCAGACATCAGGTGAAACGCAGTGCATGCTACGCAACACGTTCGGTGACGAAAATTTATCACTCCGCACCTTCCATCCATGCTTCACTGCGCGCCTACGCCGTTTGCTCGCGCGAGCATCCAAGTGAAGCTGCCACGACGAAATGGCAATAAAAAATGAAAGAAAGAGACGACAAGGAAAAGGAAAGGAACAACGAAAAACAATTTGATCTAAAACAATCCATTAGTAGCCATATACCACAGTCTGATTCCGGCCACGGCGGCCGCATTTAGATGGGGTGAAATGCGAGAAGACCCGTGTACTCAGATTTAGATCACGTTAAAAAACCCCAAGTGGTCTAAATTATTCCGGAGTCCCCTACTGCGGCGTGCCTCATAATCAGATCGTGGTTCTGGCACTTAAAACCCCATAATTTAATTTAATTTAACAGTTATTCGTTTGCTTCGAAGAATTAAAACTTTTTAGGTCACTGTAGAGCCTATATAAAGAACAGTTTCTCACGATTGCCAAGTGGGGACGCTGCCATTGCACAAAGTCCCTCTAGCCTCCACAGCGTTGCACATGATGTCTGAAACGGAGTATAGCACGTCCGGACAATTTCACGTCATTAAAACGAGGTTTTAAATGCATGGACTTCTAGGGTACTTCAACAGGAATTTCATTTACTTCGTTATATTCATTATCATCTTCAGTCACGGCGTACACATTTGTGTACGCGACTTATTTTCGCAATTTCTCTGCAGTGGTGTCAAGGAATAGATCGAGAACATTAAGCTTATAATAACTTGAAAATTCCGTTTACCTAATGCACCTCCATTTTATTTCTGAGTGCAATGTGTCACTATAGACGACCACTTTGGTGAAGGCACTACCGTGTTTGACGGGCTGTTCGACGTGAAGCGGTTTGGTAGCAGCTGTGAAATAACTTTTTTTTCCTTTCTAGTAATGCTTGCAGCGAATAATTAAATTGTGTATGTAATTCGAGCGGTTTACTAAATTTATTTTATGAAGAAACGTAGTATGACTGACTGATCACTAAGCAGATATTCGATAACTCTATAATTATAATGACTCATCATAATATGCACAAGGAGTCCTTCCACTACCTAGATTTGCTTTCAATGGAGCATGCAGTACCTTGGCATAAATATTTGTAAATTTCATACATTTATCGAAAGTCTATCATAATTCGTGACTGAAGGGGTTATTTCATTATATTCCGTTTCACTATAACGAGGTTCAAGTGTATACAGTAAACTCTCAGTTGTACGAATGTCGGTTTAACGAATATTTCAAAATAACGAACTTTGAGAAAATCCCAGCTGGTTTTTCTATGCATTCTATGCAAAATACTTCAGTTAAACGAATTTCTGAATAGCGATCCAGCTGGTGACAGAGGTCTGTCACCAGCTGGATGTTGACAGCGAAACTTCGTTTGAAGACTATGTGCAGTGTGTCAGTGAGCTCGTTAGTTGCGGTGAACTATCAGATCTGCAAATTGTTTCGAGTGTTCGTCCCAAAGAATAAGAATGCGACGAGGAAGATGCAATGGCAGATGCAAATTCAAATTCTGCATCTCTAGCCGAGGCTGTAGGATGCCTTGGAAAGCTGAGACACATCGTGTCTCAGCAACAAGCTGTGCCAGATTAAGTGCACAAAAACATAGACTCTCTGGACGACTTTGTTACTTCTTGCGCTTTAAGAGCACCAGTGCAAATTAAAATTAGAATTTTTTTCAGAATGAGATAAGTAGCAGCGTAAGCGTTACGGTCCATAAACCATAACTCCACAAATTGCATTTCACACTTTGTCTCGATGCCTGCTGTGCCCTATGATGTTCCATAGTCTAGTGAATATTCAGTTTAGTGAACTTTCAGTTAAGTCAACAATTTACTTGGGTCCCTTGAAGTTCACTGTATACGTATATAGCACGTTGAGAAGCTGCGTTAGTGACATCACGTGAAAACTATCTGTTAGCAATAGCATATGTTTTAGTATATGCAATAACAGCAAGACTATATTAACATACCTGTGGGCACGGCACGTAACAACTTTGAATTCAAAATGCAAAAAGGTAAGGCGTGCAGACACGGACACAAGAGAAGTGGACAACACGAACTTCTCTTGTGTCCGTGTCTGCACGCCTTACCTTTTTGCATTATGAATTCTTACCAACTAGCTCAGCTTTCTGTCCTTCGAATTAAAGCTGCCAGTTTGGACCACATTGTGCCTTATAGTTTGAAACTAAGTGCTTTGAGAGACTGTACTTTTGCAAAATAACTATGACGCAGACCGATTTAAGAGAGCGATTCAGGTGTCACACTTTTCTGTCAGCCAAGTCGCTTCGGTTTTCAGCCCAGTGGACGTCAGAAGACATGCCGTGATAGCTTTGCTCAATCATGTTGCTGAGAATTGAGGACACGTGGCGCCTCTTTTCGCTACACTTGTACTCCTGCACATGTCGCCTTAAGCGCGTGGGGCAGTACTGTTGGTGTTGATGCATTCCCAAAGCTCCTTTTGCGTGCGTGCGTGTGTGTGTGTGTGTGTGTGAGTGTGCGTGTGCGTGTGTGTGTGTGTGTGTGTGTGTGTGTGCGTGTGTGTGTGTGTGTGTGTGTGTGTGTGTGTGTGTGTGTGTGTGTGTGTGTGTGTGTGTGTGTGTGTGTGTGTGTGTGTGTGTGTGTGTGTGTGTGTGTGTGTGCGTGTGTGTCTGTGTGTGTGTGTGTCGCAGCTATTCTTCAAAAGCATGTTTAGTATCTTGAGCATTTACATCTGGTGCGCATTGAAAGTAGTCAAGAATACGCGATTCCTTGCGCAAACAGTCCTTCAATTCTATAGCTTGGCCTTTCAGCCAGCTATCGCAGCAACTGCCGCATATAAAGTTCGGTTTCAACAGGACTCACTTTGGCAGATAGCGAGAAGACAGTTCGACAACGCGAAGATTGCGAAGTCACTTTTCTTTTCTACTACGGCAGCACATAAAAGAGCTCGTAACCTTGATTTGCCGTGGCCATTCCGTCATGGCGTCGCGTCAAGCCGCCTCATCCCCAGCTCCACACTAGGCGAAGAAACGAACACTTTGCCCCCCGCTGTGGCTGCAATTCTTGCACCTGCTGCAATTAGGAGACGGTCGCACTCACCACGGAGCTACTGGCGATTTGTGTGTGGCATTGTGCGACGCGCACACTCTCAGAGCAGTGACGTCAGTGCATGTATTTCAGAGGCTATAGCAGGCCACCGGAAACGACGCCATAGCAAAGAAGCAGTTATTCTTGAGGAAATGGCTATGTCCAGTGTAAGGGCCTTTTGCTGTCGCTGTAAATATGCTTCAGGGTCGGAATAATCGCTTGCAGTTTGCTGATTTCTTGCGTTTGTGGCACCAGTCGGAGCTATAGAAAGGGCGTTCCGCGCAGCTGAGCATTTCGTAGTTCTGCGCGGACTGCGATAGCGTCACTGGTGCGGTGCTGCGGTGCCCCAAATAGCTCGTTCGTAATTCTACGGCCTGATGGACCGTAAATGCCCACTTATCCCTACATCACGTGCGCTCCACATCCTATCTGTGATACATATATGTCGTACCTAGAGGGCGATCAGAAATTTCACGGCGTCTGATCTGGTTTGTAAGGTTGCCAACACCGAAGTGGCTACGTATATGGCGTGGTCCGCACATACATTCAAGCGGCACACTCAGACGCGCCACGTTTCACACAAATGGGTTACACGTTTCTAATGGCGTCAGTTAACTTGTTTCCGCTGCTTTTGTCTTAGCAACGTAGCAGCGGCGCGTGTGTTATCTATTACGTGACGCTCAATCTCACGTTAATTGCAGCTAGTACCATCGACCGCAATGGATATATATTGCGTTACGGGCTTCGCGTCGTCATGCATTGCTTTTGCTTGGTTCGGGGTGCACATCTTACTGCCTGGCCAAGATTTACTTAATAAAGTTCGGAACTTGCGACAACCTACGGCGAAATACTTATCTTGAGTGTCGGCCCATATGCAGGTAGAATGGCTAGTGTGTCATTGTGAATTCAAATGGTTGGGCAAGCACAATTTTTGGCACCCGCAAGATCTTTGATGTCCGGGTTTCTACCGACTGCGCAGACATAAAAATAACTACTAGAACGGTACTTTGTTTACAGCGCCACTTATCGGATGGAACATATCGATCTAAAGGAGCTGAGAGTGTAAAGAAGACGAGTGGTTGGAAGTTGCATCGCATCACGAGCGACGTGTGCATCCAAATTCGACTTCGTTTGCGAATTCAAATGAAGTGAATCACGTGAAGCGGCTATGCGAGACAACTGAATTGTGGCTGCGGTTACTTAGGCACATTTTCTATTCACAGAAGGAACCAGCATGAGCCGGACCAGAGCAAGGCGCAGGAACGCATACCACGTCGTCTGGCGACAGGCCAGCCAACGGGATATCTGACTCTCTCTCTCTCTCTTTTTTTTCAACGCTGCCTATTTCGAGCTTTACCAGCCCGCAACTTTTTTGTATCTTCTTTCATGCATGTCTCTGCGTTAGCCTTGACATACTAAAAATGCTGGTAAACCGAGGCGCTCATTCAAAGCTACAAGGGTCTCCTCAGAACTACGTTCGCTGAAATCTTCTTTGAAGCCTAGGCTTCGCGCGTCGCTGCTAGCCACGTGCGTAAGCAGCCAAGACAAACAGGCATTTGGGGCCAAGTTTCCGTCTGACGCCGATGCAACACAAATTCTTTAAAGTCAAGAGCTCGAGTATGCGAACTTGAAACAAGCGTGTTCCAAGCATCAGTGATGCCTAATTGTGATGACGAAAAGCGCAAATACAAATTTTGTGGCAGTGTCGGGAGCTCATTTCACCGACTACAATATCACTGACTACAGCTCCTTCTGTTTTCTTCATGTTCACCCACTTTGTTACATAATAGGCACCATCTTACCATTATGCAATCATCACAATCTTTATATGTACGAGATCCTCTGTCTTTGAAAAGAGTGCCAACGTCTTACCTGTTTGGGTACAATCGGTTCACAAGGTCTCTCGCAAGACCATCATCGCCAATAGGTCACGCATGACCCTACAGGTAATAGTGGGGCTGTGGACGTCAATAAGGATACGTGATTGCTCTTTTTTCGGGAAACTGCTGGTGCACTATGTTAGAGTGCACGTTGTTCTCCAACGCGTGAGCGAGTATGCTATGCGTCTTTCTTCAAGTGACCGATGCTCGTAAAGATCCCCCCATAAGGTAAGCAAACCTTGCATTTCGCGAGACGGCTCAACATTCACAGCGGGCTTCGGCTTCTCGAATTCTCAGGACCTGAACCAGTTTCGAGATATTAATTTTCAAAGTGTCCGATGAAATGCATGGGAGTTCCAGTAAACGTTTTGAGGAAAACGCTGTTTTATGCATTGCAGCACAAAGTTAACAGGAACGCCTACGCATTTCGTCGGACACTTTGAAAATTAATATCTCGAAACTGGTTCAGTCCTGAGAATTCGTTCCAAGTGGATACGCCTTGCGAACTCAGCGGCTATAATTAGTAAATTAATAGGTGCCATAAAATAATTAATCGTTTTCATTTCTCGGGGAATTAATGGCCGCCTCGTCGAGTTGTTTAGATCAAGGATTATAATTGTGCTATCTGCCACAGGCAATTAAAAAAAATTGGTGCAGCTAAAATGAAAGACCCTGTATTGTTTAAGCTCGGTGCTGTTTGATGGATCAGCTTCCAAGCATCCGCGAATCATTGCGCGTCCTGCCGGCGAAATATTATGCACAGTAAGCCTTGCACTCATTCGTTCAATATCAGTTGGAATTAACATTTGCAGGTACATGGTGGACCAATCTACGGCCGATAAGAACGCAGCATTTACTGCGGCGATGGGGAGACAATCATTTTGTCCTCTCTGCTTCCAGCCGTTAAAATCTTGCTACCAACTTAACTTAAGTGGTTTCAACTTAGTGCTAGTTTGTAGACAAACTGAAGAGCGTGGTGTCAGCCTGTTCTAGCAGCTAGCACCGCCAGTGCACTGTTCAGGCGCTGTATAATTATTTGTTGAAGGATTGGCGGAGTAGATGAGAGGGAACACCTCCGACTGGAGAGGTGTTCCCTGTCATTCACCTAGCTGTGGAATGCTCCATGCCGTGTTTTTCTCTTCACATTTTTTTATAAAAGTATCGAAAAGCACTTCGGCATTAGTTCGGTGGACATCGAAAATACTAGGGTAGTGATAGAATAAAAGATGTCACCAGGAAAACAAAATGTGTGCATTTCGGCAAAACGCCTATTGGTGGAAAAGGTGCAATTCCTAAAAACTTCACTAAAACAACATTTTCTAGCGACGGAAGGGGGTACAAAGCACACTTGAGGGTAAAATTTTTGTTAGTGTGTACTTGATAGGTAAATGGTGCCCGTCACCATAAAACTTCGTTAAAGGGGCCCTGAATCACTTTTTACCGAAGTGGAGAAAATCATTTGAATTGAAAATAGGCTATTTCAGAAAAACTTTGCCGCAAAAGTACTTCAATGCGTTCAGTAGAAGCGGAGTTATTGGCAATCACACAAGGCCTCCGCTGTGCTCCCGTTCCTTCCTCAATGCCTTGCACTGCAAAGGCTACGGCGGAGTGGGGTGGGGCCACAACGCTCCACCTTCGAAATGTCCCCGTGGCGCGCAGTTCAAATTTCATTTCGGATGGTAACGTAGACGTCACGACTTCCGATTTTGGTGCCTACGACGCGCTAAACATAAGCCGAACGCGCTTGTCCTCAGCGAGCCGCAGTGCGCTTAACCAGTGGACTTGTGGCGGCACTCCGCGGCGGTAGCGCTGTAGCGACCAATAACAGCCGCGTATGGAAATGCGCTTTATTACGAAATGAAGCACCCAGAAAAGAGCGAGCATGCATCATGGCTTCATGTTGAAACGAGAGCGTTTGAGAGAAAGGTGACTTCGCGCTCCGCTTGCGAGCTCCATGCACCGCGTACGACAGCAAAACTTGGCTGAGATGTTCAGAGCAGCGCATGCTACCCGCGGACTATGTTATTTCACCAAGCCCGAGGGGTGGTTCAGGGCCCCTTTAATTCGCGTCAGTCATTGATTTCACTGCTTCGAGGTTTTCAACGTATGGGATCTCTGAATATGTGTCGGGGTATCGAAAGCACTACGTTAAATTAAAGACATTTAGTTATATCAAGTTTTCGTAAATCGAAGTTTGACTGTATTACGACCTTGTAGAAAGGTGCGCTTTATTTTGTGAGCTTTTTTACTTTCTTCTTTAACTTACGCTGCGTTTCAATGGAAGCCGCACATGCGACGCTGTTCCATAACATTGTGTGTCGGTTCTTGGCGCGGTTCACTTGCCGATCGACTGAAGCAAAATAATAATAAAATAGTCACGTTCAACGAGATTAGGTCTAAATGCTGGTAAACTTGTCACCCGTGAGAAAGTCTAAACAACAAAAGGCTCTTGATTGAATAAATACTTGAACAGTGCTGATAGACCATCACATTACTTCTGAAACAAATTACTTCTAAATAAATTCGCAAATGTGGAGAAACTTTCGTGAGGAGAATATTAACATTTGATTTAATTAGACAGAGCGGGCGTACATATAGACCAGCGTTAAATGTGGTTTTGTGCGTTTAGTAGTCAGGCAGTGGTTTGTGGCATTCATTCGTCAATTTTATGCCCCCACTGTCTATTTACGGTGTGACATTTTAAGAATGAGAGTTGAAGAATTGTGTTGTTGCCGCCATGGCTACATCAGACACGCCAAAAAGAGAAAACGAATTTTAAAGCTTTATTTATGAACGCTCGAGAACTTGCGAAGTGGAGACGGCAAACTGCGTGACCTCGAAGCAAAAAGAGGCTCGATATAAGCTACGTCCAGTTCCACACGAACGGGGGAAAAATAAACACATTTGAGCCTCTTAAGCACTATATCTTAACTGTCACGAACAATGGCTCGTATAAGAGCATTGTATCGGGTTGCTAACCGCGTTGTTGGCAGACTATTGAGAGACGGCGAAATGAAGCGGTGACACATGGCAACAATCATGTCGCCAGGTGCCAAGTTGTATTCTTCTGGTCGCCGTGGCGTTTATCAAAACGTTTCTAGCGTCAGCATTGTTGTCGTTGTTGTAGGTGGTGGTGGTGTTGACAATTTAACTGAAAGCGCAAAAGCATCATTTTTCTTTTGTGCTACTGCACACGTGTTCATTTCCGGTGGGGTACCTGGTCACTGCGGCTTGGCCGGCAACGAGCTGGCTGACGGGGACGAAAGAACCGCTATTCATACAGGCGTCCGAGTAAATATTCCTTACTCCCGGAGCGATGTAAACTCTTTGTTGACTTCGCTCTTGCAAGATTGCGCAGCACATTGCTGGGCTCAATCAGACTATCAGTACAGGCGCCTGCGGGAAATAGACTTTGACAGTACTTTTCGCCTACCAGCTAAAATCAAGCGATGCCAAGCAAGCATGCTTCGCCGGATTCCCCTGGGCGTCGCCTTTACTCGACACTATGCACATCTGATTGGCCGTATGGACAGCCCGAACTGTGAACGCTGCCCAGCGTTGGAGACTCTCCAACATCTGTTATGCGACTGCCCTCTCTAGGCATCACAGCGGAAGAGGCTGGCTTCTACGCTAGCAGGCATTGGCACGCGAACATTGTGGGAAAATAATATTTTGTCCGCAATGTGTGACTGTACAGTAGCATCAATAGCTACAAGGAATGCTCCGGACTACCTGAAGATCACCGGACTAGACGCAAGGCTTTAAGGAAACTACTGTGTTAGTGTATATATGCATCCCTTGCTCCTGTCCTCATCATCATCTTTCATCGCTCTTTTTTGTCCGCTTTCCTTTTCCCCACTGTGCAGAGTAGCAGGCCAGAGCATGCTCGCTTAGGCCGACCTCTCTGCCTTCCTAATAAATTATCTCTCTCTCTTTCTCTTCAAGTTACTATAGCCATCACCGACCTCCTCACGCAAACTGCCGCATTAAGAAAGCAAACTATACGCTACGACTCACTTTGAATTCCTGTTAGTATGCACAGACCTGGATCACAATGAGCTATACCGGTGTTTAAGTAATGAATGGCTACTGGATAGGGGAATATATATATATATATATATATATATATATATATTGCAACGTGATTTATTCACGTGTAAACGTCAATGAATGCGAGAAACGTCTGGCGAACGACAAGAAGCGGCAAGGCGACCAGCAGTCAAAATCCGGGCAAGCGCAAGCTCGGGGTGCGTGGTTAGCACCAACACTGTCGCTTGCTTGCTGAATGCTTCGTCGTCGTCTTGTCTTCTTCATTACATTGGCCCCCGGGAAGTAGCATAGCCAACCTGGCGACTTAAGGCGTTGACAGTATAGAGGGGTCATATTAGGGCTTGAGGCGACTCACGTGAACGATTTCTCGACCACGACGACGTAAGTCTTGAGACGGTGTCAAAGGGTCAACGTCATAATTTACTGGAGATGTCCGAGCGAGGATGCGGTAGGGCCCATGATATCGGGCAAATAATTTAGACGAAAGGCCAGGCGTACTCGGAGGAATCCAAAGCCAACCTATGGCACCGGTCGCGTAAGTAGTGAGAAATCGGTCGGTGTCGTGCCTGAGCTTCTGGTGACCTTGGTCCTCGGTTGTCAATGAACGGGCCAATTGTCGACAATCTTCGGCGTACTTGGCGACATCAGAAATTGCAGTGTACTCAGATGAGTCAGGTGTGTAGGGAAGCATAGTGTCCAGCGTGCATGATAGCTCACGTCCGTACAAGAGAAAGAACGGCGAGAATCCTGTAGTCGCGTGCGTAGCAGTGTTGTACGCATATGTGATGAATGGAAGGACGGTGTCCCAATTTGTCTGGTCTGACGCCGTGTACATCGTCAGAACATCCCCCAGAGTGCGATTAAATCGCTCAGTGAGGCCATTAGTTTGCGGATGATATGCACTTGTCATGCGATGAACGATGTTACACTGAACGAGCAAGGCTTCAACTAGCATCAGACAGGAAAACACGTCCCCTGTCGCCTAAAAGCTCACGGGGAGTACCGTGGCGCAGTACGAAGTTGCGTAAGATGAAAAACGCAACGTCTCTTGCAGTGGCTGTAGGCAACAGCCACAGCCACCTCTCGGCGTAACGCGTGAGGTGGTCCACGCCGACAATTATCCACCTATTCCCAGAGGTGATCGAGGGAAGCGGGCCGTATAAGTCGATACCGACGCGGTCGAATGGACGGGCCGGGCAAGGGAGAGGCTGAAGTGTACCGGCCGGGCGTTGAGGTGGAGTCTTGCGCCGCTGACAGGCAGTGCAAGCACGTATGTACTTGCACACAAATGCATACATTCCGCGCCAGTAGAATCGCTGCCGCAGGCGAATTGTAGGTCGTGAGAACGCCGGCGTGAGCGCTTGGTGGGTCAGTGTGGAAAGCAGCGCATATGTCCGTGCGCATGTGGCGAGGTACCACTAGAAGCCACCTCCGGCCATCAGACGCGTAATTCCGGCGATAAAGGAGATCGTCGCGAATAGTGAAATGGGAGGCTTGGCGACGCAGAGTTCTTGAGGCGGGATAAGTGGATGGGTCAATGAGAAAGTCAAGGAGTTGTACAAATTCACGCATCCTTGCGTTGCTCCGACGACATGTCAGCAAAGTCAATCGGCGACAAGCGAGCCGAAGAGGCTGACGGAGAAGCCGTGTCAGACGCTAGCGGCGAGCGGGACAGTGCATCAGCGTCGGAGTGTTTGCGGCCGGATCGGTACACAACACGGATGTCGTAATGTTGCAGGCGAAGCGCCCAACGACCGAGGCGTCCCGAGGGATCTTTCAGCGACGAGAGCCAGCATAGAGCATGATGGTCCGTCACGACGTCGAAAGGGCGGCCATAAAGGTACGGACGAAACTTAGCCAAAGCCCAAATGATAGCGAGGCACTCTTTCTCGGTGACAGAATAGTTACACTCCGCTTTCTTGAGCGTTTGACTCGCGTAGGCAACGACGTATTCTTGGTATCCTGGTGTTTTCTGAGCCAATACCGCACCAAGGCCAACACCACTGGCGTCAGTATGGAGCTCCGTAGGCGCATTAGGGTCAAAGTGACGGAGTATTGGTGGCGACGTTAGTAAGCGCCGTAGCGTTCGAAAAGATTCGTCGCATTCTGTTGACCAAGCAGACAGGGCGTTAGAGGCGGTCAGAAGGTTGGTAAGAGGCGCAATGATGGTAGCAAAGTCGCGCACAAATCGACGAAAATACGAGCACAGCCCAATGATACTTCTAAGTGTTTTCAAGGAATTGGGCTTGGGATATTCGGCTACGGCACGGAGCTTCGCGGGGTCCGGAAGAACTCCCTCCTTGCAGACGATGTGGCCTAGTATCGTCAACTGGCGTGCAGCAAAGTGGCACTTCTTTATGTTAAGTTGAAGGCCAGCAGAGGTGAGGCACGTGAGAATCAAACGAAGACGAACAAGGTGAGTTGTAAAATCGCGAGAAAAAACGACGATATCGTAAAGGTAGCAGAGGCAGGTATTCCACTTGTAGCCACGAAGGATGTTATCCATCATCCGTTCGAAAGTAGCTGGGGCGTTGCACAATCCGAACGGCATCACGTTAAACTCATACAGTCCGTCGGTAGTGACAAAAGCCATCTTAGGTCGGTCAGGGTCGGCCATTGGAACTTGCCAGTAACCCGAGCGCAAATCCAGTGACGAGAAATATTCTGCCCTTGCAAGCAATCGAGAGCATCATCGATGCGGGTCAACGGGTATACATCCTTCCGAGTTATCTTATTGGGGCGGCGGTAGTCAACACAGAATCTGATAGAGCCATCCATTTTATGCACAAGTACAACAGGAGAGGACCAGGGGCTCTGGGATGACTGAATGACACCACGCGTAAGCATATCATCCACTTGTTCATTGATAATACGCCGTTATGCCGCTGAAACTCGGTATGGTCGTTGGCGTAAGGGCGCATGGGAATCGGTGTCAATGTGGTGTGTGACGCTTGTTGTACGACCTAAAGATGGTTGAGCATAATCGAAGGAGGAGCGGAAGTCTCGAAGAAGGGCCAGGAGTTCGCTGCGTTGTGTTGACGGTAGATCGGCAGCAATAGAAGGGTGGAAACTGTCTGGACCCGAAGGTTTGGGAGCAGGTGATGTCATGGCATTCAGTTGAAGATGGGGTTGGTCCTCTGCAAACTAGAGGGAGCGCAGGAGATCGGCACCTTGAATGTGACCCAAAGATTCTCCACGAAGTTATGTAACGGAGGATGGGAGCCAGTTGGAAACTAACATAGTAGTAGCACCCGATTCAACCGTAAGTACAGCAAACGGCAGTCGTAGGCCGCGACGGCGGAGAAGTACCTCCGATGGTTCAAACAGAACAGTTCCGTCAGGGGCGGCCGTACAGGACAAAGGCACAAGGGTGGACGTTTCAGGGGCTATATCTGTGTCCGCAGCAACAAGTTTGTGAGCGTCGGGATGATTATCCACCGAAAGAGAGGTTTGCAGTGGCGTAAGGGCCACTTCTGCACGGGAGCAGTCCAGGACGGTGCGATGACGTGAAAGGAAGTCCCATCCGAGAATAACGTCATGGGAGCATGACGGCAGCACGAAAAACTCGATGACATAAAGTTCACCTTGAATAGCGACACGTGCGGTGCAAACAGCTGAAGGCGCAATGCACTGTGAGCTGGCAGTGCGGAGCATTAGTCCCGAGAGTGACGTGGTTACAGCAAACAGCTGAAGGCGCAATGCACTGTGAGCTGGCAGTGCGGAGCATTAGTCCCGAGAGCGGCGTGTCACTATATATATATATATATATATATATATATATTGCCACCTAGTGTTTTGGGGAGAAAGCATACGGAGAAGACGAGAAAGTAGAGGATCCGACTGAACGGTTTTGAGCCAGGACTAAACCGCCTTGTCACCTTGTTTGCCTTGTAGTCCAACTGCGTGACAAAACTGGTGGAGGTACGGGGTACGACGACGACGACGCATCCCATGCACAAGACCCCGTCCGGCAGCAGGAACCCGATTTCTACGCCCGTGAACACCCCAGTTCACAGAGCAAGCAGTCGACAACGAGGCTTACCACCAGAGACACCAGAACAGCCTTCTATCACCACGGAAGTTCCGATGCCTCTTCCTCCGACATATTGTACCCTTCAGAACCCGCTGCCGCCCCCTGCCTTTCACGGAGATTTATATGAAGACGTGGATGACTGCTGAGTGAGTTTGAACGCGTCGCTGCGACCAACTGCTGGGATGATGCCACAAAACTCCGGCGCGTGTACTTCAGCTTAAAGGACGCCGCCCGCACATGGTTCCAAAATAGGGAAGACGTGTTAACATCCTGGCGTGAATTCCGACATCACCTTCTGCAGTGCTACAGGAACACCGACCGCCGCGAACGCGCTGAGCGTTAACTACAATCGCGCATTCAGATGCCAAATGAGTCCGTCACCATGTACGTCGAAGATACGACAAGACTTTTCAAACGAGCGGATCCTGCTATGCCGGAGGACAAAAAGTTACGCCACCTGATGCGTGGTGTGAAGGAGCAACTTTTTACTGGTCTGGTGCGAAGCCCTCCCAAAAGTGTGGACGGGTTCCTCACTGAAGCTGTGACGATGGAGAAAGTTCTTCCTCAGCGGTCTGCCCTCTTCGACCGTCAGGTGAATGCCACGTCAGCTCCCGAATTGTTGGCCACCTTTGGGAGCGGTAGCACCAAATGGGTTCGCGAAATTGTTCGCTCTGACGTCCGCGAAGAAATGGACAAGCTGTACGGAGTGAGACAGCTAATGGTTGGCTCCATCGCCAGTGTTATCCGCGATGAGGTTCAGCAAGCACTGCACAGCCACCGATACCCACATATGCCCAACGTGGTGCCCACTGATACGGGATCGGCCCCCATGTTCGCAGATATTCAGCCCCGTACATATGCGGACTGCTTGCGAAACTCCATGCCTGTTTCTCGCCCCGCAGTCTCAATTCAGACGACGCCGCCAGGCGCAATTCAAGCTGCGCACGCTGGCTTGGACGTCGACGGTCGCCGTGCACCCCTGCGGAAGTCTGATCTCCGGCGCACGTCGGACAGACGACCCCTCTGCTACCATTGCGGTGAGGCCGGTCACGTCTACCGCGAGTGTCCGTATCGACAACTTGGGCTGCGCGGTTTCTCCATGAACTCGTCTCGTCCTCAGGTTGGCCAGAGGCCAAGGGAAGTTGATGAGTATCTGGCCCAGCAACGGGTACCTTTGACACGACGTCAATCGCGGTCACTATCTCCGAGGCGACCCTCACCCATTCGTCCACGTTTCGGAGCGACGGCACAGGGCCGCTCGCCAAGCCCCCGTCGGGAAAACTGAAGGCAGCGGCCTTCGGGGGCGAGGTCACTGGAACTCAAAGTGCGGAAGACCTCTCATCGACGCCTGTACGGAATGTCGCAGATTCACTGGAAACGACAAGTTTTACGCTTGAGGAAGACAACACATCGTGCACATCCCATATGAGTGCAGTGGCAAAGAATCGCCGGTTGCCCCATCTGAACTTGGTGACCGAGTCTCGCTTGACATACCTGTGCTGATAGACGGTCTACAGGTCAGCGCATTGGTGGACACAGGTGCCGATTATTCAATTATTAGCGGGAAATTGGCAACGATTCTTAAGAAAGTTATGACTCCTTAAAATGGAACGCGCATTCGCACAGCTGGAGGTCTCGTTGTTATTCCGCTGGGCCGCTGTGCTGCAAGAGTTAAAATTCGTGCGTCGACGTTTGTAGTCACCTGCCTCGTCCTCCAAGAGTGTTCGCGTCAACTCATCCTCGGTATGGACTTTCTTCGCGAGTAAGGCGCAATTATAAATCTTCGTGAGCGCAGCGTAACCTTCTCGACACTACGTGCCACAGAGCAAGACGCCGATAGCTGCCGTAAACCTGCGCTGCGTGTTGCTGACGACAGCGTGACATTGCCGCCACGAGCGACTGTTCCAGTAGAAGTCACGTGCGAGAGCCCCCGAGACGGGGACGTGGTCGCCGATAGCAACGTGTCTCTTTTGCTGCTTCAAGGTGTATGCGCTGCCCGAAGCCTGGTTCGTGTTCGTGACGGGCGGTCGCAAATACTCCTCACAAATGTAAACTACGAACATCGACATCTTTTCCGCGCCACTACCGTCGCCTATGCAGATCCTGTCACCGACGTCGCAGAGTGCTTCGCATCCCAGGAAATTAATGGTGATGACAATTTTCTTGACCGCATCGACGTCAATTCGAAGCTCTCGGACGAGAGGAAAGCTGCACTTCACGACCTTTTAAAAGAATTTCAGTCTTGCTTCGCCTCTTCGTCTAAAGTCCGCCAAACACCCCTCACCAAGCACCGAATAATTACCGAGGATGATGCGCGCCCTATCCGACAACATCCCTACCGTGTTTCTGCTAAAGAACGCGAGGCGATTCAGACACAAGTAAAGGAGATGCTCGACGATGGAGTCATTCAACCATCCAGCAGCCCGTGGTCATCGCCAGTGGTTCTAGTGAAGAAAAAGGATGGAACACTACGCTTCTGCGTTGATTACAGGAAGATAAACAGCATCACAAAAAAGACGTTTACCCGCTCCCTCGGGTCGATGACTTTCTCGACAGGTTGCGGCACGCGAAGTACTTTTCATCCATTGATTTAAAAATTGGCTATTGGCAGATTGAGGTTGATGAATGAGATCGAGAAAAGACGGCGTTTGTAACCCCTAACGGCCTTTATGAATTCCGAGTTCTTCCTTTCGGCCTCTGCTCTGCGTTCGCCCACTTTCCAGAGGATGATGGACACCGTTCTCGCGGGCTTGAAATGGCAAAGCTGCCGATGATGTAGTCATATTCGCTGACACCTTCGAAAAACACCTGAAGCGCCTAAAAATGGTACTGGAAGCAACTCGCTCAGCTGCACTCACGCTGAAACCTCAAAAATGTCATTTCGGCTATGAAGAGCTGAAATTCCTTGGACACGTGTAGATGGAGTTCACCCCGACCCAGACAAAACTGCAGCCGTCGCCGCTTTTCCTGTACCGTCAGACAAAAGAGCAGTGCGACGTTTCCTTGGCTTGTGCGCTTACTATCGTCGATTTATTGCCAACTTCGCGAAGATAGCCGAACCGCTCACGCGACTCACCCGAGACGATTTACCTTTTGCCTGGACCACAGAGCAAGAGACAGCTTTCGCAGAGCTACGACAGCGCA
The DNA here is from genome assembly GCF_013339745.2 of Dermacentor silvarum. Taxonomy (NCBI): domain Eukaryota; kingdom Metazoa; phylum Arthropoda; class Arachnida; order Ixodida; family Ixodidae; genus Dermacentor; species Dermacentor silvarum. The sequence continues at coordinate 299,590,605 of NC_051154.1, forward strand.
TGCAGACAGCACCTGTACTTGCCCATTTTGATGAGAAGGCAGATACGGAGGTCCCCACAGATGCTAGCAACGTCGAACTAGGGGCTGTCCTTGTACAAAAACATGGCCGTGTTGAGCACGTCATAGCTTACGCCAGTCGTACTCTCTCTCGAGCCGAGGCCAACTACTCTACTTGAGAGAAAGAATGCCTGCCAGTGGTGTGGGCAACAACAAAATCCGGCCTTACTTTTACGGCCGTCCCTTCAAAGTGGTGATTGATCATCACTCGCTGTGCTGGCTGGCAAATCTCAGAGATCCGTCTGGCCGTCTTGATCGGTGGAGTGTGCTCTTGCAGGAGTTTGACATCACTATTGTCTACAGGTCCGGCCGCAAGCACGAAGACGCCGATGCGCTTTCCCGCGCCCCTGTGGGACACCCCGCTCTGAGCTCTGAGGATGACGATGGTTTCCTCGGGGTCATTTCTTATTCTGACTTCATGTCCAGGAAGCGAGCAGACAAAGAATTACAGCCTGTTATCGACTACCTGGAAGGCCGACGATCTCAGCTTCCTCGGCATATTGCTCGCGAGCACGGTGGAAAAATATTTAGGCGTTGACACTGCGTGCGAGCGAGCGTCCAGATTATGTTCGGCCGCGCGCGGGCGCACCGAGTAGCTCTGCATGCGAGCAGATAGATGGCGCCACGGCCAGCGGTCCCAGCTTAGCGGCGCCGGCGGCTTGGCATTCCTCTGCCTCCGCTAAATTTTCGTTCATAGTGGAGTGAGTAAATCTCAAAGCGCGAAAAAAAATCGTTATTTCACATTAAAGTGATAAGTGTACCAGGCTTCGCTAACATGAAGGTTCCTTGTGCAGGGCGTGGATGACGTGAACACGGATCAATCGGGCAGTACTCAAAGCCCACTGAAGTTACCCTCGCGCGCACTGTTTGTTTCGTCCGGTCTAGCCGTTTATCCAAGCATAAAAAAAACGAAAGTGTTAGCCCACGTGCTACCCCTCGATTAGAAGAAAATAGTGACTGCACCAGAAAATGTATTTCATGCTTATCGCTGCTTCCATTCACACTCAGAAAACCGTTCAATCATCGTTGCGCGAATTCAAGGTGGCCGCGATATAAATTAAGAAAGGAAACGGCGCAAGCTTGCGATATGCAATGCAATAGAGCAAAGCGGCTGTTCATGGCTAGAACTTAAGATGAGAATGCACATCAGCTATGTAAAAACTCTTTCAAATGGGAATTTAATAGGCGGGACGAAGGCAGGCGTCTATCTTGAATTAGAGCATCACTACCACAGTTTACTGGTGAAAACCTGAGCCAAATGCCTTTTTATTCCAATTCCACGTAACATAGACCGTGTATATTATTCATTGGGCTTTCGCCCATTGAAGACGGAGTGGCTCTTGCAAGATCTAAAAAATGAGGTGACTTTCTTTTTTCTTAAATTGCATATGACAATGTGCCAATGTAAGAGTGTTTGACAATGCATGCTACAGCCTGTCCACAAATACACTTACACCCACCACACAATAATCCCATAGACCTTTTTTTTGCATAGACACAATACGAAAAAACTTGTGCATGAAGCAGCTCGATAATTTTAATAGGGGATAACCATCCCAGAAGCTTGCGGTCTCATACACTCCCACAATGGAAAAATGTTGTATAAAAACACGCAAGCGTGTAATATACACCGCACGCGCATTGTAAAAAAAATTCAGTAGCCAGGATGGAACAAATTTGAAAATCCGGCACACATCTCCACAGAAAACAGCAGTATTTTACAGGGTGCACAAATATTTCTAAATATGCAAATGTCACGTAGCTGGACATAACCATAGTAATGTTGTTGCCGTCCTTTGGAGATACTGAGTTATTTTTTACATTCCGCCTAATTACAGGGGGCTAAGCAGTGCTGGCGCACTTCGCATGGGCTCCTGCTTTATTCGGCAATTTTCCGGATACCTGCTTTTATTCATCGAAACTGTGGCATCGACGGAATCGGCAAGGGAAGTGGAACCGGAGGATATCAAGTTTATGAGCGGTACGTGGAATTACCGTCATTTTTTGCCGTTTGAAGGTTTCACGCCACGCTAACGGAGCTAACCCTACAAGAGTAAGGGGCCAGCCGAACGCGCGTGACCCGTGTCCGATGGCTCGTGAGCGCTCGTGAGCCGCCGTTCGCTCTCTTCGAGAGCGACTCGGCGCTGCCGCCAAGTATCAATTACTGACGCATCCGACACAGCAACAACTGCATGGGAACTGAACCAGGAAAATAACAGCGTTGAAATACATGTGGAGACGATACAAGAGCAGCAACAACTGGAAGCGGAGTGGACGTATGACGAGAACAGCGGGAAGGCGATAAACATCCAGGAAAAATGGCACACATGGGAGAGGAGAGGAAAGACGACTCAGGTGCATATAAAACCCACAGCCGAGGAAGCAGAGCAACAAAGAACGCAGAAAGCCGGAGCAACAAAACCTTTTGCGGGAAACATGCCACATTACAGGAAACCGAGACTTCCGCCTTTGCCAGTGGACGACACGAAGATCATCTACAGACCAAAGGCGGGATTGCAACTCTCCAAATGGACATTGGTGGCAGTGACACATGCCATCGGCCGAGCTAGCAAGTTGTCCCAAAAAGACTTCTATGACAACATCCGGATTCAAGTGCAACATGTCGAGAATATAATCATCGCAAGTACACCAAACAAAGACATAGCGTACGACATGCTCCTCAAGATCACCAACATTCAGCTTGGAGGATCCAATTACGAAGTTAAAGCAAATGTCAAGACACCAGAGGGCATCAGCAAGGGCGTAATCTACAACATCCCGCCAGGAACGAGCGAAGAACTACTTCAAGGGCTACGAGTATCCGCAAGATACACGGTTCTCGCAGCAACCATGCTGGGAAGATCGTCAACAGCACTCATCTACTTCGACGGACCACACGTCCCATACAACATCTTATATAAATACTGTGACTACCGCTGGAAACCATACAGGAAATCCGTGCAATACTGCAGAGCCTGCGGGGAACTAGGGCACCGGCAAGATATCTGCCCGAAACCCCTTATCAACTTCTGCTATATATGCGGGATGGAAACCCGACAGGAAGATCATGACTGCCAACCCAGCTGTAAAATCTGTCAACAACCTAATGAGACAGCAGGAAAGGAGTGCCGGCATAAACTCAAACCAAATCCACCACCGTACAAGATCAGATTGCATTGCACCCTATTGAAAATCCAAGCATTGCCCATCATTAGTTTTATGCTGGGCATGCCGGGAAACGTGCTGGGCATGCTGGATAAGTTGCTGGACATGATGGAATTTATCGTGGGTATGCTGGGTGGATGGTGGGCGATATAGATGGTGCTGGGTAGATGCTGGGTAGACGGTGGAATACCTACAGGGTGACTCGTATCAATGGTGGGTGTACTGGGTGGACGGTGGAATACATACTGGGCGACCTGTGCGAATGATGGGTGAATGATGGGTGTACTGGTTGGATTGTGGGTGAATGGTGTGCGTGCTGGGTGAATGGTGGGTGTACTGGGTGGATGGTGGGAGGACAATGGGTGACTATATACAAGGTGTTTCAGCGAACACTTTCAGAAAAGTTTAAAGGTTGCCTGTGGTAGATAGCACAATTCTAGTTAATGAGCTGGTCCACTGGAAGAGGCGGACATTACTTGCAAAAAAAAAAATAAATGCATAATCAACAATACAATTAAGAAAACATCACTAATTAAGTTTCTAACTAATTGCCGATTGTCCAATATTCCAATTTACAAATTCTAGCCGTTGAGTTCGCAAGGCGGATCCACGAATTATCCGGATGACACCAGTTTGGAGTTAATAATGATTAAGATATAAATGTTTTGGTTGCCTGTGGCAAATCGAACAATTCCAGTTCATGATCTAGTCTACTCGAAGAGGCGGACATATACTTGCACAAAAAATTCAAATCTTCTGTTCAAGTATCGGTGTTACACTTTAAGCAGTTAAATCAACATTGGAAGTGGTTTATTTTCTACCATCAGTTGGATTGAACTTGTTCAGTCACACCTTCTTTGGAACTTCATCATGTTAAGCTCAATGTTCTTGCCAGCATCCAAATTTTGAGAGTGATGCCTGGTTCTTACTCGAAGGGTGCTTGCATCCTCTTTCTTTACTGCATAAACATTAGGTTGTTTCTCAAGGGAAACCGCCTGTGGAATGGTCTTGAAACTCAATCTGATTAGCGTATGATTGAGAAGAGTGTGTATCAGGAAAGTCAAGTTTCTTTCATGACTGCCTTCTCTGCCAAACAGCTGGGAACGTTCTTGCATTTTTTGCAAGATTAAGTATATTTACATATTCCCAAATGCTACACAGTGTGTTCATTTTTATGTTTTATGGAATTGTTAGAAAATATGCTGTGGCAGGTAGCATAATTCTTATCATTGAGCTTGGTTACTCGATGAGGCAGGCATTAGTAGCACAAGAAATGGAAACACATAGTTAACTATCATTAACGAAATTTCACTAATGAACTTCTTAGTGAATTACTTTACGACATATATTGCCATTTACAAATTGTAGCCGGTGAGCTTGTCAGGCGTATCCACTTGGAATTAATTTCCAGAATGACACCAGTTTGGAGATGCGCCATCGAACTCACTGTAAAAATGCACTGTTATTCTACTTACTTTTTTACCAAAATGCTGTTTTATACATGGAAGCACAAAAGTAACTGGAACGCCCATATATTTCGTCCCACAGTTTGGGAAATATCTTGAAACTGGTGTCATCCTGGAAATTCATTTCAAGTGGACGTGTCTTGCAAACTCACTGGTTACAATTCGTAAATTGCAATATGTGCCGTAAAGTAATTAACTAAGACGTTCATTAGTCAATTTTTATTAATTAGTTGAATATGTGTTTCGATTTCTCGTGCTGCTAATGTCCGCCTCTTCGAACAACCCAGCTCAGCGATAAGAATTATGCTACTTGCCGCAGGCCATTTAAAAAAATTCCTTAAAGTTTAATTTTGAACACCCGGTATATATATGTACGTATGCGCTTGGTAGCTTTTGCTCTAGTGATCACGGTGAATGTAATAACAAAATATGTTTCCGTATTTCAATTAAGCTATTGATTGCTGGAACCTGCGCACGAGATTCTCGAATACAGTGATACTGTATTCGAGAAAATCACCTAATTGTTGCGACTCCATGACTCTGGGATATTCTCATTAAATTAATTACTAATGCATCTGGGTACTTTCTCGCAATAAACACGACAGACAGTGAGAAACTTAATGACTTCTGAACTGGTGGAAGATGTGTAAATGCCCTGTTCCCGTTAACGAAAATTTCAACTAATTGACTATTCCGAAGCGCCGAAGCTAAAAGCTTCAATAATGAACTCGTGACGCCGCTAGCTGCTGTTTGCGTCCCCTGCATTCTTGTCATGGAAATGGGCACGATTCACCCTTGTCGCACGATATGCACCCGACGTCGACAAGCAACGCCAAAGAGATCGATAACGCTCAAGCCGTTTGCTTTGCTGGTGACACCACAGGTGAAACCACATATACGTGCGAGCGACGGCTGCAAGCGACGCGACGTGGAGGGAGTGCGATACGCAGATTGGTTGATAATTTGCATGCGTCGGTTAACACCGTCACTGTTACGGCGGACTCGTACTTTGCACTGTAATTTGCCCGTAAGTGCAATCACTACTGCTGACAGTCTTGCCACGAACTTTACCCCCATTGCTAAAGAGATGCGTTTTCTGGGATCGAGCGGATCGCCGCCAGAACACCGCGCCTGATCATACACCGCGTGTATACAACCCACGGAAACAGCAATAGTGTTTCTTCGTATATCGTGTCGAGTTGCGGCGGCGATTGGTATGCAAACCTACGGCTGCTCGATCGAGGAGCACAAGGTTGGGCAAATGACACCGAACTGCGGTAATCAAGAAGACGCGCTCCACTGCAACATAGACGGTCCTGAATATTTCTTGTCCGAAAAAAAAAGGTTTTGCGCTCATCGTTGCCCTCTTCTTGCTCATATTTTGCAGAAAGTTCGTATTTTGGGGTCTGCTTCCTTTAGTATAACACTTACCGGAGTTATCTGCCTGGTTTTTAAGGAAAAAAAATGCAAATTTGCCTTCACTTATGGAAACGCGAGCTGTTCCAGCGACGGCGCTAACATAAAGTTGCGTCGCCGCCTGCCGGCAGCTGCAGAAAGCAGCTGGTCAGCCCGGTTAGCCGCGTGTTCTAGAAGTGGGCAACAGGCGGCAAACCACCTTAACCAGCTGCTTTCCGCAGCTTCCGGCAGGCGGCGAAACAAGTTTATGCTAGCTCGTCGGTGGATCAGCTCGCATCGCCATAAATGAAGGCAAATTTGAATTTTCTTTTTCTTACAAACCAGGCAGTTAACTGCGGTAAGTGTTATAATAAATGAAGCAGACTCAAAATGCGATCATTCTGCAAAATTTGAGCAAGAAGAGTGCAGCGGTGAGCGCACAATCCTTTTTCGAACCGGCGCTGCGAAATATTCCGGACCCTACAAGAAAGGCTGGCGGCTCGCTTGCTCGTTGAAAGAGGATTTTAAGTCTCACTGTAAGCGTTTACTTTACAGACGAAAGGTTCGAGCAAAACTTACGCAAAATGAATGAGAACTGGCGTTAGGAAACGCCAAATAAACAAACATTTAGTACCGAAAGCCTACAGTTCGGACTGAACCTGGATACCAAAATAGCCCCTCCACCCCTCCAATACTGATTGCATAGTGTACAATCAATATTGCATGGTGCACCGACAGACTAAGATATCACGTTGCTTTTACATTGAGCGTTAGAGCATTATTCTGAGCTGTTCCTGACACCATCCACAAAAGTGAATTAGGAGGTGATATTTTGAAATCGAAACTGAAACCTGTTCAGGCACCGCGGCCGTAGCGTCGCCACTATCGCTGTTTACAGACATGGCGTCGTGTTATGCAGTCGTCGTTTAGTGACTTTTTCTTTTACTATCTCGTGATGTCGCTTTTATATAGCGCTCATTAACGAAGGAGGAACTTCTGGGCCGGATATGATGCGTCATACGGGAGGAACTAATTCAACAGCAACCTACTGCAACACAACCTCAGTGATCCCTTTGTTTTATTTGCGGACGGACGTGATTCGTAGTGTTGGAGGATACCGTCTTCAAATGCTTCCGCACAACAGGTAAAAGCAGTGCCGAAGTTCCTTCTCGACAACGCGCTCTGTGGCGAGGAGAAATGCTTTGAAGTCCGGGCACATCGGGAAGTCGGCACATTGCCCCAAGACCAACGGACGCCCGGCAATCGGCAGCGCGGCACATCGCCACAAGACGGACGGACGCGTGTTTTTCATGCCAAAGGTAGGTAGCCGTGCATGCTATCCTTTTTACGTTGCGCGTTATCATTGCTCTATGCATAGTTTCCCTGGAAATCGAACAGCGTGGTACCGAATGCGGTTGCAGTGGCGTTGAATCTGCTTGCGCACTACGTTTGTAGAGATTAGTCGCTACTAATACGCGCTGGTAGCGAGATAAGACGTGCGCACTACCACTCGTAAAATTTTCCCAGTATTAGACGCAAAGATATTCCGCCGGCAAGATGATCACCGTGCATTTTAAATTTGCGGTTTGCATTAAACGCTGTATTGACTCGTAACGAAGCCGAAACGTCGGTATGAATACGTCCGAGCTACAGCACTAAAAAATATCTGCAGCCACCGCGGTGTTCTGCGAACCAAGAGTCGATACCGTAAGACAAATTACGTTGCATTTAGAAGTGTTTGTATTGCGGCGCATTTTGTTTGTACGGTGCCGTGATGAGTGTGCACGGTTGCAGTTTTAATTATCGGCATTTAAGGAATAGATTTAAACGATTATATGTGCAGCGTGACACGGAAGTTGATAGCTGATGCATATTGAGAGAACTTCGTATTACAGTATCCTCGGCGGATTTACGCAGTTACAGAAAATGCTTCTCTTTAATTACGTTTTTTCCAGATTTCATTTTGCACGGAAAAGGGCTGTTAAACCGAGGTAGTTCGTACAGGACTGCAAGAAAACTGTGCCTGAAATACACAGCTGTGTTCTCGTTCTATTTGCGTAGTAGTTTTCCGTTCATTTTACAAGTGTGGGACAAATGCAATGGCAAAATGTTGGCTTGCGAGCCTGAGTGGTGGTTTGCAGTGGTTATCGGCGGAACACTGTAGAACAGTTGCCATTTCATTCTTAATAAATGTATGCACTGATTTGTACAAGCTTTATTTTTTTTATTAGAGAGACTGTTTGAATGTGAAAATTTCGATTCTGTGCAACAGTTCCAAAGGCATTTCATAACACTGTCTATATGGAAGAGGCAATAATGTTCCAATTGCATATTTTACATCAAGCTGTTTGTAAAATACGGCACATGTTGGCTTCGAATGGGCAGTAAGCTTCCTGCACTGTATGTGTGCCCATGCCTTGAAGGTACACCTGAGCTTGAGATTATTAGTTGCCATTTGGTGCACTACGTAGATTGTGGAAGACGTCTGCTGCTTTCTTTATGTGGCGATGGGTTCATCAAGAAACCATTTACATGCATTTCGCTTGTTCTTAGAGTGAAATAATGACTGCATATCACTGTCAGGAATTATAAAGCACCGGCTCTACTTCCTCTGATAGTGGTGTCGTAAATTTTAATTTTCACCTGCATGGAGCAAGAAAGTGGGCAGAGTTGTGTGATCTAGAACTTGTCGCACATTATATATGTGGTTAGGCATTATGTATGTGTCAAGCATGCTTAGAATTAAACCGCCACCTGACGTGGTTGCTTAGTGGCTATAGTGTTGGGCTGCTAAGCACGAGGCCGCAGGATCAAATCCCGGCTAAGGCGGCCGCATTTCGGTGGGGGGAAAATGTAAAAAACACCCGTGCACTTAAATTTAGGTGCCCGTTAAAAGAACCTCAGGTGGTCCAAATTATTCCTGAGTCCCTCACTACGGCGTGCCTGATAATCAGATGGTGGTTTTGACATTTAAAACCCCCATAATTGTTTTTTGAATTAAACTGCTTTGAATCCAAGGCAGGTCAGCTGGAATTGCCTTGGCATAACACATCACTACTGCCACACTCAGAGCAAGCATGCTGTAGCTGGTACTACTTTGTCGGACGTAAACAGACCTGTGGAAAGCATAAATACTGAAAAAAACTGCAAATTTCCGAAAAGTTTCAGAAATTCAACATGCGTAATACCAAAGGTGGCTTAGCAGATTTTTTGAACTGTCACTGTGAATAGAACATCACATGGAAATAAATTTATTGTACAATTATTACACTTCAGGTAACACCTCAATAACTTCAGAAACACATTTCCTTCCTGAAATCTCAGAGTGTGGAGTAGCTACTTTAATGTGTCAGTAGGTGCACCTCATTAGTGGGATCAGTTGGGGTCCTTTCAGTCTTTATTTGCTCATAATAAACTTATCAGCTGATTGGTAGATAATGCGCAAGTGCTAAAATAGTCCTTGTGTTTGTCACAGTGTCATCTCTTATTGAATGCAACAGTTGTCTGTGTGAAACTGTATGCTTTTGTATGTAATAACCTCTAAATTGACTAGCAACTGTTGTGTCACTCGACATAGTTTTAGAGCCTGTCCTGTATTTCTGTACTTTCAGAAAACCTGTTTTTTTTCAGCTTCTTCCTCTGCAGATGACGTTGGTGATTAATATCTGTGAGCAGCACTAACCTATGCCTGAGTGAAGAGACATATAAGTAGGTAAGTCTAGGCTTTGTTGTTAAATCATTTTGTCATTATCGTAGCTGTAAAATAGATTTATGGAATTTCAGTGTGACATCTCGTGTGGTCGGGCTGAATGAATTGCAACTGTGATGCATAAACAAGGGAAGTAAGGCATGTTGTTGGGCTAGTCAGTTCATAGATTCAGCAAAAATTTTTAAACTGCGCAAAGAAGACACAACGTGAACAGAAACGTGTGTGAGCTTCAATGTTTCTGTTCACGTCTTGTCGTCGCGCAGTTTAAAAATTTTCTTGAAACAGGGGAACAGGCACAAGTACTGATTTGGAATGAAAAACTTACTGAATGTAAAAAATATATCTACCATAAGAATTCAAATGCAACCAATTCTGAAACTACTTGAAAGTGGTTCATTTCCAGGTTTAGCTGCACTTGTAACAGCGGTCTAGTTTAGACTCCAAAACATGCACTTGAGACTACTGCATGCTTAGAAACCAGCTACAGTGTGATTACATGTTGCACATCCATGTAATTATGCGTAACCAATATTCCTGTTCGCATTTCAATTTATGCTATAACTGAGTAAACTCAAGAAATAGTGTGCCTATGCTTTTGTCAGTAACTTCCATCTGTTATGTGTGCCTCATTGTCCTGTACAGTAGATATTATGTATGCTTTTCCAAGAGTCAATGAAATTGCTACTTATTGCAAAGCTAGAAGTAGGTGTGGCTCACACTGTTTTTCGCTTTTGTTGCTTTGAGTGTTACATATGGCTGTACATTATCCCGTGGCATTGTCAGTCTCTTAACTATTCGGTGGCATCTCAAGTAAATGCTAGACTATTGATAGGTGTAGTATAAATGAAGGTTTCACTGGCAGGCACACAGAAAGTTGATGCTTTCTGAGGCATAAAATGTCTGTGCACCTACACCTGCAATCTTTCATTGTTTTTTTGCATGAGAAGTGGAACACACGAAGAAGATATTCCTCTTATTGTGTTCAACTTGGTGCCATGGTACCATGAATTTATACTAGCCAGTCCAAATATTATTTGTTTTTGTTAATGTAATCTTTGACACATGCCAAGAGAACTAAATTGTGGTTTTTCGCATTACAACTTTTCTAGAACAAACACTGACCGCTTATGATAATGTCAAAAACAATGAGGAAAACCAACCGTATCGTCTGGCATGCTCACAGAAGGCACTACAGATACAAGTGTTTAACCTGAAATAACATCTTTTTTAAAGACAAAGTTATGCCGTCCTGGCACACATCTTTGGCTGTTGCTATACATTGTTACAATTAATTTGTTTCGCTTTGGGATTTTTCAGGAACCTGGTGCTATTAAACAGTGGACGACAAGCGCATTTATTAAAGGGCAGCTAAATGGCTACCATACCCATTTTTACATTGTTTTTGGGCTGTCTCGCTCTGTCATTAACATTCCCTAGCTTCGCTAGCCATTTAGCAGCTCTTGTAATAAATGCACATGCACTCAACTGTTTAGTAGCGCCAGTTTTCTGAAAAATGCAAAAACCAAAAAAGAAGTTCAGAGGTGCACTGGATAGCAAAAGTCATATACAAGTGTGTCAGTGTGGTTTCAATAAGCTGATCAAAACGAAGCGATGGTATATATCGATAAAAAGTTGTAACTGTAGTGCCATCTGTCCACATATGAAGGAATTCATTTTTTTTATTTGCCAATGTACTAAAGTGTTTACCAATGCACGGATCACCAATCCTAAAACTCCACTTATCTGTAATCTGTAGAGTCAACTCGACCCATTTCAGCATCGAATAAGAGCACATTCAGAATGGGGATGGCAGCTACATTGAAGCAATGAAGGCACAAAAAGCACTATCTGGTGTCCGTCTTTTTTTTTTACTGTGCTCACATAATGTAGCACCTTTGGCCTATATAACTTCTACAGCTTAATGGAATAGAATATATAACACATGCACTGCAATCGACTACATTTTTGGTGCAAAAGAAAGTCATGCTAGCAACTAATGAATGCAACCTTTAGGTTGCAGGCGACAAACTTTCACGAGGTTGGCTACCCAAGTTAGTTCCTGGTGCTCGTTGCAGAAGGCCTGCTCAAACAGTCACTGCAGAGGCAGATGTGTGCTGAATGGCAGGGGGTGCCACCGTTAACAAGACAAAGGATGCGGCAGGACCTATATCATAGCCTTTCACACAACTTAAAAAGCACAGCAAGCAGACATCAACTTTGTCTATTCTGCACCAAACTAGGTAGCATTTACCAGAAATGTCACAAGTGTAAAATGTAAAAAAAACGGTAAAGTGTTGTCGAATGCAGAGCATACATTATATATCACATTGGATTATTCTGTGGAAGAAGCTACATAGGCTAAACAGGCAGATGTGCGAATGAGGCTGCGTGAGCACAGTAACAAAGTGAAGATAATGGCACCAAATGGTTTGTTGTTCCTTCAATTCTTAAAATGTGGCTGCCGTTCCTGTTTTGAAAGTACCGTATTCTAGGTAGAAATGGGTGTGAGTTGAATCAACAGAATGAGTGGATTGTCAGGGCTGGTCACGTATGTATTAGCAAATATTTTGTGTTGTCAAAAAAAATCGTAATTCCTGCATATGAGCTGAGATTACCGTGCAAGCGTCAGCATTTTTTTTGCAATTGTTTGCTGTTGTACTAATGATTACACTTATACATGTATTCTCTGACGCACAAGCCGAGGTACAAGATGGGGTACCGGGAAATAAAAGTTCTTCTTGAATGTTAGCAATATGTCTGGGTGTGTTCATACGCTTTATGTTGACCTCGCCTGTATACACTATACTAGCATTTCAAGTGCTTCCATGTCCGAAGCTATTGAGCTATACAAGAGAATGTGTATGTTGGCTATTGAGCTATACAAGAGAATGTGTATGTTAGGTGAATAATTCTGCAGTTACAGTTATATCTTGAGAATGTGTTAGTTTGAACTGTGAAACTTGTCATCAGCACAAAAAAGGGCTTGGGGGTTTTTCAGAAATCGAAGGACCTAACCTACAAAATATTTTTATACAAATGTGCTTTAGTGTTATGAGTATCGGTCAAAGAAATAACACTTCATATCTATTGCAGGTGCAGATTGGTGTAGGCTTTGTGCTGCCTTATAACAGTGGCAGTATATTTAAAGTGTACATCAGATGCCAAGTGTGCAATAGATGTGGGCCTGTGGACACCAGCAGAAGCTGGGGAAAGACGCCTGACTGGGCAGGCCTGGCGCACAGTTTGGATTCAACCAGAAAGCTTGCGGCAACACCGGAGAAAGTGGCTGCTGTGAAGAGTAAGTGAACAGTTACCTGAATTTTACCTACCTGATTGATTTACATTCACTACTGTATATCAGAAAGTTATCTGGATGAGTAGCGTTGACACAGCAAAAAGAAATGCCAAACAATGATTGATGCTAGTGCCTACTGTTTATTGTCTTAGAGACAAGTGAGATTTTCAGCACCTTATGTTCCTTGAAAAGTGTAATGCAGACTTGACATGTTCGATCATAGTTTTCCATGCTGCGGCATTCATCCTAATGCTCTTGAAAAAATGTTTCTGAGTAAAATTAATTTGGTTCTGACACAGCTTGGCAAATTGTGTGGTCTGAAAAGAAGCTATTTAAACCACTGTCTTTCCAATGTGGTGACGGTGGTGATCTATTTGTTATAATCTGCAACATTCAGAGCCATGCGATTTCTAAGCACACCTGTCTTATTGAAATTTGTGACATGTGTCCTATCAGTACTATTGGCTTACTTGCAGCGTTTTCATTTTATTTGAGAATAGAAATGAAGAAAGAATTACTACACAAAGAAAGCACCTTGCACATTAGTGGCATGTCAGTTATAAAATGGATATCTGTATTTGTCGTGACAAGCATGTGATAAATTATGCCTGTTGTCGACGCCAAAAAAAAAGCAAGGCACTGAGGCATCATACAAAGTTTCAGCACTCGCCTCCAGCTTGGATTAGAGCAGATGACTACACAGTGTGACTGTAGCTAGCCTTTTCCTTTCTGTGCAATTTCAATTTCTTTGTAAATCTAACTGCCAGTAACTCTTTTTTTAGCACCCACAAACAGTCTCCCACAATTTCCATTTGCTGCAAGAATATGTTTATTAGAAATAAACGAGCATAACAGATTGCTTTGTTTTATTTTGAGACACTTCCTTAGGCTACTTTACATTGAAGATGTATTGCAGGTCAGCTTATCAAAAAAACAATATGGTGTTCGAACAGTGATACACAAAGACTTTGATTGGAAATGATGCATTGTGGACAGCACAGAAAATCAAGGACTAAGGAAACAACACAAAATTGTTGCTGTCTAAACTGAAGGTTTATTTAGAAAGCCTTGGTGAATATGACGGCCTTGATATAAATGAAAAAAATTTCTTAAAGGGCCCCTAAACATAACATCTGACAGTTGATATTTCAAAGAAATGTGCGCATGATGTAGAGAATGCCATGACCATAGTCTGGTGAATGCGGCAGTGCTATGTGCTGTGGGCATGCCACAAATAAAAAAAAAAAAACTCATGTACTGCTCCCCTGGCCTTTCTGGCACTGCCTCCATGCATCACGATGTCAACAGGGTGCTCCAGGTGACCTCGGCGTTAGGAGCGAAAGCTGTCGACCAGTCAATCATCGAGGAAGGACAGAACCGACATGACGAGAGCCAATTTTGTGTTCTGAGAATGCCGGAGGGGGTCGTCCATTGTGCAACACTGAAGCGTTTGTGAAGGTTCCATTAAGCTATCTTAATGGGGAGAGTGATTAGGGGCAGACAATGGAGGAACCTTACATCTGCCGTGCAATGCAATTCGTAGCTTTAGCTGCACTTTGTAGTGTGGTATGAGGGCACGAGTAACGAGTGTAGTGAAGGAGTGAGAAACAGCGATGGCTTATCAGCGGTTTATCAAATGCCTTTACTTGTGCTATTACTGGAGCGCTATGTCAAAAAATTCTTGCAGCTTACGTTCATGTGCACTACAGTTCTCGCTTATAACAATAGCAGATCTAACGAATTATTGGTTTAAAATGACCGCACTTTATTGCATTTATTATTTTCTGACCATGCCTGTTCAAA